>NC_064899.1:22998480-23305480 GCF_929443795.1 Astur gentilis | reverse complement strand
CAAGAATGTGCAAGAGAGTATACAAAGTGCTGTTATGCTTTTTGCTTCTGTGGCGCATCTTATTATATTTGTGATAAATGTTGGCAGGTTTCCATGGTTAGGGAGCTGTTCATGGCCAGTGTCTAGCCTGCTGCTATTTCTATGGATGTTACCATGGGCACTGATGGAAGGAAATTCATATCGAACAGAAAACAATCATGGAAAAAGGGCAGGAGGCAGAAAAGAAGGGACAGCAATAATTGTGTTTGGGTCAGGATGGTCTTGTAACTGTGGAAGAGCTGTGAAGCTGTAATGGCATTGTATGGTACAGAAATATTCAGTGTATATATGCTGTAACTAGGGAAGGTGGGAGGAAATAATGCTCCCAGCCTAAAAGCAAATGTATGGCTGTCATCCTAATCATCTAGGAGCCATGACTCTTAAGCTCACAGTGCTAGAATGAAAAAAAACCCCATGTCGTTCTCCATAGGCAATACAGAGTGAGTGTGTGTCCCTAATTCACCCCTGCAGGAGCATGCTGCCTATATATATATAATCACATTTGTATGCAGCATGGAGTGTGTCATCTTGGGAGTACTACAATACCCAGGCAGCTTCACTGATGTGAGCAGCTGTCTTGGCTGAGATGAGGACAACGCATTTGAGGAAGAAGATTAAAAACACCAAAACACTGCCCCCCATCCTCCCCCCCAAGACCCCAACAAACAACCCCAAAACAACAACAACAAAAAACAACCCCCCAAAACCATCAAGCTTCTTGCACGTTCCTTTGATCCTGGTGCTGCTGTGCAGTGTTGATTTCCCAATATAATTTAAATCCCACATAGTTCTGCTAGTATTTGGGATATAAGATGTAGAAACCTTATGGCCATGGGCCATGGTGATTTCCTTAAGCACAAGCGATCCTCATGTAATTGGGTGTATTGAGAGGATCAAGGCTGCTGACTAGGATTTCTGATGTGCTCATTTTCAAGGGTAGAAGTTCATGTTACCAAGTTTCAGTTCCAAACTGACCCTGTCTTTCATAGCCAGCATCTCTTCTGCCTTTAACTTTTCTGCTGCCGTCACCTTTGTTTCCCGACTCAAAAGCAGATCGCTCTTTCGCGACATGCCAGGAATGAGAGCTACTGTTAACATTTCCTTCTTGAGCACCTTTGAGTTGAGTTGCTGTGAAGAACATGAGCTATCCAGCAGAGAACACTGGAAGCACCTGCCAGCGTGGGAGGTGTATGTGAGGAAAAGCTGGGATGAGATTCAGAGGCTATATATTGGGAGGATTTTGGAAAGTATGTTGCATGTGGGAGAGGTGGCAGATGACAGCCCTTCATCCTCCTTGTGCATTTTCATTCTTTGACCACCTTCCTTTTGTTCACAGTGAAGGAACCTGCGTGGTATCCTGCCTCCTGCTCTCCTTCCGAGCAGCTTATCAAACTCGCTGTGTGAGCAAAGTGGGCCTTGTTTGTGGTGAGCACTTGGCTCTGTCTCCTGGCTTTTCATGCGTAGCAGTTGACCTACTGCCAAAGGCCTGAGGAAAGTTTGTGGGGAAAATGATTAAATGGTTCGCAGTGGTCTAAAAATTAATCTTGTAAGACTTGGAGTTGTAGTTTTCCAAGCTCTTTCTGGATATGTCAAAAATATTTTCCTAGGTTATCAGTACTTCCCCTTCCCTAGAAAGAGAGGCACAGAAATGTGAAAGTAAGAAAATTAATTGTATGTCTCTTTGAATGTCAAGAAGTGTGTGTATACAAAGAAAAGACTCTCTTTTTTTACTTTATATTTGGTATTCCCATCCTTAAACTAAGTCTTAAGCTTACCACACACACAAGCTTCCTTTCTTTCCTCTGTTCTCCTTCCTAAATTAAGCTTTCTTTTGTTCATGGTGGGGAATCCCAAATCTGTTCATCATGTCACTTCTGCCCTACCTGATTCCTTGTGGTGCTTTGGTTTCTATGCAAATCCACGTAAGACTTCATAATGATGTTTTACTTCCATCTTGCACTTCTGTAACATAATAAACAAACCCCAGGGCATTGGTGAATTGATTTCAGAAGCTTTAATAATGGTACAGTACTTCTGCTTTAAGAAATATTGTTTTAATCGGTAAGTTTAAGATTTTAATGTGAAACCTCAGAACCACTTTTGCACCCTTCAGTGTAGCATCTTTTTGTTTATTTTTTTTCCTCTCTTGACAAGGAGTATTTGTGACATACTGCTCTTCGTATTAAAATTTCCAATAGCAGGAGCTAGTCGGTGTGGACAAGTGCAATGTTTTCCTGATGAAATCGCGTCAGTACTTCCTTTCACAGCTTTTTCTCTAATTTATTTTGAGGAAGGAGAAGGGGAAGAAAAGATTGCTTTTCTAGCTGGAAACTTAGTGGCATCTTAATGGGTCAAAGGAGATCAAAATAGCGTTCATGTTTACTTTTCTTGTCTGGGTTTTGCAAGAAGTATTATTTAGTGCTCCTTTCTGTTAAACATTTAAGTATAGTTCTGTCTGCACACTGGGGCAAAGAAGGCTTTTTTTGCTGCATTTTAGTCTAAGGGAAATTGGGGAAAATGAACAATTTCACCTTGAGAGATATGAAGCCTCACTGTAGCAAGCTTCATACTTGCTGGTGTGAGATGGGGTAGTTACTCTCAAGATTATTTCCAGGAGAACTAAAGACTTCTCATGTGAAGTGTTTTTCTTTGATTTGCTGCTTTTACTTTACCTGTTCTTGCTATACTGCTACTTGTTTTTCCTGTTATATATGCTCATCATCCCTTGTATAAAAATGAATCTTGATATCAAGTTGCAGTCCTCAATGGTCATAAAAATATGTGAAAAATGTGGAAAGAGAAAAGAGCCCAGGCGTGTCTGAGTGCATGTGCGAGGAGCGAGAAAGTGACAGGTTTATGATTCTTTTCAGACCAAGACACTTTAATATCTGCAGCTCAGGAACAGCTGGGGCACTAAATCTTTCCCTTCATGCTGGGAAACCAGCGGATGGAGGATGGAGGCCCAGTGCTCCCGGTGGGCAAATGCACTGGGAGATTATGACACCTCGTTCCCTGTGACACTCGCTCAAATTGGCCTTTGCCACAGTAGAAACAATGCTACGGAAGGGGCATGTGATGGGGCAAGAAAATAAGAGGAACCGAAGGGAGATAAAACACTAGCTGAGAGCAAATGAACGTGGAGAGGGAAGAACTGGAGTTTGCATCAGGCAGGTCACTTATGACCATAGCAAAGGGAGGAAAACTCCGCCAGGGACAGCAGCAGGAGAAGCTGTAGGCTAGCTGATACTGTTTCTTTGCTGGCTGGGTCTCTCTGAATACCTCTTCAGTTTTTATGGAGTTCAGCAGCACCTCCAAAAGAGACTGTCAGAGGAGGAGACTCTTCAATGCACGGGGTGAGGGGTGAAGGGACACTTCCCACAGGAGGAGGGAAGCAGATGGTAACCGATGGTCAGATACAAACCACCTATCTGTGGGGAACCTGGGGTGGTTCCCGCTGTGGCTGCCAGATCAGGAAAGAAGGAAGATAACAGCAGGTGCCAGTGATGCCCCTCGTCCCGAAGGGGTGAGTATGGTAGGGAGAATGTTCACTGCAGATGGGTCTTTTGGCGCTAGCACCCTTCTCTCTTGTCTCAGACAATTCTTCTGCCTGTTTGACACTATTTGAACTAGCTGTGCCACCTCTTTTACTCTTTATGTTGAGTGCTTCCACTGCCTAGATGGTTATCAGTCGATCTGTGATGTTTGGAGCAATCCCAACCTCTTGGGCCCTAGGCCATGGACATCTGGGAACCCTCTGTGGTACTTCTGCTCTGCCCCATCACTTTTGGCAGGTCATCTGATTTCCATGCTAAGGTTGGAGATTAGTCCTGGGGATTTGCAACTTATTATGGGAAGCATATAATATAGCCTTAATTATGTATGTTTTTCAAAAGAAGTAGGTTGCTTGGGGAGGGGCTGCTCTGTCCTTCTTCCAGCTCCTGCAGGGGCACTTTCCTCTGCTGGGGTGATGTTCTGCAACTCGCAATGAATGGAAGGACTTGCTAGGATGACTTTTGGGGGTGGGAAAAGTTTTATTGTATAAGCATATTGCTTCCTATGCAGCTTTCAGAAACATTTTTGATAGTAGGGACCTCTGACAAGAGGGAAATGGAAGAACCTTCTCAAAGGACGTGGTTTTAAGCTAATTTAGCTTCCAGTTGGTTTGGCTGTTGAGAGGGAGGTGTGCTGTGCCCCTGGTGTCTCTCTCCCCTATTAGGCAGGTCCGAAGCACTTCTGCAACGTACGGTGGCTCCTTCCTTGTCACTTGTGGGAGTAGTGGGAACCTGTGTTTCACCCTCGCCCCTGGAGGGTTGAGCGATGTCCCACAAAGCAATTGTCCAGAGTCTGTACAGACTTTCTGAGTCTTGATTTCTCCATCCAGGAAAAAATGTAGAGTTTTGAAAACTACATTTCCAAAACTTAACCCAGACCATGGCTGCTTTGAAAGTGCTTTTTTGTCTTCACTTATTTACTGATTTAAATGAGGCTTAAACTCTAACAAGAGGTAGGACTCACTGACCCAAGAAGTAGTTTCCAGACCTGTCTTGCTAGAAATATTAAATCTCTTATGTGGTTTTGCTTAGTTTGTTGTTATGAAGGACAAATGTGCTGGAAAGTTACTGAATCTTTGCATTGTGTTTGGTTAATGAAACAATTCTTGGTATTGTAATCTCTGTGGTGATTAACTAGAAACCTATATTCTGAATTATTCTTTTTTTTTTTTCCCTCTTTGGATTTATAATGGCCATAGTTGTTTTAACTAGCAATGAATCACACATGTGGTCTGAGATTTCATCGTGTTCAACATCAGAGTGAACTGTACCCATAAAAGATGCTGTCTGTGCCTCTAGGAGAGGTAGTAAATGCTTAACAAATGTGTAGAGGTGTTCTTTTAGTAGTGGAAATAGAAGCAAACATGTTTTAGTGGTGGTTTTTTCCCTTTAACTGATTCTGTAAGAGTAGAGCCATATGTTATCCATTTTCTGCCTCTTCTGAATTAATTAGAGCATGACGGTGTTTCCTGACTAATGAGGCAAACACTCTCATTTAGGTTCATATGTGGAAAGGTTTCTATCACCGTACAGATTTTTACACAGCAGCAATAGCAGTTGCTGCAGTGTGATCAATAGGAGAAGCTGCATTAAGATCAACAATTATGCAGGGTGATAAACAGACCTAATTGAGCGTTAGAGGCTTTGTAAACACAGACCCACTTAGCTGGTGGTGCACTTCTGTTGTTACTGGAATGAGATTTTTTTTTTTAAATGAGAGATCTTAATGTGTATGTGTCTACTACTTTGTGTCCAGTATCTTCTAAATACAGAGCATCCCTGATGTACAGAAAGACTTAAGACCTGCTGGATTCAGAATGTGGGTTAAAGGCTTTGCAGAAGTACTCATTTCCTTTACTACCTGCCTTACCAGCAACCTTTAGCTTCTTGGGAAGGGATGCTTTCTTCTCACTTCATAGTCTGAGGTCAGCTGCAGTGCCCCTAGAGCTGCCAGCACGGGGCTGTTCTTAATTGTGATAGATTAATGCTATTTCGCCTGCAAAGGCCACACTGCAGAAACTCTGCTTCATTTTACACTTAAGGAAGGCAGTGACATGTGCTGCATTTTCACTGGGAGGACCTGGGGTGTATTTTGCATTTTTTCTTTCTCCCCCCAACAAGTTCTGCCCAGGGCAATAGCCTTGGGGAAAATAATTTGGGGTTCTCTTTCTTTTAAATCAGCAAAATTTTCTTTTAAAATGTCTCTGAAATAATTTGTGCCTGTGTGGTAGTACCTGGGGGGCAATGCACTAGTGCTTTCTGTGTTGTGGGCCAGGAGAGATGCTAACAGCTTCCAGTCCCAAAGCATACTGTTGCAGGAGCATCAGTCTGTAGCTGTTAATAATCTTTACCTATCAGGACGCGTCTTCTCAACTTCCTGGCCCTTCTGATTCAAAGCATGACTATAGCTATGAAGACATGCAACTTGAAGAACAAAATATAAATGCTAAAGGATTTATTTTCTGGGACAGGTTTTCAAGATCATGATTTGTTCTAAGGAATTTACATTATTTTGTACTCCTGGTTGCATGCATTTATCCTGCTCCTGGCAGAGTTTGTACCCAAGGAAAGCCTAGCAGAGTTTTCCGCTTGTAGCAAAGGGAGTGCTCACAGAAGGGCCAGAGTTGGGTGGAAAAGAGGAATGCAGAAGTGACTGCAGACTTAACAAACGTTGGCAAAATGGGGCGCTCTGCCTGTGAGCCCGGTTTGTGATACCATGGCCCTGGACTGAAAACAACCACAGGGAAGGGAAACCCCTCAGTGAACAGGTACGGTGACCGCGGGTTCTCTGGGGCTGTGCCTGCGTAGAGCTGTGAGGTACAGTCACCTCTGCAAGATGTGTGCTGTTGTGGCTGTGCTGCTCTGACCCTGGGGAATTTGTGTGTGACACTGGGTATTGGTGTTGGGAAGTGGATGGCTATACTATGTTGGAATACGTAGTGCATGTGTGTGTGTGTATACATATATATATATGTGCTGTTGTCTTGATTTCATCATGGCAGTGTGGGCAGGCACCGTTGCTTGTGTTTCCTTCTAGGTCTCTCTTGCTGCATGTTTTTGTGTTGTTGCTCTAAATATTTGATGTTTCTTTTCCATCTTGTTCTGTTTTTTTCTGCCTTGGTGCTTAATCCTTCACCCTGGATGGTTGTTGCCAGTGTGTGTGCGTAGTTGCACAGAGCAGTTGTCTGCCTCGGTGCCTAGCTCAGATTAAATAGTTGAGAAAGTGGGTTACAGCCACAGACAGCAGGACTGTATAGATACATGTGTTTGTATGCGATGAGGAGTCTCTCTAAGGTCATCTTATACCTGAGGAGCAAGTCTCATGCACGAGTTGTCTAAATGTTAGTCAATTGTTTGAGCTTTGATAGTGGAAGAAGAACACTAGAAGAACTCTTTGCCTCTGTGCAGTAGAAGAAATCCAGACAACAAAACAGAAAGTTGAGCTCACGGAGTCAGACAAAATAGGGCACAAGGCTTGTGGCTTGCCAGGAGATGCTGTTACTTGCAGCTGAATGAAAGAATGTACAGGAGAGTACCAGGGTGTAGAGCAAAGGGTGTCAGCACGACATCCTCCTGACTGCCCTTGGAGGCAAAGTTTTGAGCCTCATACTGATCTTCCTTAACAGTAGCTTATTGGATTGATTTTTTTTTTTTCTTTCAGAATACTAAAAACCCCCTAAACAAAACAAAAAAAACCCCAAACAAACTAAACCAACAAAGAAAAGGTTTTGGTGGGGAATACCATTGCCCATTCTTTCCAAAGAAGGAGGGTAACAAGCCATGCTGTGGCAGAGGACTTTTCTGCCGTTTCTGTGCATCCAACTTCCCAGGGAGCTGTGAGACACTTCCCATTTTTTATCTGACATCATACATCAGGGCACATTGTTGCACCTTAGAATAATGACTGCATCTTACGCTCTCTGAATTATCACCCTCCCTTAGCCAAAGTGGTGTTTCATCTGGCCGTGTTTTTACAGTGTGTCAGGCAGTGCCCCTGCTTGCCTCATCCAGCTCGGGGTGCTAGTTTTTGACATCTGTCTTTCAAAAAAGGCAGGGCGCTCTTTTTTTTTTCCCTCTCCTGGTTTTGTTCTTCACTGTTTATCACTATTTCAGATGTCTCTTTTCTGTCTCCTATTTAGCTGTTCTTTCCAGCTACCCCTTTAATGCATTAAAAGGGAATAAACCCACCCATATCACAGAAAGAAAAGTTAAATTTAATAGTGCTTGTGCTAGCTTTCTCTGCCAGCCTACCTCACCTGGCACCACCGAGCACGGTTGCACAGCACTACTTCCTAGGACAGACCCTGACTGTGTTCTCTGCAAGCTTTGGTTAGAAAAAAAGAATAATCTGTGGAGGAGAAGTGTGCAAAGCGCTCCTGTGGGATAGTCACTTGGCGCTGTGTTTCTAGAGGTGCTGACACAGAGCTTCTTTATGGAGAGTGAGAAATGTGTCATGGGGGCTATTGGCTGACTAAAAACCTTTTCACCTGACAGCAATGAAAAGTACCTGGGCTTTGAAGTGCTGTTTGGCTCAGATATGTCAAATAAAAATATGGTCAGTGAGGGTGTCTCTATCCCCTTCTGCTGCAAGAAATGGAAAGCAACTTCCACTGAGGTCTTGTCCTTCCCTGCACCCCTTGGGAGATTAGGATTGTCAAATTGAACAGAAGACTCATAAACTAGTGGAGAATACAGTTAATTGGGAAGATTTATAGGCTTGTTAGCAGGAATGTTTCTTAATTTAAAATGTCACTGTATTCCCTGAAGGGAGACATTACTTCTTGTTGAAGCCTTAATTGGAGTGGGCTAATTTTCAGTGCTGGGACTAATAATAATAATAAAAAAAAAAATCCTTCAGTCTCAACCAGAAAGAGCTATTTAAATTTCACAAGCTGTAAAAGTGTCAGAAACACTGTTTTTAGCTTTCTCTCCTGAGGCCACAGAGGAGACTGGAAGGTGAACAGCAGCACTGGGCAGTAGTGGGAAGGTGTTCTCTTCAAGTGTTATGCCTAGAGCTGACTTGGAAATGTCAACTTTTTTTTTTCCCCCCTTCACTTAAACTGTGATGCTAATGGACTCATACTGAAATTGCTTTAAATATGTATATCTTTATAGGTTGCAGTTCTAATGATCACAGGCTGGGTAAAATTGAGGTATCTTTCTGGAAATGGAATTGTGTGCTTGTATGGAGAATAATCAATAGGATTATTCAATTTTTTTTTTTAATGTTTTGAAATATCACCAAGGGTCAATGTCTACAACCAAGTCATGCCAATGGAAGTGCTCTATATGTGATTTTAATGTCCTGTATCTGGATGGTATAAGGGACTCTTGTCCCATATTTTTTCCAACAAGCTTGCTGAATCCTATGTTTTCTAACTGTTATTTTAGGCCCTTGTTCCTATCTGCTATATTAGAAAGGAGCAACATATTTCATGTGTAAATAGAGGTATGAGTCTGGAGTAGAGAGTCTAAAGTAGGGGCGTGGGTGCAAAAGGGGGGACAAAAAAAAGGAATAATTACTCTCCATTATGCAGAAGTTTGCAACTGCAGAGAGGATGCAAAAAACAACTAAAGTCCTTCTTACGCTTTGGACTGGGATAATGCATAGGAAGTACTTAGCCAGCCAGCAATGATGGTGTATAGAATAGCCCTCCTGATAGAAAGCAATATTAGGCTGCTCTGTGCTACTTGATCTTGAGTGGTGGGACTGTTGCTGGTGGAGAGCTTCCTGGTGAGCATGTTCAGGCTCTGCAGGCTGTGGCCACCAGTGGAGGTTGAAACAGCTCTCCAAGGTTCCCAATATCAGGAAAATGGGAGTCTGGAAACCATCCATCCTATTGGGTTCATATGGGCCCTCTTGAGAAGTGGGCCCATGTGAACCTCATGAGGTTCAACAAGGCCAAGTGCAAGGTCCTGCACCTGGGTTGGGGCACTCCTGGGTATCAGTACAGGCTGGGGATGAAGGGATTGAGGGCAGCCCTGTGGAGAAGGACTTGAGGGTACTGCTGGATGAAAAGCTGCACATAAGCCAGAATGTGCGCTCGCAGCCCAGAAGGATAACCATATCCTGGGCTGCATCAAAAGAAGCGTGACCAGCAGGTCGAGGGAGGGGATTCTCCCCCTCTGCTCCCTTCTGGTGAGACCCCACCTGCGGGTATTGCGTTCAGCTCTGAGGTCCTTGGCACAGGAAAGACGTGGACATGTTGGAGCGGGTCCAGAGAAGGGCCATGAAAATGTTCAAAGGGCTGGAACAACACTCCTGTGAGGACAGGCTGAGAGAGTTGGGGTTCTTCAGCCTGGAGGCTCTGGGGACACCATATAGCAGCCTTCCAGTACCTAAAGGGGGCCTACAGGAAAGATGGGAACAGACTTCTTAGTAGGGCTTGCTGCAATAGGACAAGGGGTAATGGTTTTAAACTGAAAGAGGGTAGATTCAGGCTAAATATAAGGAAGAAATCTTCTTTTTTTTTTTTTTTTTTTTTTAATGGTGAGTGTGGCAAAACACTGGCACAGGTTGCCCAGAGAGGCAGTAGATGCCCCATCCCTGGAAACACTCAAGGTCAGGTTGGACGGGGCTCTGAGCAACCTGATCTCATTGAAAATGTCCCTGCTTATCGCAGGGAGATTGGACTAGATGAACTTTAAAGGTCCCTTCCAACCCAAACCATGCTGTGATTCTGCTAGGAAAAGGCTCTTCACTGAGAGGGTGGTCAGTCACTGGAACAGGCTCCCCAGGGCAGTGGTCATGGCACCAAGCCTGTCAGAGTTCAAGGAGCGTCTGCGCAACGCTATTAGTCATATGGTTTAGTTTTAGGTAGTCCTGCGAGGAGCAGGGAGTTGGAGCCTAAGATCCTTATGGGTTCCTTCCAACTCAAGAGATTGTATGATTCTGTGCAGTCAGGTGGAGTGCGTGCTTTCCTCTTTCAACTTTTTGTTGTTGTTGTCGTGTTTTGTTGTTGTTGTTGTTTTTGTTTGGGATGCACCTTATGAGCCCTGAATTGCCTCTATGAATGGCTCTCCTATGAGAATGAGCAGCCATAGGGTATTGTTTCCCTTTCCTTCGCCCCGGGAACAAATTCTTGTTAATTGGGTAGGGCTTCCTACTATCTCACCAGCCCCCATATCTGGCACAGAAGGGCACTAGTTCTGTAATTGCTTCTGTGTAACACTAATTAGGCAATAAGACACAACTTTAGAGACCTCTCTGTGTGTGAGAATGTCAGGTAGCAGGAGGCTTTCAGTCAAAGCCTAAAAGATTCACTTTCTGGACCTAAAGATTCGTTTTCTGGACCTTCCTGTAACTGGAAGTATCAGGCAGGGTTAAATGTGTTCCAGTCCTTCCCACAGCTGCTGCCTGCCCAGGATGAGGGGCCCATGGGAGCTGTGGCAGGCAGGGATCACTAGGGATGCAAGGGAGGATCTCGGATGAAAGCAAGGCAGAGGGTGGTGGTGTGAGATTTCCATGGCAACAAGGTGTCTGACTATGGGTCATCTGTGACTCCAGTGCAGAAATAACTCCTCAAGCCTTCTGTAAATAAATATGTGCCTGGAGCTTGATCCTTCACTGGTATAAGTTCAGATTTGTGTGGTAGCTTTTGATATATGACTCATGCTGTGAACATATAGCTGGTGGAAAAGGAAAAAATAATTTAGTTCCCTGATACTTTCTTACGTCTTTAGGAAATATGTCTTTTCTAAAATGAGATGATTTTTTTAAATACAAACATAGGTTCCTGAAAATATAGTAACTTACAACATGTGGGTTTGCTTTATTAGGTCTGCCACATCTGTTATGAAAATCTTCCATAACTTACAGTTCATGAGAGCAAAGGTGGAAGCATCTTAAATCAAATGTCTTTCATTTAAAAATTCTAACTTCTGGAGAGCATTCCCAAAGTCAAATCCTATTTTGCATCATGTGTGATGCTTTTAAAGCCTAGACTCCATTGCTTAGAATTAGAATGACTCTGTGTTTGAGCAACTTCTGTGTTTGGAAATAAAGCTAGAAAAATTACTACAAAGTGATGCTGACAGTCAAACCAGTTGGAATGCATAAAGCTGTAAGTATCTGACCAAAAAAAAAAAAAAAAAAGTCAGAAGGAAGAAAAGGAAAAAATCCTATCTAGTTCTCTTTTCTGTGCTAACACTCAAGGCAGCTTTTAACTAACTTGTGACACAATGCTTTTCATGTCAAACAATTTTATTTTCTAAGCTTTTCAGTGTCCTAAATAGTATCCATTAGCATCATCCCTTTGGTTTCCTTGGCAACTGAGGCAATTGATTCAATGACAGTTTCAATGGCACGGAAAAGCTCCAGCTTCCAGACTTATGGACAGAAGTACAAAAAGCAGGTAGGCTGGAATCTGTTTGTCTGCAGACCAGCTTTATTTCTTTCTCTGGTCCTTTCTAATTTGAGTTCCAAGGTGTGTGATTAAGCACAAATCTCTTCAAACTGTGCTGTGCTTGTGCATCAGTGATGCTTGATGCTGACTCTAAAGGATCCTCAGATCCACTCAGCCCAGCTGTGAGGAGCTTAATATTTGAGCTTTACAGCCTGGAAACCTTCTTCTTTTTCATATTTTTGGATTGGGTGTGTATATATAACTTTCTTTTTCAGAGTATTAATTAGAAACTTGCAATATCAAGGTCATACCTTGATTTGTTCCAGTGGGCAGAGGAAAGGAGGCTGGCTGCTTCTGCTGCTGCTTCCTACATTTCTTTCCAATACAAAGGGTCAATGTGCAGTTTGGGTTTTCTGTCACTCGCAGCCTGCGTGAAGAAGAAATTCAGGAAGCCAATAGCAGTGACATATATATAATTTTCTAGAGGGGCTTCTTTGGAGTCCTGCTGAAGCTTCAGTCCAACTCTGTAAGTATGATTCTGTCTGCAGAAAGGCTTACTTCTCTTAATTTGCACTGCATTGTCAGTACCAAAATACCAGTAAGGAGGGCAGTAGTAATGTGGTGGTGAATTATTGGAAAAGCTGTATCCCATTTACAGGAAAAGGCTTTTTTCCTTCATATAGTTTTTCTTCATTTCTTCAAAGCCTGACAACACTATGTACTCTGAAGAAATACAGCATATAAGATGAAAACATGACTCTACTAACTGCAACTCCTGAAGCACAGACAGAACTATTGTTTTGGTGCTTATGGACATTTAGATCCTTAAAATAATTTTTAAAAAAAGTATTTAAAGGCTTTATATCAAGCTTCTTCAAGTGGATGCAGAAGGTCCCTCGGGTTTCTGTGAGGTCTGACCCAAGCTAATGAGAGAACATGAAAATCTATTAAACAATAAATGCAATGCATGCCTCAGTTCTGGTGACCACTGCTTCAAAACTCCAACAGTTTCTGTATTAGTTCTACCAATCTCTAAGCCCATGAACATTGCAACCGTGAGTAAGATTTCTTGCAGATTTCTGAGTTCAGAGTTGGAAAAAATTGGGTTGACGAGTCAGGCTTGCTCACTGTCATGAGTGCTGGTAATAGTACTCACCCCCCTGAAGTAACAGGATGCTGTAGAATGAATCACAGGCTTTTTTGGGACTCTGCTTTTCCCTGGATGCTTCATGATTCAGTTCCTGTAGTTGCCATGAAGTAGCTGTGACAGAAGCTCAGACCCTTGGCCATGGAGAACTTTAATATTCCAACATAACTGAGGCCATGAATTTTTTTTTTAAATGTAAAGAGTGTCTTCATTCTTTTGCTAACCTAAGTGTTGGAAGCTGTTCAACAGTCTTTTGGCACCATTACCTTAGTTCTAGTAGGACTCCAATATGGCGCTTGCTCATCAGGATTTGTGTAACAACGTAAGCTCCTTTGATTTGAGGTGGAGGAGGAAAAAGTTATGGTCCTCTAGGCCTTCTAGAGTTGTTTCTCAGCTCCCTATGTGAGTGAATGCTGACATTTTCCAGCAGTTTTGGTTTGACCCTGGCATAAGGTAGAAGTATTCAGTGCATA
The DNA here is from genome assembly GCF_929443795.1 of Astur gentilis. Lineage (NCBI taxonomy): Eukaryota > Metazoa > Chordata > Aves > Accipitriformes > Accipitridae > Astur > Astur gentilis. The sequence continues at coordinate 23,291,925 of NC_064899.1, read as the reverse complement.
TGCAGGTTTTTCTTTTCCCTCTCTGAGTGTAACAGACCAACTAACTTGTATCTAATTGAATAAATGTCATCTGTCATGACCAAGTCTGCCTCTTATGACTATTTAAGAATTTTTTCCTCCCACGCCCCCCCCCTTACTTTTTTTTACCCACCTTGATATTTTTGGCAGAACTCAGCACAACAGATCTGAGTGCAGCCTCTTTGATTTTCTCACTCCTTTCTGCTGGTCATCACTGAGATGAACAGCAGTTACAGGGAATTGCATGTTATGGATCCAATGTCTGTGTGCTCAATGAGCATGTTAAATACAATTGCAAACAGACTATAGAGAGCATGACTGCTTGGCTGACAAATACAGGTGTCCCTCTACTAATTACCACACCCAGAATCAGATTTTTTGCATGTGCAAAATCTCAGGAGGCATTTGTAAATTTGACACTTAAAAATGTTGTTCTCTACTCAACACCTGTACTGTTCACAAGAGTGGGGAGCAGGAGGGAAATGCAATTTTGACACTAAACTAATTGGGTTATGAACACAACCATTTTAGATATGCTGGAGCATTTGAGAATTTGCTCATGGACAGACTTCTGCATACTTGAAGGGGCCCAAACAATGTTTGACTGAGACAATTTGTGAAAGTTCTCTCAAAATTCAGGGGAACTACCAAAACCTAATAATTATTTTGAGATGAGATGTTTTTGTCTCCCTGTGCTTGGAATGAGGCATAGTAGTTACTGTTGACACTTCAGGTTTCTGCACCGTCCCTCTTCCATGGTGGCAGGGAACTGCAATTTATAGGCAATTGATGCAACATGGTGGTATTGACAAAAGCAATCTTAATGTACATTTTTCACTTGACATACAGATACCGTAGTGATGGTACAATTCAATGGTTCCTCCTAACAAATAGCTAGGTATGAGTTAAAATGTGTCTTGACCTTTAGTGCAATCCATATGCTCAATTAATACTTTTTAATTGCTAATGTAAGTAGAGGGTGAAAGTGTGAGCAGCATAATAGCAAGTGACTCATTCTGTATTGACCAAGTGACATGGGATTGTGTGTGTATATATTTGTTAAAATGAAGGCTGCAGAAAGAACTTACAACAAAATTAATTGAGCTAATATTTTTTCATGCTGTTAAAGATGTGGGTCATGAATCAACCATCACAATACTCATGACTTCTGATAATTAGGACAAACCACACATTATGGGTGTTCTGTTACATTTAGATACCTAGTGACCTGGAAAAGAATTCAAAGGATTCAAGCAGTAATGAAGTTAAAGGACCTTTATGGCAGAAGAGAGAGGAATTTTTCAGAAATAGTTGTGGAAACAGCCAGGACGAGTTCAAATATGATGGCCCAAGTCAAAAGCACTTTTGGAAAACAGGAAGGAAAAGTTCTATGTTTGAAAATTGTTTGAACTTTCTTCCATTTTCATCATTAATGCTTAAAAAAAATCTTCACTGTAATAGCTTTGTATAATCTTTAATTTCCTTACATTATAAATATTTATTATATAAACAGTTACATACCACATAAAATCAGGACATATGCATTGAACTGGTTATATAGAGCGATTTATCTTCCCCCTTTCAGGTGGTTTCCCTGCAAGGAAATAAAATGGGATAATCTTACATCACATAAATATCGCTGGGAATATATTAACTGTGCAAAGACCAGAAGAATTGAAGAATACTAGCTAATCTCACATGTGAAATCTTTACCCAGCAAATTAATCTGCAGGCATAGTTACATCTGCTGTAAATAAAGTGTTGTGTGAAAGCATCATATTTGAGAAATACCCACAGCATCAAGAGATGTAATTGGACTTTCACAAACAGAGGAATGTTGATATAAGGTTTCATGTCTTGTTCCACTCCACTAACATTTATAAGCCTTTTTTTTCTTTTTTCTTAAGAACTATGTTAAATCTGAGGCATTGTATGGAACTACTTGTGTCAACCACCTCAGTATAGATTTGATGTTAACACAACATCACCCTAAGTGCTTTGAGCAGCCATACTTATCATGAGAGGCTACGTTAACTACCCTGTGAAATGAGCTTGTTGAAAGCAAACAGCCTGGAATAGGGAATGAGTTAGTTGCCTGCCATCAGCCCTCCTCTGACAGCGTACTCGGATTGAATTCTAGTCTGGCAAAATGTGGTAGAAATATACAGCTTGCTTGTCTAAAAGTGTTCACAGCCACTGCTTTTAGCAAACAGCTCTGCTGGGGAAGAGGTGCCATTAGCAGAGCAATGATCCTGCAAACAGCTCTCTTCTTGAAAGGCATGTCCCATGTTGATCTCTAAAACATTTTTATTAAAAAAAAAATAAATAATGGGGTGGATTTAAAAATAACAAGAAAGAAAATCTTTTTTTCCTTTTAGAAAGTTATTACCTGGCAAAAATAGGAGTTGCTGCATTCCTACTGTTAAGAGCCTTGAGCACGTTGCGCTGCTGGGTGAATGAGCTGTGCCCAGGTACCAGCAAACACATCTTGTTGTTCCTGGGCTCTCTGGGAGTGACTGTCTTGCAGCCCAAGAGTCATTTGCTGGGGTGTTTCTGCTTCGGTGTTCATGGCTTCTTTTCTGTTCATCCTGTGCCTGGGTGAAGACGCCATATACCACCCTGATGGCCCTGGGGAAGGAGCATCTTGTCGGCTCTGCTGCCTCCCTCCTCGCTGTGCGGCACGGTATCTGGTACTTTTATGAGCACAGAGAAAACAGAACGGTGATAGTCCCTTGTTTCAACTTGTATTGCTGTCAGAGGGGGGTTCAAAACATCCTGTCTATTAATCTCATTGAAACTACTGGTGACGGTTCAACTGTGTCCTCGCAGCTGTGCTAGTTAATTCATTTCTGATCTGGCAATAAGTTAGTAGAAGTGGCAGTGGCAAATTGCCTTCCTATCACTGCAACAGAAAAGGTAAAACTGGGTGAAGAAGCTCATATACTGCAAGCTTAGCAGCCTTCTGCTAAAGAAAAGCCATGAAACCTGAAATAAATATTTTGACCTTTAAAACCTGTGTGTCATATTCATAAGGTGATTTCATTGCTATCCATCTACCACATGCTTGATATGGAGTTGATTATTCAGCATCTATTTGACAGGCAGGAACTGAGCAAGGAGACTTTCCTTATATCATATTGGTAAAAAAGATGAAATTGGTGGAGCATTCAGGCTGTTAATCCAATACGTGGTCATTGCAAGATTCATCAGTTTTGGTTTCTGAGACCCTGTTTTCCTATGGATAGTGCTGAATTTAGCATTCAGCTTAATTCCTTTTCACTCACCTTCAGTCCCTGGTGCAATATCATTGCCCTCCTATAGGTTCATTTGTCAGCATGAAACAGCAAAATGGTCCATTTTCAGAGTAAGTATTTTAATTTTGGATTGCTAATAACCGTAGTGTATCCATGACATGGTGATGTGAAAGTGCCTGGGGTTTCAGCAAGCCACAGAAACCATCAGTGTTCTACGAGTTCACCAGAGTGCTAATCTGTAATTTCCATGGGAATTTCCTGCTCCCTTTTTAGAGTAGGATTTCAAAGATGACAGATACTCATTTTTAGAAACAAGCTTGGCAGTGATTAAAGGCACTTTTTAAATTTTTTTTTTTGTGGTGGGGGGAGACTGTCTCACTCTGGCTTCTAGACTGAGGAGGAGTGCTGCAAGTCTGTTGTTTCCTACCTTACAGCCAGCCTGAGAACGCAGTGCTCTTGCTCGGACTACGTCAGGGTTCATTCATGCTTGTGAACATCAGCGATGTGGCTTGCACAGTGAATGAAATGAGGCATTTTCCAGTGGAGGTTCCTAACAGTCCTTTCTGGAATAAATAGAACGGCTGATGCCTCTCAGAACTACAATCGGTGAGATGCAACATGTTTTAGATAACGTAATGATGGTTTTTACCTTTGTTTTCTAGTACAAAATATTATCAGCATTCAAGTATTTTGTCAAGAAATACTTGACAAGTATCATGAACACCATTTAATCTCCCTGCCCTGCCAAACAAGCTTGTATTTGTTGTGACAGTAAAGACTGACAATTGAACTGTCTGATGCACATAAATGTGTTTTGGTTAGCAGGAGAAACTTGCTTATTGACCATTCTTCAGTAGCTTTTTCCCCACAGAAGCCAAGATATTTCTACTTGGAAACATTTTGTAAGGGCAATACACATTTATGCACGCAAGAATTGTTAGATACTCCTCAGCAATTGCCTTTTATAGTGTTTAATTCATTCTCTAACCTCAAGCCAATACAGAAGCATTTCACAAGAGCATTAAATTTTATAATGTTGCAAGCAATTGCATAAATGCCCCCTTTGAATGATGACATCTGTTGCCGTTTGTTTATACATACCTGAACATCTGCAGCAAGTGAGAGGCAAAGGTGTCTCCTGAGAGTTATCTGACAGTGCCCTGTCACGGGCGCATACAAGCATGATGCACTGCCTGTGCGTTTCCTCTATTTTTTTTCCAGCAGATGTGGAATATCATCTGGACTCTTCTGTTAGCTTCTAGTATTGTCTTGGTGTAGGTAACTTTATACCAGTTCTGTAAAACCTAGTAAACTTGGTCCAAAAAGCTCTGATTCCAGTGTGCCGCAAGTTTGAGTTACAGTTGACTTCCACGTAGTTCCTGTATGTAGTATCTCTATTTGCGCACTTTATTTCAGGTTTATAGCCAGGAAAGTAAAACGAGAAAGAATGTGGTGTGATAGTTGGTATAGGGACTGGCAGTCCCTTGATGCAGGGGGGGGCCAAACCATATCACATTGGGCAAAACAGTGTCTTTCAATGAGAATCTATTTCTCCACGTGGAAGTTCAGGTTAATAGGACTGATCTCTTTTGTGAAGTACTTTAATATCTATAGATGGAAGAAATAGGATAACACACAAGCTGCTGTAAAACTTTGGGGTGAAATTATGCTTCAAAATGTGTGTGTTTCTTTTGCTTAACTCTTCTGAGTATTTAAGTTCTGCTGAGGCATAAGCATCTTTAGAGGAATAGATATGATAGGTCATTAATTACAAAATTAAATTTCACTGTTCCAAATTTATTTTTCTATGAGCTCCAGCACCTAGTAAACATACAAAATGTATTCTTGAACAAATGAGTTCTTGGAAATTTTCATGTTGCATCCAAGAGACTTGTACTTTATTTCAGAAAGGAACAGCAAATTGCATCTCCCCAGGCTAAAAAGTGAAAAGAAACCTTTAGTTGCTTTTTTCATGATGTTGAAAATGCCCTTAAATCTTCTTAAAGAACTTTTTTACTCTGTTTCACAATAAACAGAATCTTGATCTGTCAGGGTGATGGTTTTTTTTTGTGGGTTTTTTTTTTGTTTTGTTGGGGTTTTTTGGGTTGTTTTTTTTTTTTAAGCATAGGAGGATTGAAGTAGAATAATCATGTCCCAATACACAGAAATTGGAACTTTAAGTACTATGTAGTCACAAACAAGGGACGTGAAAAGGGAGTCATCCTGTTTCCATCAGAAGCCCTGCCTGACCTAAACCCTTATTTCTTTAGAGATGGTAGAAATGAAGTCTGCTCTTAACATTCATTGTGTGAATTTTATCTGTGAAATCATGTGCAGTTGAATAGTGGTTTAGCAAGTATAACTGAGAGGAATTTAGTTAGAGTAGTTGGGAGTAAAGAATCTGGTCTACTAGAGCTATAGGGGAGGGGGACAGGACAGGAATGAGGTGGAACATTTTTATGATAAGCCTTTCATCAAGGCTTTTATAAAGCCATAGCAAACAAGCGAAGTGTGACACAAAATCACAGCCAATTGAGATTGTATAGGAGCTCTGAACAAATGCAAACCTGAAATGCTTGTCGTTGCTTCAGAAACTAAAAAATGCACCTGAAAGCATTGCTTCTATGTAACATTTAAACCCATTAGACTTAAATTAGTGGTGTCGCAAATAAAGACATTTAAGTAGTCTTTCTAATTGCTCAGGTAGGATGCACGGTATGAAGCATTCAGTTATTCAAAGGAAGACCAGAACATGGGGAGAGTGACTCTGCCTGTGGAAAAGGCAGCAAAATGGAAATCTACTGTGGATATATATTTCAGGGCTAATTAAAGGTTCATTTGTGTTAAGGTAGAGAGTTGACTTGGTTTACTTTTGTATGTTAAAGCTGCAGAAATGCTGACTTAGACCTTATTGCAACATTTGGGTTTTGGGTAGTGTTGCAGATCCATTTTTCCTTGTCTAGGTAGCAATTATGCTATGAATAAGTCTTAATCCATTTGTTAGGAAGGATTTGATCTACAAGGTAGATTTGGAAGATGCATAAATCCTGATCACCTTAATGAGATCTGTTTAGCTCAGTTCAGTCTTGCTGCAGGCCACCAGGCTCTATTTCAATACAATATTTTAATATATCCTGATTAAACCCCTCTAACTCTGATAAATCACGTCCAGAATATTGCCTCAGCTGACCACAGTCTGAACTGAACTTTAACGACCCAGTGCCTGATAAAGCTTCACAGTATGTTGGAAAGATTTTCTTTGAGTTTTCATGGTATTACTTAGTAAAGTGTTCAATTCTCTTTGCTGCTAAGCACTGGTAATAGCACCAGACTTGAAAATAAGAAACCAGTCCGATTGTTTTTTGGAAGCATTTTGGGCCCATTATAAATAGAAGATATAAGATTTTTAGATTCACTATAGCATAATATCTTTTCCCATCAGAAGCACTGGAAAACAGGATAGTTCTGGCAGTGCACATTTTGCACTGAGAAACTGTCAGGACATTGGAAAAGATTTTTTGGAAGATGGTACCTAATTTTAAAAAACATAGTGTTTTACCCCTAGGCACAGGTAATAGTATCTTCATGATCCAGATTTTTTTTTCTTAACCATTTTAGTTCCCCTTTCCCTTCTCTACTTTAGTGTTTTCTGAATGTTGTGCTTTAGACAGAGTTCAGTCATAAATAAGTTGCTGTTTTTAAAGTATTTTTACTATTCAGGTTTCCAGAAGTGACTCATTTTTTGCCAAGACCCCAACTCTTCTCCCCATCTTGGAGGGTTTGCATGTTGGATTTTTTGATTGGGGTTGGATGGGTGGAATTTCATTAAGGAATCTGTTCAGATGAGTCAGGGAAAGAGAGACTCTTACAGTGGTGTTCGATAAAATGGGATCTGGATGTTCTACCTCATTTTGAATCATTAATTAGCAGTAATTTGATGAGGGTTAGTTGCCATAAACAGACTTCAGGATTTTCTTATTTGGGTGGTATCTTTTTAAGCATATTAGCCAGCACTGATTTCTATTAGATGTACCCAATTGTCCCAATTGTTTGGTCCCAGCCTAATCTGCAAGCATCATTACATTAACAAAAGCGTAATCAGTTTTGATCATCAGATCTGTAGGATAAGTGATAAGATATTCCCATGCCCGTTCTGTAAATGGCAGCATAAAGGTAGTGGTTTAGATAATTACGTTGTGTGGGAGACAACGAATAGGTAGATGATACCACTGAAGACATATATGCTGGCTTAAACCAGGTCTCTATATGTTTAGTTCAAGACATCATGACTCTTGTATTAGTTGTCTGGATTTTGGATGTCATATTACAGTTCTTTAGGTGGAACTGGTTAATCCTTTCCATCAAATGTAAAAGGCCTGTGTCTTTTATTTTTAAAGACAATGTTTTCCTTGTGAGGGAATTTTCCAGAGTTTTTACCTTTCCCAGCTAAGAGGGTGAAAACCTTGTGGGCTCGGGTGCTATTCTTTTCATAAAAAAAATTTTTTTTTAAGTTTCTCTTGTGGTGTTGTGGTTTAACCCCAGCCAGCAACTAAGCACCACGCAGCTGCTTACTCACTCCCCCCCATCCAGTGGGATGGGGAGGAAAATTGGGAGGAAAAAAAGTAAAACTTGTGGGTTGAGATAACAACAGTTTAATATATGAAATATAATAACAACAACAACAACGATAAAATATAATGATGAAAAGGAATATAACAAAAAGAGAGAAATGAGACCCAAGAAAAGCCAAGTGATGCACAGTGCAATTACTCACCACCCGCTGACCGATGCCGGAGCAGTGATCGGCCCTTCCTGGCCAACTCCCCCCAGTTTATATACCAAGCATGACATTCCATGGTATGGAATATCCCTTTGGCTAGTTTGGGTCAGCTGTCCTGGCCGTGCTCCCTCCCAGCTTCTTGTACACCTGCTTGCTGGCAGGGCATGGGAAAATGAAAAATCCTTAGAGTAAGCGCTACTTAGCAACAGCTAAAACACCAGTGTGTTGCCAACTTTCTTCTCACACTAAATACAAACCATGCTGTACCAGCTACTAAGAAGAAAATTAACTATCCCAGCCAAAACCAGGACGCATGGAAACTTAATTCTTCAAACACAATATTTCACTGAAGAAATTCAAATATAGTATTTTGTTTCCGGACTTCAATTTGTCTAGCTCTAACTTTCAGATGTTTAAGTAGGAAATAGGGGAAAATGGTATTCGGTTGTCAGCGTCAGGCTGTCTGTGACCAGCCATGAAAGTAAAATTGGTACTGCTGTTAGAGCACCTCTGTGCCTCAGAGCAGAGGCTGGCACAGCTGAGTGCTGGGCAGCTAGTGGGCTACTTTTGCGATCTGAGCTAGAAATTCTGCTCCTTGCTATGCTGTGTCATATAGACATACCGCCTTGCTCCCAGGCTACCCCTGAAGATGGGGTTTTGTGGCGCAGCAAAGCCAATCCAGCATCTAACTGTAACAAAAAAGGGTGGTTTCTCTGGCTTCTTTACGCCAAACTGGCTGCAGTGAGCTGCTAAACCAGTGTAAACTTAGATTTGTCTGTGTAAGGAGTATTTGCCATTTAGTGTTCAGCCTGCAGAAAAGAGATCAGGAGAGCCTATGGCAAGGATAGAGGACGGGAGAGCAGGGTCCCTTTTGGTGGCACCTTACTACTAGACTGTCTTAGGGAGAGGTAAAACTGCTCTTGAAATGCTTAGCTCAGAGTGCTTCGGCAAGATGCAAAAGTTGTCTTTAACAGCTTGACTTCTTGTTCCTAACTTGGTGTTTCCTCCATCCCCTCTCTCTAACAGTGCTCCGAGAAGACCACAAACTGAAGAACTGCCCTTGGAGCTGAAAGGCAAGCTATTATTTTTTTTCTTTCGTTTTTCCTTTTTCCGCTGATTAGGGGTGTGCGTATCCAGAATAGTATGATAAACTGCAGGCTGTGGGACAACTACTATTTTTCTGCAAATAATCAGGTCCATAACCTTGACTGATCTAGTAGATTTTCTGCAATCGTCAGATCTAGTGTCACTTAAGACTAAAGTCCTGTGTCAAGGGCCTGCTAGTTCTTCCTCCCCTCCCAAAGATGCAAGTGAGTTTTGTTAGTTCTTAAGGTTATTTACAATATGGGGAGTAGAGCTCTCCCCTAAATGTAAGCAGCAGAGCTATGGTATTTATGCTCACAAACGGAGAAGGGAACTCATACCTACAATGCCATGATGTGTAACTGTAGCATATCCCTGGGAACATCCCAGAAGCCGTGCTATTGACTTTGTGGTCCTGAACTGGGAGCTTGCCTCTCTTGTTGGAACAGCTCTGTTGGATTTTTTGATTGGGGTTGGAGGGGTAGGTCTGAGAGAAAGAGCTGTAGGTCTGCAGAGAAAGTTGTGACTCGAGCTGTGCAAAGTAGAGAAGGAACTTTTTCATGGAAAAGGGGAGGAAGCACAAACCCACTAAACAAACAAAAAAACCCAACCCAACCCTCAGATTTTCCTGAAGCTGTTTGTTTTCTCACTGTCTCTGAGTGGAATAAAGGCTCTGGTTGCAGGAAGAACTAAGGATTTCTAGGCATTTTATACCCGCCGAGCTCATGATGCTGTTTTAATAGTCTATCAGAGATGACTCAGCCAGCTCAGATTGTGTAAAATCATCAATTATTTATTTCTAAGTTTTGTGCATTGCTGGTCTGTGGAGATCATTAAGTCTGGATGAAAAATTTCTGTGGAAAGGTGGTGCTTTGCCTTTTTTGCAACATCATTAAAAATATTCAAGTAAAGGTTGTAAACAAGGATGTTTCCTCTAAAGCAATTGCAATCTGAGCATTTAAAGGACTGTTCCTAATCTAGTATTCTGTGCTTATTCTTTCTCTAACGCTTACCTAGCCAAACAGCAATGCTTGCTGTCACAGTTGAATAGACCTAAATTCATCCACATGTAAATTTTTGCTTTGGGTATTACAGTGACTTGGTTTCCTTAATAATTCTTCCCTGCTGTTGTGCAAAATCATGTTACTCAGCTATGACTCACTGGATTTCTGTTCACGTGTTATTTTGCAATTAGAAATGAAATGAGATCAAAGGGTGCATTTTTCTCTTCTATTCTCTGGTCTAGGTACTATTGTGGTTTGCAATTTTTAAGGGGTTATGGGGGATTTTTATTTTTTTTTTCCTATTTTGGTAGTGATTTTGCAGCTATAGCCATGATGTGTTTGAGAAAAAGTTTATGAAAGTGCTACCCTTTTATTTAGCTAACTGATGCAGTTAGAAGAAAGAGCACTCTGTTTTCTGGGCACAATGAGTCCTTCTACAGGGTCCACGAAAGCCAGGAAGTTGATGTTAGTAGCTGCAGACAGTATTCTTTTGCCATGAAAATTCATGCAAGGCTAGCTGCCCTGAAATGGGATCCATATATGCAGGAAGCGTGTCATACCTTTCCCCGTGTTCTTTATCTGCAGCTCTTTTTCTATATACTTGCACTTTTAACACAGCATCTCTTGTTTAAAATAGGTAGAAGTTCAATCCTACTCTGACAAAATGGGCAGCGTTCTGCCTAAATGACGATACCCAGTGTGTCAGATTTTGGCCTTACAGCTAAGTCTTTGGAAACATAGTCTAGTGTCTGCCACAGGACTGTTTTTATATTATTTCTTGCCTCTCTGTCAATAAGACTTATATCATAGCAGGCAAAAATACAACAGTACCTGACAATGATTCTCTTGGTTTCAGGATGTCACACAGTCTAAGCTAAGCTTCAGTAATATTATCCTGTGGAACAAAAGGAAAATAAAGAAATTCCTAAATCAGGGATATGGCTTATTTTCTACTGCATCCAAGATGACTAGTAGGTAACTCAGCCATCAGGCAGTATTTTCTTAGTTTTGAAACTGTATTTGGGACCAAATTCAGTTCCCATTATGTAGCATTAAAGTGATACTTTGCATATGCTGCTTGTGGGTGTTTGTAGAAAATAAACTGTCTGGAGGATTTTATAGTACCCTGAAATTTAGAGATGTCTAAATAGTGGTGCATGACTGACGGATTTGAAATATGAAGATATCTAAACTGTAAATTGGTAACGCTAATGCCTTTGAGCAATTCCACATGTACTCCACGGTCTGCTCCTAAAGGGAAAAGGCTCCGCGCTCTCCAGCAACTTCACAACTTCAGTCGGCTTTGCCAGGGATGCTCCTTGGTATTGTGGTAGGTTAGTGAATGCTGTAAGGGATTTCAGCCTCGCCTCTGAGTTTTGACACTAGGAGCTTAACTTTCCAAATTTGCTGTTGGATTAATGCAGGGAGGCTTTTTAACATAGAGTAAATCTCCCTGTTTCTCCCCCACCTGCACTTAACTTATGCTAGTGAACCTAAAAACAAATCACATTTGGGAGAAGCTGAAAAACGGTAATCAAAACTGATGTTCCCAAAATGAATGGAACGACTTGGGAAAGTTAGGACAATATTGTCAGAGAGCAAGAGGAGCTATTTACTTTCTACAAGTGTGCTTTTTTTCCCCAAGCCTGCGCAGTGACAAAAGCTCGTAAAATTATGCATAATCCAGTACTTCCAATAAATCACCAAATGCCATGAAATGTAGCAAAACAATTGTTCCTGGGATGCTCGCTGAAAACATTCTGTCTGCTGATTTCCACTGCTAGGTATGTCTCAAGATAGAAACATGAAATGGAGCTCTGGAAAATGGACTCCCACCTTGTGGGACATTTGCTTTCCCTCTCTTAAATCATCCAAAGTACTGCTGTCTACCATGAAGAAGGTTGTGCTGCCAAAGGAGCTGGTTCTTTCACTCTGCATCACTGACCACCCAGGAAGGTGGAAAAAGATCCCAGAACTGGTCCTCTTAAACTGATTTCATTGTAGGGAGAAGTTGACCCTTAATACTTTTGCACTGATGTAAACTTGCTGGTTTGTGCTCATGGTACAGATGAGTAAGTTGGTGCTGAAAAGTCAAAGATCACTTATAGTGAAATGTTACTGCAGTGACTTGCAAAGACCTACCTGTTGTTGCTTGCCATACTGCTCCCAATGTCATATTTATAAGTAGACAGTGTTCTTTCTGCAAAACTTCAAAAGAGGTTATAGGGTCTCCTAGAGACCCTCAGGGTGTGGGGGCCGGGCAGGTCTCCATCAGTACATCGATAAACCCAGCGATAAGGATGGCGGCTTTGAAGACTGACTCTTGCAGGGTTTGGGGGTCTTTTGCACTAGCGGTGTTTGAGAGGGTAAATGTAACCCAGCCAGAAGGTCAAGGAGCAGGAGCACTAAGGAAGAAGCCAGAGGGGACAATCTCTGGTGATGGCATGTTTGTCCAGCATGTGCAAAAATGACATAGTTCACGTGGCTTTGCCACTGGAATTCCTCATCTTGTTTTCTTTGGCCTTTTGTGCTTGTACCTGTCCTCAGAGACCTGGGTACTTGTGCAGCAGCTTGTTTGCCGGGATGTTGGCAATGTTGTCAAGCTTTTTGCAGCGCTATATATTCAAAGGATGTAGTTTTCCATCAGTGCTGTAGTGTGGCACCAACACAGGGCTGTGGAGGGAGAGTGGAAAGCAGCAGAGTGACGTTTTTCACTTGCATCTTCTTCGACAGCTGCTTCAAACTGGGAACAAATAAGAGTACCAATGAGAGTATTTCTAGCTGAGTCCAAATTTGGCAGCTGTTTTGGGGGGAATTCTGCATCACAGTTGCCTTTCTCTAAGTTTTCCTGTCTTGGAGGATCGACAAAAAAGTGATACTCTATTCAGAGGGAGGACAAAGGTAACTTGTAGCTTTCTAAATCTGACACCCTTTCAAAAAGAAACTAAAACCAACCCCCAAATCCTTCTGAAATCTGGCCCATATGTATAAATTCCTGGGTAAAATGGTTTTGCCTCCAAACAGTATCCAAATCTCCCTGTATCTGCGCCCTTTTCCATCATTAGTGCGGCGGCAGATGCCGTCAGAGGAGCTGGCTGGGCAGCCTGGAGCCTGGCAGAGAGCGGTTGTATTTTATCTTCTCTGTGTTGCCTTTTGCTTCAGCTGCTGCAGCATTTCAAAAGGGCAGGCTTAATGAGCTCTGAGGGGGGGTGTGTGATACTCAGACAAATCTTGAGAATAGGTTTTGATTCATTCAAGAGCTGAAGGTAGCTGAAACCCCTTTTTAAAACATTTTTCTTTCTTCAAATCCAGGGTGAGTATTATTTTATTGCCTTATGTTGCCTTTAATAGCATAGCGTATGTAAACATCTTTCAGTAGTGCACAAAGGAAAATGGTTAACAAGGATTACATCTTTCCACTGACTTGAAATGAGTATTAGGCTTTAAAGTAAAATCTGGCTTTCCTTCCCTCCAGAGTGGGTATCAAAACAAACAAGCAAAAACCCAAGCACAAACCAGTCAATTTCCCATTATAATTAATTTGGGAATTAGATACTTTCCTGAGGCTTACAAGCTCAAAGTGAATTCAGTTATGCCAAGTATTTTTCCCATGTAATGTTCAAAAGTACGTTAACCACCCTCACCAAAACCTAGTAGGAAAATGGACTCACCTTTCATTTTCTCTTTCCTGCACCATCCTCCGTTATTTCTTGCTTATTTCTCTGAAGTGCTGAGGTGTTGTTTTTTTTTTCTCCTCTCAAGTGGGCCAAATCCATTGAGAAATGAGGAAAAATAAGCCCAAGTTTCTCTGAGAAATTTTTTTTTTCCCCCCCCCTAGGTTGACTTCTCTTCAAATGTGGTCAGACCCAGAAGTGCTTTTACTCCTCTTGTACTGTGTGAGCGGACCCAATTGTTTCTGGACGTGTGCATCCAAACCCTCTTCACACGGTGGGTGTTTCTGGGTTTGTGTGGTGATTTTTTTTGTTTGGGGGTGGGATGGGTGTTTGTGTTTTGTGCTTCTTATTTTTTTTTTTTTTTTGTGCTGCTTCAGTCAACAACTTTTGATAATCTGAGTGACCCTTTCTTTTTCTGCTCTTTTGTATACTTAATATTATGTAGATTAAACAGAAAGCTGCAAACTTCTATCTTAATGTACTTACAAGCTTCAAAATTAGTGCAAACCATTTAGAACTGTAAAAAATTGAGGACCTAAAATATGGAGCCATAAGATGTGTTGAAGTCAGCTTGAGCATGCTGTCCAATTGGCAAGCTGCTGTTTTTGTCTCTAAGCAGTTGTTGCCTTCTAAGGATTTTTACTAATGTAAATGCTGACACTTGCTGCTTTCATTCTGCATGACTGCATATTATTCTACTTTTGCTTTGCGAGCTCTGCTAGAGAAAGGCTGGGATGTGTGAACATAGAAATTGTGTTAAAGGTTCAGATTATGTTATGTCTGATAATGACTGATGCTTTAGTGGAATTAAATGCAGCCAATTATGAGATAACAGTGTGATCTGAATTTTTTTCTAATTTTTTTTCTAGATTTTTTCGGAAGCTGACTTTTGCCATGAATAATACGAACATTTCTACCCTTGTTTGTTTGGGTTTTTTTGTGTGGTGGTTTTTTTTTTTTCCTATTGAATGTATTTTTATGTATTCTTTTTAGGATTAGATGGCTATTTAACTTCTCTGAAACCTTCTAACTCTTGACCTCATTGATATATTTTTATCACCAGAATCACAAATTACACAATTTTCCACCTTGAAAAGATCAGGGATACACAATTGTTACATTCCAGCAAGCTATGCTTCACGCTTGCTTGAGTCCCATAACGCCAGTTTTCTTGTATGTTATCATGGCTGTTTTATCTCAATATTTAGTAAGCCATTTTAATTTTTTCTCCTTTATGTGTTTGTGGAACGTGTGGTTTTCAAGTGTTGAACTATATAGTCTGAAGAGAAATTGTATAGAAACAACTTCAATTGCAAGGGGTAAACAACGTGTTTCTAGCCGATTGCCAGGCTCGGCACAAGATGTTGCACTCGCCTTTAGTCGGTAGCTTAATGTGTGTCCTGGCAATGTCTCAGTCTGTCTATACCCAAATAACACAAGCATTTTTAATGCATATTTATATCTGGGCCCTTTGGGAGGAGAGCTTTAAAGCTCGTGTTTTGGTTAACAAAGAAGTGCATGTGTTACATGGGTCCCGTGGAAGGGTGATTTGACTCTTGAACCCTGAAGGAAAAATTAATATACTAGAATAGGTGGGTCCCAAATTGACATCTCTGGGGTTGAATCCCAACAAATAATGCTGAATGAATGTATTTGGGTTTGCAAATTGGCTTAGGCAGTCTGTTCTCCAGCTGGTGGTAATCCTATATGGAAATGTAAGCCTGCCTTTGACCTGCTGTAAGAACAAGGGGATGAAGATGCTGTAGAGAGTTTAGCTGAGCTACGTTGACTGTTTTCAGAGCTGATAATGTCTCAAAGGAGGGAATCATTGAACAGAGTATCCATGACAGAGTGTATTATCATGCAGCTAAAATATAGGAGTTGGGGAGAGGGAGGGATGCATCCCTCAGTTCTAATGTCTCCTCAGATTTGCAGTTATCTCTACTATGGGGATGTCCTTTGTTTTATTATAAAGTAGTATGCCAGAACTAGATGTAATGTTTCCTTGTTGACCGTAACAGGTCACAGGTACTGTCTTCAGTTGGAGTACTTGCAGGTACAGCAAAAGACTGTGTTGCCTCTTTTGTATAGTTAAAAGAAAACAGCAAAATTCACAGTAGATTCTGTTGTATTTATTTAAAGATCAGAAGCCATTGCAAGTTTCTCTACCAAGGATTTCAGAACATTAATTAACTTCAAGTTATGATTTTCAAATAAATGTTTACAGATAAATCGTCAGATGGTTTTATCTCTACTCCATTGGGAGTAACGTGGTTGTCCATGCCTCTTAGTTTCTGTACTAGTGCCATCTGGTGACTAGATGTTATTATGGAGCCCTTCCTTCTGCAGCTGGAAGGATGCGGGATGGGTTTGGCTAATGACTGAATTCGAGGATCAGGAGAAACCCCTTATGAGGGCACCTTGGATCTCTGCAGAGGGATCAAGCTAACCATCCACTTCTGGTAAAGGCAGTCGGGAGGCTGATGCTTTAGAGAGGCTATTCATCTATGGTGAATTAATTTTAATGCTGGAATGATTAGCTGAACTAGTACAGTTCATAATCTGCCAGAACTGAATAAACTGCCTTCAAAGTAATTTGTGCTGAGGCAGCAATATGGTTTTGGAATCAGTGGTCATCACCTTGAATTTCAGCTTCTCACTGTCAGGCCGCAGGTTCAAAGGATGGGCTCCTTGCTATACATTTGCAGTATGTTTTTGCTATAGGAGACTACCCTCTAAGCCCTTTCAGACTCTTCTTACTTGACTCATCAGTTAATAATCCACTGCCCTTTTAGTCACTACTGCATATATGTGTTTTGCTCACAAGCTCTTTGCTAAGGTCCTTTTAGGGTGTCTAAGAACAACTAGATTTTAAAGAAGAGGTCTTCACAGAACTGGTCCAGAAATGGTTTGAAATTCTTTTTAAATAGGAGCCTTAAAAACTCTCAAGTTTCTCAGCATCTAAACTGAAATATTGTGTTATTTTTTTCTGAGTACTTTTTGCATAAAATAATGCTCTGTCATTGTGTTACAACGATGGCTTGGTTTGTAGCTCTGTAGCATGCCCAGTAACTGTCATCAGCACCTCTCTTTCCTCACTGTTATTCCTCCTGTGTTGCACTGCATTAATTACATAAAGGCTAGGGGAGTGAGAGAACAAGGTACCTGGTAGTGCTGGTTTTGACTGGCTGGGCACCAAAAAGGACTGTTGTGGTTTAATCCCAGCCAGCAACTAAGCACCACACAGCTGCTTGCTCCCTCCCCTCCCCTCCCCTGCAGTGGGATTGGAAGGAGAATCAGGAAAAAAAAGTAGAAGTCATGGGTTGAGAAAAAGACAGTTTAAAAGGACAGAAAAGGAAGAAAATAATAATAATGGTGGTAATAATAATGATAGTAAAAGAATTGGAATATACAAAACAAGTGATGCACAAAGCAATTGCTCACCACTCGCTGACTGATGCCCCATCAGTTCCCGAGCAGCAGTCCCTGGCCAGCTTTTCCCTCAATTTATATACTGGACATGACATCACATGGTATGGAATATTCCTTTGGCCAGTTGGGGTCAGCTGTCCTGGCTGTGTCCTCTCCCAGCTTCTTGTGCCCCTCCAGCCTTCTCGCTGGCTGGGCATGAGAAGCTGAAAAATCCTTGACTTTGTCTAAACACTACTGAGCAACAGCCAAAACCATCAGTGTGTTATCAACGTTATTCTCGCACTAAATCCAATATCCAGAACATAACACTATACCAGCTACTAGAAAGAAAATTAACTCTATCCCAGCCAAAAGTAGGACACTGGTAAAGTATGAGTCTAGCAGAAAATGAAGAGAGTTAGAAATAAAGTAAGAGTGGAAACAGTAACTTCTGCCTTCATCTCCAGAGCTGGGGTTTCAAGGGTCTGTAGTAGCTGCCAAACTGTTTGCTTTAACACTCACAAAAAAGTGCCGGTGGTCAGTTGTTACGCTCTTGGCACCTGAAATTTCAGCTTTGAAGTTGCAAGGAGATGTCAGCCTTGGGCTACATTTTACCTGTTTCGGGTCTGGGGTTGGAGCTGTGTACAAAACCAAACCAGCCTGGTCTCACAGCATAACTGACACCCCATGGGTTTTGCTGGACAGCTGAGGCTGTGAGACTGGGGTTTATTCTGACTGCTTTGTTAATCCCTTCTTTTTGTCTTCAGGGAAAATAACAGAGTTTGACTGTTCCAGGAAAATAAACTATATACATGGAGGGATATACATATATGCATGATAAACTGCTGATAACAAGCACCTGCTATATTATTATGAAACTTGACACTATATCGTAAGAAGTGACATCTCTCTCCATTAAAACTTTGAGAATAGCAATTTATTCCTGGAAAAATACTTATGAGTTTATAAATGTTTATTATGCAAATGCATATATGACTATGTAGGAGTATGCATGTGCACACGCGCTTCTAGGAAAGGCCCAGAATTTTTGAGAATAAAGTCTGGCCTGAGTTGCCAAGGGCAGGTGCTTGGTGCTTTCTGAAAACTCTGCTTCTTCAAAACCCTTCAAGCTGAAGACTCTCAGTCTGCAAGCACTCAAAATCTTTTTGCTTCTCTGGAAATTCTTGGCCACAGGTTGATAGGCTCCATGCCTGCACATGCAGTTGTGAAAACCATATATAGCAACTTGTATTAGTAGGTATGTGGTGTTTTAGCAGCGTGGAATGAAATGGAGACTTACTGAAGCCTGTAAAAGGCATCAACTGGTGAGAATTCTCCATTGGCCAAAGTTGCGTGCTGAGTTCAAAATTAGAAGTGTCCACTTCTAAATCTGGTTTGGGTGTAGCCCAGGATAATGCAATAGTTACGACCGCATTAGGTTTCCCGAGTTTTCTATCACTTTATGCTAAAATTCAAAGGAGCTTTCTATTAGTTTTGTACAGTGTTAGAAATCTCAGCAGGTTGATGAGAATACCACTTATCCAAGAGGAACGTGTTATGTTTTACTTATGAGGGTTCTCTTCAGAAGTTTATTATCTGTCCTTAAAACATAAACAGTGCTTACTGGGTTTAAATCAAAAGCACAGTTTTAAAATGTATCCAAGTGTGCTGTTTAAGGCACTACAGTGGGACTTCTTATTGCACACTCTGTACCTCAGCTTAGTCTGATCTTACTTTCTTTGTCCTTCTGGCTTATTTGGATTGTAGGGATATAGACAGAGTCTTCAGAGGTTGAGCTTTCGTTTTTTTTAGCCATTGTGTCATAGCTATACATGAGGTTTGTTTTTCAGTTGAAAGCCATTATAATAGTTGGGGGGAAAAAATCATCATGTTTGTTGAACAGATCTTGGTGTATTGTATACGTACTGGGAGGACTTTGAGAATGATAATGCAGTGATATTTAGTCACTTCTGACATACAGAGAATGTTAGAATTCTTTGCTTCAGATAAGATGGTGTTAATAAGCACACTGAAGAGTCCTGAATAGCCGTCCATTTCATTACAGTATACTGGCTTGACGTTCATCATTATCTTTGTGTGCAGCTGCAAACCTGCATGTATTTTGCATTATGCTGAGTAATAAAAAAGGAATTATTAAACTCCTTTCCTGAATCAGACTTTGGAATCTGCTGTTAATGCGACATTCATTAACATTTGAGTCAAGATGTCAACCTACAGTCGTCTTCTGAGAGGCTTCTTTGCTGTGCCTTGGCCACTGAGGTTCTGAGCTGCAATCTTGAAGCTAAAACTATGCAGAGAAATTGGAGGTAGGTACTTTCTGACTGTGCTTTATTTGAAGTCAGCTCTATCAATCAAGTTTATATTTTGAAACTCCCAGTATTTAAAAAAAAATTCTTGTGGCACCAATGTATGGAAACATGAGCCTACAATGCCAAGAAGGAGATTTGCTGCAATGCAACACTGTGGATTCTTTTACTGAAGGAGCTAGTTTGTGAAAACCCTGGTCTCAATTGAGAATTAATTAATTGACATTCACCATTATTGAAAATAACCTTAAAGATAATCAATATATTTATTTATGTTGACAAATCAAGAATATCAAGATATTTTGTTTAAAGAATACAGTTCCCTAAGGCCTTGCTGGCCTGCTTTGGCAAAGACATGGAAGTGAAAATGCTGGTAGATGATCCATGAACTTCCTCTCGTTTCATGAAGACCCCTCAGCAACGGAGAAGACTGAGCCAAAGAAGACAGTTGAAGGTCAGTAACTTAGAGGGCTAGAGAATCTGTCTGTCTACAACAGCCATAACGGGAGACAAGATGCACTAAGGAGAGAAATTGCAGCATTTAGGAGCAGCGCAGCCTTATGAGAGGTTGTGGTCCCACTGCCTATGGGACCTAAGGTCCCTGTGTCTTTCCCTGTAAAAGACAGCCAATGCTGCTCAAACAACTGATATCAGTATCTTCCTAGGTCATCTCATAGAGGCAAAGAAGGAGTTAAAGTGTGGGGGAGAAAGGCTGTTGGTCCTATAGAGGCAGCTACCCCTGACAGCAGTATTCCTCATACCCACCCTGGTCTAGTGTGACAAGAGCCATGACTCCAGCTCTCCACGCCAGTCCTGACGGGCAGAAACAATCCTGAGGCTTGTTCTTTTTCCTTCTTCTGCTTCTTCACTCGGGCAATGGCCCTGGGAGAAGAATAGGCTACTTCCAGGGTGGAGGAGGCATTGTGGAGGCAAGTATGTGCAGAAGCAGGGTCCCTAAGGTCAAGTCCGCTGTAGGTAAACAAGTTTAATGAAGGCAAGAGGGGGGGAAGAAAGAGATACCTGTATATCCTTACTGTGATGTCTGAGACCTCCTTCGTGGTCCCACAACCTTAATGGCCTTTTCTACTCTGAGCACTTGGTCTGCGGAGACTCCAGATTCACAGGATTAATTAAGTGCAAGGTGTTAGGCAGAGGCTGGGATGTCTGAATTTGGGTCTTTGTGCATCTGCATCTGTTCCCTTAAAAAAAAAGAAAAAAGATTTTCTTATCTGATGGCCGGGATTGAAGACAAAAGATACCACTGTGATGCAACAGTTACTGGAAGTGCCTGTGACATTTTTATAATTCGGCTGTGAGAGATTTACCTGCTAGCCTTTGGATGGGGATCAGTGGAGATGCTACTGAAGTTCATAGCTACTCCCTTTCTTAGCCTTTGCAGCAGGACCATGGTGTGCCTGAGTGTAAGTAACTAAGTGTTTGTACTATAAACAGTAACAAATCTCCAAGATAATGTGTGAAAATGGTCATGGTCCTTTGGCACTGAGACTGCCTTGTGTATTTTGGAAGAGGAGTGGGCAAAATCTTCAACTTGCTTTTATCCAGGCTGTTTGGACCCTACTGGCACAAAACAAACAAACAAATAAAACCAGTTTCCTACGCATTGTTAGCTTTTTAAAAATGTCTTTGTTGGGCTGACAAACACCTACAAATACTATAGGTATGAACACGAAAGTATGACTCATTAGAGACTAACATCTTGTGGGTCAGAATAAATAAGCTGTGTTTTCAAAGCATTATCTTAGACATGCTGCTTTTCCACCCCCACCTCCCCCCCCAATACAGGCCTATCTAAGACTGGGAAACTAAGAAATCATCTAGAAAAGTGTTATATACATGTTTATTTCTAGCTTAGGGCTTGATATTATCTTTATTCATACATGCTTGAACTTTACTTACGTATTGTACATCATGTGAATGGAGTTGCTGAAGATGGCAGTCAGGAACAAGAGTGTATGCTGCAACTATGAACCTTCCTTAACTGGCAGATCTAATGAAGATGGAAATCCTTTTCTCGGTTTGCCCAGCAGCTTTTAACTCATTTTTCATGACCCTTAAGTGATGTAGGGACTTACGTTGTAGAAGGACTTGTCTGGATGTTTCACTTGAAGGGCCCATATCTCTCTTCCTTGCAAAGATGCTTTGGGAGGACAGCAAGGTGCTTAGAGATGCAATAAATCTTACACATAAAACCCACTTTTCCTCTTGCGCAGACTGAAAAAAGTGGCTTTTGCATCGGGTTTTCTCTTGCTGTGTGTCACCTTGTTCCTGTCTCCCACTGTCCAAAAATAAATGGAGCACAGAACTGTTTACATTAAAAAATGAGTTGATTGTGAAGGGAAATAGACTGAGGATATACAGAAAGCTGTATCTGATTACTGGCAGAGGCTAATTATGCATAAGGTCCCTTTCTTTTCTCCTTTTCCCCCCTCCAACCCCTTCCCACTACAGAGTTTACAGCCCTTCAAATATTATATGACTTCTGACTGGCTGTGGATGAACACAGAGGATGCCCTTTTCCTTCTGCATCTCCGTCACTACATTCAGCTGCCTGCTTTTACAAGGCTGCGTTGGCTGTGGCAATGTGGGATGGAGCCTGCGTCTATCAGATGAATTTCCCTCGTGGTTCCCTGAGGAATCATCGGGTCACAGCGAGCGTCTGTAACAGACTGCAGTCCCTGCCACGCTGACTCACCCCTGCTGGTTATCAATGGAGAACTTCCATGACAATCTGAGAGGTGTGGAGAGCTGTCGCTATTTTTAAAATATTTACAATATAAGTTAAACATATGAATAAATCAATATTTATACAAAGAAAAAACAAGAGCAAGAGTTGTAACTCCCGTTTGGAAGGTATGTCCCGTTCTGAGTTTATTCTTCCTTTTACCCATGCACAACCAACTAATGACAAGGGAAGGAGCTCCAACAGAGGCGAATGAGAGCGAGACCCTTTCTGCCTGGCCCTGAGCAGATGTGGGGAAGAGTTTTCTATGGTGGGAACGCTCAGGTTCAATTCTGTTGTCTTTATCTTTCGGGCCAAGGGGTTTGAACTCCCATCTTTGGTAAATGCCTTTATCACCAATGCTGTAGGCGTTTCTTCTCTGACCTATTCAGCATGGGGCTGCCTCTCATACCTGGTAGGATATTTCAACCCCAAACTCATTTAAACCCAAGACGTTTTTTTTGTCTGAAGTCTTAGGTGGGTTTCAGCAAGATGTGTAACTGGATAAAATCCTCTAGCCTTTCCGGCTGGATAACTAGATCTATAAATTAGGAAGTCTGCAGGCAAATTCTGGCTTCTCATAAAGGAACAAGTTTCAGCTTAAATTCAGAAATGTATTGCTTAAAAAGGCTGTACTTCACCAGTGTAAAAAGTACAGTTTTATTATGATTAACTCTTAGATCTACTTCAGAGCAATTTTAAAAGAGGCAGAATGTGGGCAGGTACCAATTACCTGTCACAATTAGTGTGCATCTTATTGTACATATTTAAGAAATTAATGACAGTGGGTGGTTAGAACTGTCTCATTACTACTAATTAATATGGTAAGTCTTTAGTAGGCCATTGGCAAAATAAGAATACCAATTAAATGTGATGTCAATAGAGTCATTAATTATAGGAGAACAGATATACTTGAAGTCCGGTAACAATAGTGGGAAACAATCTGCTTTTCTCAGAGACATTTCAGTGCATCTCCTACTTGAAAAGCACGTGTATATTTTATCTTAAATATTTATTTAATGGAAATCATGCCTAAGAAGTGCATTCAATTGTTGAATATTAGAAAATGAAATTTTGTGGGTGCTTGATAACTTTCTAATCTTGTTTCCTGTATTTGCACCTTTTGAATGTTTTCACTAATAGCATGGAATAGCATATATGGAGAGTCTAGGCACATAAAGGTTTAGTTAATACAAACTCAAGATAATGTTTCTCAATGTATCTTCAGTTATGATCTCCTCTTTCTAGTATTCACCTCTTCTTTCTCTACAGCAACTGCTATTCAGGGTGGAAGGAACAGACCTTTCCCTTCATGTGGACTTTTGGGAAAGTATGGCTACAGATTATGTAAATTGGCCAAATATGACAAAAATTACTACAGAAATATTAAAAATCAGAGTAAGACCAAGAATGCTAGGAAAAAATATCTGGAGTTGTATGAATGATCTGTTAGCTTTGGATCAGTGGTTTTGAAAAATGAAAAATTTAAAATCATGTCAAACGTTTTGACATGTCCTTTGCTAAGCCACAGATGCCTGCTTTAGTTAAAATGAAACAATTAATTTAACTAGAAGTGAGTAACTTTAAAGCAAACTTAAGAATTGTTGAGTCTTCATTTTTAATGGAAAGGCTAAGACTGAAATCTTTCTTTGTTTCTTTCAGAGGTAGGATTTGAACCCAGGTTTCCTTCTTCCCAAGCAAGTGCCAGGAGTGCGATTGTCTAGTTCCGTCTGTTCCTTTGAATAAGGGGTAGGTGAATACTCATTGGATACAAAGACTATGCCAAGTTAATTGTCCCAACTCGCATGCCAGTCATTCATAGAACAACAGACCTGTTCAGGCCGGAAGGGACTGCTGGGGGTCTAATCCAGCCTGCAGCTCTAAGAGCTCCCTTCAGGGTCAGATCTGGCTTCATCCAGTTGGGTCATGAAAACCTCCAAGGATGGAGACTGCTCAGCCTCTCTGGGCAGCCTGTCCTACTCCTTCGCTATCTTTATGGGGAAAAGGTTTCTTCTTATATCCAGTCTGAATCTCTCTCAAATCAATTTGTATCTTCTGTCTCTTGTCCTCCCACAACTCACAACAGAAGAGCCTGGCTCCATCTTCTTGATAAGCTCCTTAGAGGTATCGATAGTCTATTGTAAGGTCCTCTTGAAGCCATCTCTCTCTCTCAGGTTGAACAAGTCCTGGTCCCTCAGCCTCTCCTCACAGGGCAAGTGCTCCAGCCCCTGACCGCCCTGGTTGCCTTCTGCTGAACTTGCTCCAGTTTGTCAGTGTGGTTTTTTTCTGTGCCTCTCTATCTGCAGTTACTATTGCTAAGTGGAGCAGGTTTAGCAGATACTTCTAAAGACTTGAACGCTTTCAGTTAGGGTGCCTCTTCAGAGCTATGGAGATTTCAGAGAAGCTTTCAACTTTTTTCTCATCTTCAGTGCCCAGCTCAGTGTCTCACTGCTGGGTGGAGACTTTACATTCTGTGAACAGAACTTAAGTCCCTTTGGAAGCTTTTATGCAATGAACTTTTTCTTCTTCTTCTTCTTCTTTTTTTTTTTTTTTTTTTTTTTTTTTTTAAAAGCATGGGCAAGTTTGTTAGTTCAATATGATATAGAACTTTAATGTAACAAAAAAAAAATTAATGAGGGGGGAAAAAAAGTTGGCCAGTCATAGGATGTTTTACTTTACTGCTCTCTGCTTTACTATTCTCCAAGGTGGAGATTTTGAAACAAAAAGTCAGTTTTCAGCTCTTTGAGAGCATTACTTTGTGTCTGTTAGACAAGTTAAACATCCTTTGACAGTATGGAGTATTCAAAGAAACAGGAAAAAAAAATCATCTGGAAAGTCTGAAATTCTGCCTAAAAGCTGAAAGTAATTTTTAGCTCTCATGTTGTTCCAGGACTGGAAGCAAGAGCTGTGTTTCTATTGGGAAAATGAAAAATGTCTCCTTTCCAATTATCTAAATTTCTTTCCCCAACAGGTCATGGCTTATTGGACTTCAATTTTGCCATAATTTTCATACCCTTAATCAATTTTGCAAAGTGGGAGAGAGCACTGGAAAGGAAAGGTTTTCAGGTGTCAGGAAGGAGCCAGGGAGTTGAGGGAGGTATTTCTTCTGGTTGTGGAAGCTTTTTTCTGCTGTAGCTGCTGGTCCATCCAGCTCCATTTGCACTAAATTGAGCAAAGAGCTGTGCAGATACAAAGTGGGAAAACGGTGGTTTGGGCAGCAGCCTACCTCCACCAGCTCATGCGAGTCTCTTCCAGCCAGGTGTAGTCCCAGGCAGATGCCTGCTTGTTCAGAGGTAAAGGTTGGCGCTGTCTCTTTTTAAACAAAACTGGTCTTTGCAGTTGCTTGGGAAATTGAAGAAATCCATGGGCGAGCTATTATTAGGGACCCACCACGTATCTAATGGTTATTTGTTCTAAAAACTTGGAAAACAACACAGGAAAGCAAAGTGTTAGCGACAAAGAAGCTTAGGGCTTTAGCGTGCAGGGGGAAAGGCTGGCCGTTGTATTTGCTGTCGTTATCTAGAAACTGTAGAAATTTCTTGTAGGTATTTTTCTGTGACGGCAGCATGCATGAGTTAAATGCAGTGTGGCTGGGAGGAGTTTAGGGAGGCTTCTAGGTTGGCAAGAAGGGACCTGCCACGTGTATGTGTGGTGAAGCTGGAGAAGCAGCTGCCTGTGCTGGTCTCCATTTATGATTTAGGTGGGTCTCAAGGAGCACAGCCATGGGGCTTGACCAAAGCTGGTGGTTTCGGTTCTGCTTGACAAGACGGGACTCGGCACCTATGGAGGTGGAGTATCACAGGGCACGGTCTCCAGAATTTGCTGGAACGCTCCCCCTCAGCAGAGGCACGTACCCTGAGGAAGGACGCAGCCCTACGGGGCTGGGGATCCAGAGATGCTCAGGGTCTCTTGCTGAGGCTAGGACAGGGGAAGATGGTGTCCTTGCCTGCAGGAGGTGTGTACTGGTTGAGGAGATGTGTTGCCACATTGAGGTCAGTCTGAAGGAGGTCGGCTGATATGTGCCATCAGGAAAGATGAAAAAGCAGTTGCGAGGCTCTTCAGAGAACCTGCAGAGATGGGAGCCTGAACTCCCAATTACACTGAGGAGAGGCAACCAGAAACTGGTTTTGGGGTAAATAGAGACTCCCATGATGGAGAAGGCTGGAAGCTTGGTACTTCTGGTACCAAGAGAGTTGTGGCTTCTCCACCTGCAGATCTGCTTCAGTGCCCTTGTAGCTGATGAAAGGCAGAGAGCCCCATCTGAGGAAGCATTGGAGTCACCTGAGACTGAGCCAGGCAGTGGCACCAGGAGGAAGCATCGCCCGTAGATCAAGGGAAGTGATTATCCCTCTCTACTCAGCAGTTGTTAGCCCAACTAGAGTCCTGTTTTCCTGCTCCACCTCAAATATAAGAAAGGTGATGATGAACGGGAGCAAGATTAGCGGAGGGCCGTTAAGATGGTCAGGGTCTGGAGTACATGACCTGTGAGGAGAGGCTGAAGGACTGGGCCCTGTGCAGCCTGGAAAAGAGAAAACTTCTTGAGGACCTAATAGCAGCCTGTCAATAAGTCTGAGGAGCTTATCAAGAGGATGGAGCCAGGTTCCTCTATAGTGAGTCACGGAAGGACGATATAGCAGATCTAAATTGCCTAGAGACCTCCTGATGTATCTTCTGATCTTAATTTTCCCATGATCCATTTTCTGTGATCATGAGCTTCCCTCCACCCCAAGGACCCATCCTTGACATACTCTGAACTTTTAACTGTGTGCCTTGTGCTGATGTACAGAAGGTGGTGGCTCTGACAGTGTGTAATGACTGCTGGTTTGGAAGGAAGGAGGAGAAATACCAAGGCAGGAACAGAAGGGAGAATTATGAAGTTACAGCGAAAAGACTTGTAAAGGCTGCAGGATTTTGGAGGTAGGAAGATACTAGGGTAGTTGAAAGCCATCCAACAAGGGAAGTGAAATGTTTCCTTTTAAGAAATGCGTACCACTAAAGAAAGTCCTCAGTCTCTGTGAGGGTTGTAATAATCTCAATTGTAATATTCGAGACTACATTACTAATATTCTGCTGGATGCAAATGATTTGACATGAGAGAAACAACTGAAGAACTGCAAGCAGCATTTCCCGATGGAGGTGGAGAGGCTGCCTGTGAAGCTGCATTCCAGCTGGCCTTCCAGATTTTATGAGGGTGTCATTTAACATAATGGGAAGACTTTGGGGTTTTTTCAGCTTATTTCATCATTCTTCTTTTCATTCAGGAGCCTTCCATTTGGCTTGGTAGCAGAGTAACCACCTCTCCCCTTGGGTTACTTACTGCACGTGGTTTTGAATGCTGTTGCACAAATGTTGATGCCTCTTGTATTAATGAAGGTTCTGCCCTGTGAGGGCAGGCAGCTCTGTCAAGGTGCTTTTTAGCATTTGATTAATTGTCAAGCAGGGCAAAAGCCACACTTATTCCAAGGGCTCAATGTATAAATCATCATTCCTTTTCTGTGTTAAATTACAGCAAAGCCATTATTATTGGAAGAGGATCAGCAGCCTCCTCCCAACATCTTGAAAAATTGTTTCTTTACTGCTCTGACCTCAACTACCACCCTCAATCTGTCAGGTTCTAAATGATCAAGTGTTGCACCACTTTCGCTGCTGCTGTTCTGGACTGCCTTCAGTCTGATGGCTGCAAATATTCCCAAACACTTGCAAGATAGCTGACTGCTGCCATGCTAGAGGTATGAAGCGAGAGAAGTAGTGAAAACGAGACATGATTAATTTAGGGAATTAATGAGAATTAATGAGAATAGATTAGAGAAGATGATGGATCTTCTCTTATTCCTGTGGCTGAAAGCTCTTCTATCTGTCTAAGGCTTTGGATGCAGTTCAAATAAAGGCATCGAAGGTGGAAAAATACGCCATGGCAACTGTAGCTTTTGTGACTGCTACAGAACTTCTTTTGTAAGGCAAATAGCAGGGTGGTATCGGGAAGCAAGGCTGGATGCACAGACATTACTTTTCAAGCAGGAGGTCAAATTTAGCTGAAGTTATTTCTCAATGAAGGCAGAAGCTAGTGGACAGCAGGCCAGGTGTAGGGATGAAACAGACTGAGACCATATCTCAAAAATACTCTGCTGCTGCTGCTCCCTGGTCCAGCTAGAAACCAAGCAATGTTCACTGAAGTTGTTTGACTTTTTTTCCTTATCTCCTCTTTTCTCTTCCACATGCCTTCCTCCATCCTTCTACTAATCTGTTATTTTGATTTTCATATCCAAACAACACTTAGGTATGATCTTGTAATTGATTTAATACATCACTTTCAGGGTGATGTATTACCAAATGTTCTCTTATCATGAGAACTGCATTTTCTTCGGGGCTCAACCTCAAATAATTGGACTGAGCATTAGACTGGGACTGAGCCAGAAGGACGCTAGCAAAAGGAAAAATTTCAGATAAGGCCTTAGGGATGTTGAGTTGTTTCTTGGATTGTTTTGTTTGTCTTGGTTTTGGGTTGTTTTTTTCCCCCCAATTCCCCAAACTAGAGGTTTTTGTTTGGAAATTCAGCATAGGCAACAGTGATATTTTTCTCCAGGAACTAACAGTTTCAGTAGTCTCTTTTTTGGTCTTAAAATTATATAGAAGAGATTTTATTTTTGCTTAAATAGTCTCAAAATCTTTCTTCAGAAATTTCGTACCTCTGAACTACAACTTCACATAGGAGTAATCTGTTCTATATAATTTTATTGTATATTTTTCTGCAATGCTTGTCTTATGAGTATGCAATGATAACTCTTCCCAGTGTTCCTCAATTCACCCTTCTTCCTTCTTCCTCCTTGCTCAATGCCTTTTCCAATCCTACTAGTCACTTAAGTAGACAACAATGTATTTGTGAAAGGACATTTCTGTCTCAAGATTGTCAAATGCATCCTTGATGCGTAAGATGCTTCAGGGGAGTATTTTGGACTGGCAGCATAATTAATTTTTTATTGAATGATGTGTAATAAATCACAGAAAATACCCAGTTTGGCATATATAATTTCTCAGTGTTAATGATAGACTAATGAAATAAGGCCACAAAGAGCATTTTGCTACACTGTGTATACTCACATTGTTCTGCAACCTCCTGGTCTCCTTTGTTCTATTTACCATGTACATGTGCTTGCTTTCAGCCACTTCCAGTAACTGACCTGAAGTTCTCTCTAGAAAGGTAACATCTCTACTTCCATTTATCATTCCTTAAAAGTCAAAGGCAGTTTGATACTTGAATATAAATTGGGAATTTTGACTTGCAGGGTGATTTGGTAGAATTTTTCACATGCATTTTTTTTTCAAAAGAATGGACATAAATGCTTGTATTTAAGTTTATGGACTGAAAATGAAAATATTACTATAAATGCATGTTGTACTCCCTAATTTGTAGAAGTTTCAGTAGTGTCTACATACATTATAACAGGCTGATATCATGAATTTATTTTACAGGTTGGGAAAACTGAGACACAAATGTGATTTGAGATCTAGCCTCAGCCAGGACAGGGAATAGAAGTGTAGTTTTCTGAGTGCCAAATAGGTGCTTTATGCCCCAGCTCCTCTATCCAAGAAAAAGAAAAACAACAGATGAAACGCTTAAAATTGTTATCTACATAGCTTTGACAATCATACAAAAACTTACAGTTTTTTTTTAATATCACCACAAGGAGGACAACTAAATCAGTATTTTACAACTAATGGGAGAGGACAAAAGCAACGTAGGGAGGGGAAATAGTGTTGGAACACAGTAAGGGCATCACAGCCAGAGGTGGTGAGGAGGAAGTGATGGGTCATTTCTAACTTATCATTAAATGTTCTACTGTCTGCTGAAGCAGATCAGTTATGTGAAAGGAATGAAACCTGGAATGGACAAAACTCTCTCATTTGTTGAGCAACTGAGATGGTCATATGAAGACACTTTTCTAATCTGTTCTCTTAATATAATCAGTTGGTGGCCGACTTGAGAATTGCAATTATTCCACACAAGCTTTTCAACAGCGTCAGATTCAATTGGCCATGCAGCAACTCCTCTACTAATAGTGGCCATTAATGAGCTTTATACTTTTCTCTAGAGGGAGGAATATAGATTCAAAACATCTGAAGGATGATTTAACTACCTTCTTACATTTTGATTCCTTTCATAGGAGGCAATTACACTTTATGCATATGTATGTGTGTATAGGTATAATGGGAACAATGAGGAATTACCCCATACATCTGAGAGTCCTTGAGTGTAATCACCCCCATATATGGTAAACTGATTTTTCCTCATGAACTTTGGTTATCATGCTGTAATCCTGAAGACAGACTCTGAAGAATCCTACTCGCTGTGTGAACATCTACATTTAAAAAAGAAACATTATTAAGATAGAACATTAGTAAAAGATCTTCCCCTCATTCAGAGCTAAGAATAGTTGTCAGACCTTGATATCATTCTAACTTCTAAATATCCTTCTTCAAGATTTTTTTTTAATGAGTATATGCCCCAACAGCTAATATTTTGGTCAATATCTTCCTGTACCTCTTAATTGTGAAGAAAACTTATTGCTCTGAGACAAAGCTGTGAGCGACGTCTCCTTCCAGGGACTCTTTGCAGAGGAGCCAAAGGCCCTTCATCAAGTCTCCTAAGACTTCAGGGCAAGCTTTGGTGTGATTGAGGAGCATCGTGATTTCTGCCACTGGTTCTTTTGGTTTGTGCAGCATCAGAATTGGGTTAACAGGGGTAAAAGTTAAGGAACTGCTTGCTTTAATAATGCAGAATTGGCTTTGTTCATGGTAATACTAGTTTACTTTAAAAAAAAAAAAGTGAGGGAAAAGGGGATCCTCTCCTCTGGTTCAGCTGCTGGCACTCATCCTCCTCCTTGTTGCTCTTACCTTGATCCTTCTGTTCTGTGAACTCTTCTAAAATTCATTATCTGTTAAGCTGTGCTCTATTGTGTCAGTATGGATTTGAGTAGAGATTGGACAAGATACCCTGAAAAAAGACATTTCCCTGTAGAAAGGGCAATTCAAGTAGCTAGTATTGTTCAGAGAGAAAAATACCTTGTGTTGTACATCGGTACCTTTACCTGTTATACAATTTTCTGTCTGTGGTTATGGATTCCATTAATCTTTTATACCAAGTTAGTTCACAGGAGATGAAGGAAGATTGTCTGGGTGTGGCTTCAGAGGATGCATAGCAGCCTGCAATCGTGCTAGAGGCTTGTGTAGGTCCAGAGAGCAGTCTGTGGCGGGGTGCTGAAATGCTTCCAGTCCTTTTAGATCAACTCCAGGTTTAGAGTAATAGCACTGAACTATGAGCAATGACACTGGAAGTGCTGAAGGCAAAACTCTGTCAGTACAGATGCCATGGCCTTTGCAGATGCCTATAGATGGGAAAGGATTTGCATCTATGCTGTAGTCAAAATAATCTGCAGAAGGCACTCCAGTGGCTAGATGGATGTAAGGGTGAAAATCTGAGGTATATGTTTTCCAATAATACTCTTATAAATGACCATTAGTTGTCTAAGTGATATGAATTCAGAGATGGGGGTACAAGTGAACTACAAAACACGTCTTGGCTCTTGGATGTTTTGCAACTTTCTGGACAATAAGCTACTGACTTTATAGTTCTCTCAAACTTTAATTTGGGAATTGAGCACCAAATGCAGTTACAGAGACCTACCAATTATCTGGGCTTGCATTAACTCACTACTAAGGGAAGGAGAGTAGTTAGTTACTCCCAGCCTCTTCAAATACCAGACTTGCTCAAGCAAGTGGAATTGTGAATGTGACAATCGAGTGAGAAGGGGAACAGCTCCCTTGGGTCCGAAAGGAGCCACGCAAACCTACAGATGGTACCAGTGGACCTGTACCAAGCAGATCTGCAAGGTGGCTATCTGGTTTGTATGTACCTTTCCCTGGCCAGGGAAAGACCCGAAAAGCTTTTTGAAGCCAAAAGTGAGAGTGGGATGGTGGGTGATGTGTGAACTTGTATTATTACAATTATGGAGACGACATTATATTATTGCTGTGTAGAGCTGGTTGAAACAAGTTGGATTTATTTTCTGGAGAGGAAAGGGAGGAACAATTTTCAGGAAATGATTTCTTGGCTGGAAAGCTGAATGTGAGAGAAGCATGCCTAGGTGAGTCAGAGGACATGCATTCCACACCTGGAGAAGTGAGAGAGGTGCTTAGTGATGGGGCAGGCTAGGGAAACCTCTTCTTTCCTGCCCAAGGAGACAGAAGGGGATCAGCTCCTCCTGGCAGTTGGCAAGCTTGAGATCTTGAATAGTGATGAGGAGTCCTGTGTAGAAGCAAGTGTTTCTGAGAAACAAGAAAACTGTTTGCATGTTGATGTTCTTCACAACTCCATCCCAACCCTCTGCATACGGTTCAGATTTGAAACTTGTTTTTGTGTTTTCCTTCTCCCCTGTAGTTTTAGCAGACGCTCAGAATGAACTTGTAGAGTACTTACTTTAAGTAGAACTGGTTTTTCCCCTGTTTTCAGCTCAAAGTGGGAGGTCTGCCATCTTGTTGTATGAATGCTATTGCTGCCTCTAAAGAGACTTTCTCATGCTGTACGAGAACTGTATCAGAACAACCTTGGTGTCACCGAGCAGCTCTAGTGAACTCTTTCGCCGTACCTCCTTGAGCTACAAAGACTGTGGACCCAGCAGTGCTAGGGGCTGGTGAGTCCTTCCTTTTGGCTGGAGCACCAGGATTTTCTCCTCACAGTTTTAAAAACAAATTATATATTTGTGTTTGTGTGTGTGTGCAACCTACACTCATAATTTCTAATTCTGGCAGGTTCACCGATAGCTTTTAGCTCTTGAACCTATGTCAGGACATCTGTGCCCACAATCTCTGGGTCTGTTGTGAGCCCCTCCTAGAAAGATCCTTCTAGGATGTGTTTGTTACGAGCGAGGGCTTTAAACCTCAATTAAGTGACTTTAATGTCAGTTTTTCTAGCACTACACAATATTTTCCCACATTCGTTAATTAAATACTTGCTGCCATCTACCTTTCATCAGTGGATTTCTTAATTCCCTAATATTTGCTTACATAAATCAATCTGTGTACTGTTCTGTCGTATGAATTATTTTAAAATTATTTTAAAGCTTTCCTATGGTCTGCATTAATTTCTCCTTTCTCAGAAGTTTCTTCTGATTGTAGGCTGAGTTCTTATGAGTTGCTAATGCTCAGTCTGACCTGAGCTTTTGGTGTTTAGATTATTAAGAAAGTCAACCCTACGCTAAAAGTCTAGCTAACTCGTCCAGTGATTCATTACGGTTTCCATCTCATAATGGAATACAGAAGCCTTTAATCTGTTTAGCTATTGTACTGATGGCCAGTAAAAGATATCCCTGGTTTGCCTTTTTCTTAATCTTCGCCTCTCTATGTGGTCCCGTTACTCTTACTGAATTGCAGCGCCGAGACTGAATGTTTTTGATCCTTTCATCCTATTTTTTATGCTTGTGTGAAGCTGCTTATGTCTAACACAGAAGTGGAAAAACAAATCTTGGACTTCTTGTAAACAACACATTTGTTGTTATATAAATGAGGTGATTTAAAAGTGGTCTCCCAGGTCACCTAGGGAAGGTGTTTTTTTTTTCTCTAGGTCCAATCCATGCCTGATGCTTCTGTCCGCGTGGGCTGGGGGACCCTCACTGGCACCGAGCGCTGCGTGACACAAGGCTTTGGCAGGTGGGTCCGACACGGTTTCTTCACTTGTTTGGTACTTGCTCACTGGGCCAAACGAGGATGGTTGCAAGGCAGCCTGCTCTGTGCCGAGCTTGGGGGGGCTATCAGTGACCGTAACCATGTCTTTGAAGGGAGACATGAGAATTTTTTCCTCTTTCCTTGCATGTAGTGTGACTTCTTGTGATCCTCTTAGTTTTGCAGATTTTCTACTCTAAAATGAAAGACTCTTCTGAGATTTCTTTTTCTTCCCTTCATCAGCCACAAAAAGAAATAATTCTGAGAAGATAAAATACTGTTGGCTTATATCCTCTTCTAATGGAGACTTAGTAAATGGTCTAGAGTGGCATAGTATTTTACTTAATTTCTACATCCGGTGTCTAACAGCTATTCATTTAACTGCTGGACAAAAAAGCATTACTAAATTTTCCCTAATGTTCTGTCTTTTATAAGTGTGATTTCTTATAAAGATATGTTCTCTTGCTGCAGCCATTTTTCTCTGGCTGATTAAGTGATAACATTAGGCTAATGTAAAAGTGGGATAATTACCTTAATTTTAACAATGAAAAATCAGTTTCTAAACAGCTTTAGGATAGCTAGTGAGTTGGTGGAGAAGTTTGTGATGTTATTAGCTAAAACCTGAAAACTTCAAGTGCCTGACCCTTAGCTTGCACCTCTACTGCTAGCCTGGAGTTAGTGGGTACCTGATATGACATAAGAAACTGAATCCACTATAGTCCCTTTTCAACAGACCTTACTCCAAGTGTTGGAATAAAACTGAAGATTAATCTAAAAACCAGCTAATATTCTGCATAATATTAGCTAGTTAGTGTTGTTATCAGATCCTTCTGCTTCTATTTGTGGTTTGTTCTTTCAGCACTGTTTTCTCTCCAGAAGCTCTTTTAAACTCTCCCAACTCAAAATGTTCTGTGAAGGGCAAAAGCTCTCATCTCCTGGGCTCAACACTCCCCTTGGCAATTATTCACCGAGTAACTCTTGCAATGGGGCCCTGGGTTAAAAAAGCACTTAAACGTTATTCATATGCTTGAATACTTTCCAAAACCAAAATGCTCACGGTGAGCATCTGAACTGAGATGATGATCTGTGGTTTGCTCGCGAGCTGTCAGCTCTTCGTCATTGCCCCGGTTGCAGCTGGATGCACGGGGCACGCGCTGCTGGCTGGGGGTAGGTGCAGCCTGGCGACCGCCTCCTTCCACTGCTGATCTCAAATAATCTTTGGTCTTAACTTGAACGACTGCAGGCGTAGTAGCTTGGCCTTCTGCTTGCTATTGGGAATTCACCAAGGCAGAACTCGGTTCAGTGGTGATTGAATTGCCCAACTGATCCTGCTGAGTCGGAGGGGAGAGGCAGGGGTGTTACCTCCATGCTGACAACACTGAAGCGTGAACCAAGTGTGTGTAAGGCTTTATTGGAGTCATATGGGTGCTGAATACAATGCTTGACAAGATTAAAATGCTCTGTTACTGGAAGGCAGCTCCTCTTAGGAAGGCTGCAAAAAATCAGCCAATTTAACCTTTTCTTAGGGAGTAAAACCTGCAAACAAGGACAAATCAACTAGGAATGCATCATGATTGATGGCACTTAACAGGTGATTACATATCTGTCATTGGGTATCATTGGTCTTCATGGCTGACTGAAAAGATGGAGAACTACTGGAGTCACTGTATCACTGCCAGCAATTTTTAGGAAGTCTTACCCTATATATACATATATTCAAATCCAATATACATACCATCTGCATCTGGTGCTGCTTTTTTTTTCTTTTTTCTTCTTTCTTTTTTTTCTTTTTTGTTCTACAGAAAGAACTATAAAGTTCCCAGAAAAGTAAAATGAAATCTGGGGTAGGGCAAATTAACTTCAGTCTTTTAATCAGTGCATGTCATTCACTTCTGGATAATGTTATCTCTCTTTTTAATACCAAGTCATTAATAAGTGCTACAGTTTTCTTGACTGGCCTAGCTTTACTTGCCGCATACTGTTTCTAGACTGCAAATAAATAGCAGGCAAAGAACACATTCTACACGCACATAGATGACCTCTGTCTGCTGTTAATTAAAACTGGTGGCTGAGCTATTGAAATACTATAAAGTATAGAATTCACATTAATCTGTTTAGAGTAATAGCTTTGACTTCTATGCCCATAAGAGGGCAGCGACAATTATACCTCTGCATAAGTGGTAACAATTTTTACATGAGTACATATAAAAATTGAACAGTAGAAGTTGCAATAATTCTGTGTGCTTTAAAAAAATTTCTTAACCTTAGAAACTTTGGACAAGAGAACAGATGAGTCATGACTGAATGGGTTTCTACCTCTAGTATGGCATCCACAGATACCTATTCCTCATCAAAATAAGCAGTGTTTCTTGCACAATATGCCTGATATATATATTCAGATGTACCAAAGGAAAAATTATTGGTAACCTTGGCAACACTAAGCCATTATTTAAAAAAACAAAAAACAAAGGGGAGGGGGGCAGGGAACCAACAATGAAATGTCTGGTTGAAAGTAGACGGAAACATGATCTGCTTTCAGAATAGAAATTAAGAGAGCAGATAACCTTTCCAAATGAAATTACATTCCATCGTCTGGTATATAGCACCCAAGTTGACTCACAAAGGAGTTTGAAAAAAACCCCATCTATCTGGCAAACGTTTGCCAAATGCCTAGAGAGGCATGATAGAAGATGATGACTGTTGTTACTGTTTTGACAGTAGGGGCTCAGTATTGACCAATATCCATGGCAGCTCTGAGCTAGGAATGGCTCTGTGGCAGCACAGCTAGTTAGTACTTTGTTGGAGGTCTCTCTGTTTTGACATGTATACACACGTTGATAAAATAGGTAGAATGCAGTTTCAAGGGATCTCTTTTAACTCTGCCTTTGCTGTTCTTTTCCTTTTCCTTTTTTTTTTTTTTTTTTTCTTTTTTCCCAATTGAATGCACAGAGAGGAGGAGAGGTAGCAGAAAGGCTGCAGGCATTCAGAGGAGGCTGGTTTGGCTCACCCTCCTGCAGAGGACATCAGTGTTTATGAAACTGTTAAAGTACTGCTGCCTGTTTGTGGCTTTCATTCAGGACTGTGTCCTTGAGCCATCCAAACCACAGCTTTCTGCCACTTGAAGTACTGCAGAAAACTGTTTAAAGCACACTGTTGTACCCAGAAAATGTTATTCTACCAGGGCATATAGTCCTTTATTGGATCTCTATTTGAAAGCGATTTAAGATATTTCTGTTTACTAAGGACACCCAGAGCGTGCATCATTTTCTAAAGCATCTGCTCCTGTAACAGGAATTCCCCTGTATGCTATGTAACTCTTTTCTTTAGGAGGTGCAAAGATTGTAAGGGCTACCATGGCACAGAAAGCACAGCCTTTTCTTTGTTCGTAAGTAGCGTGCTCGTTCTTCAGGTGTTGCTGCTTGGGATGGATCGGCGCGCTCGTGGCCACCTTCCACATCTTTGTTCCAAAAAGCTGTTTCCCTCATGTGCGATGGCTAGAACCCAACAGGCAAGCTATGACACTCAAGCTTTCATGACTAAACATCAAATCAATACAAATGCATGGTGAGGGTGGGAATTAAAATTTCAATTGTTGGTTATTTACCAGTTTTTGAAAAATGCTCCAAGTCCATGTGCTATTCCAATGGGGACCCAACTCCTCCAGAGGCCAAGGCTGAAAAACCAGCTGCTTGAATTCTGCCTAAATCTGAGAGAACTAGTTTTGTTCTTGTGCCTCACTGAAATTCTTGTTACTTTTTTTTGTAATTCCACTTTTCCTTATATTTTGCTTCTTCTATTGTGCAATTGTCCCTTCTGTTCTTTCTTGTTGCCTTATATACCTCTTCCGTAGCCCATTTATCTTGCCTTTTACTATTAGAGAGAGGCTGTATATTTTTTGAGTGTATTTCAGCATGGGGACGCAGTTTCATATGTACTTGCGTACAATGATACGCATCTGCAGAGACTGCATTAACTGTCTTATGCGAGAGCACATCGCACTTGATCCCCAGCTTTTGTTGCTCATCCATTCTTTCCCTTCCCTTCCAGTGCTCATGTTACTGCTGGTGGCACTTGTCCATGCACTTGTAATGAACTGAACACTTAACAAAACCTTCTGGTTTATTTTAATACTTTGCCACAAGCCACCTTCATTGTACCAGTGTAGAGTTTCTTAGTCTGGCGTGTTCTCTGAGCATCCTATGCATGTGCTGATGGAGCTGGTGAAGCAACTCAGGCTTCATCCTCCTTTCTCTTTCTTGTATCGGATATGGTGCAAGCTCGTTTGACTTGCCTTGGCATGCCCAGGTTTGGATGGGTGCCGGTTCTGAGTCCTCCTTCAGCTTCAGTAGGGGACTCTGTTGCTTCTGCTACTCGAATTCCAGCTGTGTGGTCAAGAATTAAAGTTGGAGCTTGGAAGTGATCTGCCTGCCAGGTCTGCTGTGACAGGGTTTTCCTCTGAGCATGCTTAGCCCTTTTCCTCACTCCCTTTTACATTTGTGAGATAGGCTCCTAAGCTCTATAACAGTTTGTGTCTGTTTTGCTCTTATCTTCTTCGTGTGTCCTCCAAAATGATTTGTTTTCCGGTAGCATGCAGTACTCCTCAAATTCCTGTAATTCTGTTGCATAGTTTTGCCTGTTGCCTGACTTCAAAAGCTATTAAGAAAAACAAGACAGGCAAGCTTTTATGTGCCAGCTATTATCGGAGATGAATTTATCTTGGTTTTGTTTTTCTTCTTGCTTAAGGGTACAGCACTGTTCTCAATCTGTTTCTGTTGTCCTGTGTGCTTTCAGAGTCCTTCAACTCTCATGAAGCTTTTTACTGCTCAATTACTCTAATCAAGCTGTTTCCTTGGCTGTGTCTAGACTATGCAGCAGGGACTATGCAGAGTCCACCTTTCCGAAGTGAGACTGGTGACATGGCATGGCCCATGTCTCTCTCTTGGCCTAGGAACGAATGTTTTTCTTAGCTTTGAAAATAAAGGTGGGGGGAGGGGGGAAGATAGGGGGAGGAATGCTGAGTTTTTAGGTCTCATATCAACAAAGAATTGGGATGTTCACCCAGACTCTGGATGTTTTTCTGGCTTCTGTGGGTGGCTATAACCCTAGTTTTGTGTTAGCACTATTGTGGTGATTATCCCAGAGCTGGGGACCGTGTCTGAGTCTTATTAGATTGTCACTCAGGTACCAACTGCAGAGGGTAACAAGGCTTTCAAATGACTCCTGCTACAACCTTGTGAAGGTAAGATTTCTTCTGACTGTCAAATACGGTCACTGACAGATCCACGGAAAGAACTTTCAGGGTTGCTAATCCTTCAGCGCAGTTTATAGTTAGTGCAGATGTTGGGGCAGGAGCGCGACACGCTCACTGGGTAAGATTCCACCTTGGCAAGAAGCGGCTTCCCATGGCTCCTGAACTCTTCATAAAACTGTGAAGTGGTCTTTGGGTCCAGCATGGTGCAAACAGCTTTTGGAACACTTCCTCAAATCCAGACTTAAATGGAACTTAAAAACCCTGCAGCTGGTGTTGCTCTAATAAGATGAAATAAAATATGCGAGTCTTTTCCCTTTTCGCATGTCCTGCAGATATTTTTCTTTTGCTTCCATATGGAATGAAAACAGAAATGTGAAAAGCAATTTGGTTCCTCTATATTTTTCTTTATAAGGTGCTGGAATACACATAAAATCACTCTTGTAGAACACTTCTTGCAATTGAATAAATTTCTGAGCAAAGCTGGAGGAGATCTGTTGCATTACCTGTTAACTTACAAAAGTTCCATTTAAGGAGAGGAGACAACCCCAAAATCTTATCTGTTATAAGAAGAGCTATTTGCTATTCTTGTAGTTATGTTTCTAACATCTTTCACCAGAAAGAATTTTTTTACCTTCTAAAGATTTTTTGATACAACCAGTGTTTCCTACAGCTCTTATAGCATTGTCTTTAGCTAGAGAAGTACTTTCCCTTGTCCCACAAAATTTTGCTCAGATATGAGTGAGACGTGCTCATTGCTTCCCTTCTAGCAATTCCATTCTCAGCAGCGTCTGTGATGCACTGTTTAGCTCCGAGCCGGTACCGAAGTAGAAATCAATGCTTGTGCCTGACCACTATTGTCAATGAAGAGAGTCTCACCAGGTTTTTCCCTCTTTTTCACCCAGCAACCTGTTCTCCCACACTTGCTGTTACTTCCTTGCCTCCTCAGAAGAAATAAGTCTGCTTTTGTTGCTAATTAATAAGGAGAAATCTCGTATCAGGTGCTGTTGTGCAGCACTGCATATGTGCAGTGCACCTACCCTGTTGATGACTAATGGTTAGAGTGTGGCTTTGTGTTTGGTGGTTTTTTTGGTTGATTTTTTTTTTTTTTTTTACTTAATTAGATTATAGTTCAGCTTAAGGCTGAGAGCCCAGAGCAGCCTGCTGATGCTGAAAAGAGGAGGTCTAACTTTTTCAGGATGTCCAATTTACCCTCATCCTTTCTGCAGCAGCCCCGGTGCTCCCTGGAACCTTTGAGCTGATCTAACTCACTGGAAGGGCAGAAAAATACTTTTCCCTCTTCCTCCTGGGTTGGTTTTAATTAAACAATTTGCTTAATGGGAAGAGAGGAGAGGATGGGTAATGCCCTTTCGCCATATCTCATGGCATCTGCAGAGGGTTACGTTTTTAAAGAAGCGAAGGGCGGTGGGAAAGCATATACATTGCATATGTATAGCATAGTATTGCAAAGGAAATTTTTTTTAGGTTATGAAACAGATTTCCTGAGTGTTATGGTATTTAAAGTAGGTTAGCCTAAATCTCAAAACCTTTCCCCCTTGTGCATACGCAGTGATAAAATTATGTGGTCACACACTGTATTCTGAGGCCTCCTGTCCCATTCAGTGCATGGGACAGGCCAGATGAAATACAACCATCGGACTGGTGAACTATCCTGTGAGGTGCCTGCATCCTGAAAAGAAAGTTATCCCTGAGAACACACATGGTCTGTTGTCCCCCCCAGATATGAGTTTGTTTGCTAGCTAACTTTGCTGGAAAATTGTGCCTGCCTTTATCACATCACTTATGAAATAAAAGTGGGTAAGGACATGATTCTACTGACCATTGTATTATTGCATACCATCCATAGAAAGAGGCGAGCTGCTGCTTAAATGTAAAAATGGTTTTTCTTCCAATGTAACGGTACTTTGGGGGAAATCTCAACTATAAACCTGGTTCACAACTCATCTGGAAAAGATGTCTGTTTTATTTTTACAGACTAAAGGTAGATTCAGTGCAAGTGTGCAAATATAGAAAATATTACTAACTCTCCTTACTTGCATATGATTTGCTTGTGTATAATTGTTTGTGTTGATGAATTAATCATGTGTTGGAAATCATCAAAAGCAGACTTGACATTCAAATGATAAAGATCTTTTACAGATATTTTACATTTCCTATTTTCCTTAAGAGCAGCATTTTGATATGAAAGTAATATATGTAAATATTCCAAAATTACTGAGTCAGGGTTCAATGGCTCTGCTGTTGTTTTTAATTTGCATGCAGTTTTTCAAAAGCAGGGAATGCATTTGGTGGTGTTATGGTGTATTCAGGCTTGATTCTGCTGTTATTATTTTTGTGGTTTGGCTTTTAGGTGTCTGCCTTCAGAAAACATGACGTAATGTGATATATCTGGTTTTGGTTCCTTCCACCCTGCTCCTGTGGGCCCTTTTGCTGGCAGTGACAACATCAGCCAGAGAGTTTGCTTCACATTTCCACTTTTCAGTGGAAGTTTCCGACTTGAGAGCTCTTCTAAGCCAGACATTACATTGATGCTTAGAATAACTCTGCTGGGGCAGACCTTTAAAATTTAGGTGTAAAAGTCTCCTGGATTGAGAAGACAGGTTAAGAGACAAGTCCTTTTCTTCCTAACCCTCTGACTTGCTGCTGCTGTTTCCCAGTCCCCACCAGGGTAATCCTGGCCCTGTTCTTCCTATATCCCGAGCAGCAGAAGACCAAAAGGGGGAACAGGTCAGGCCTTGATCTCCCACCAACGCGTCTGGCGCTTCCCCTCCCCAGCCTCCCAACAAAGCGCCGTCGCTGTGCCCGGATCACCAGCGATGCCGCAATCTGCTGGGTTAATTGAGTCAGAAACGGCGCGTAGAAGATTGTCAGCAGCTGATTCAAAACCGCGGGGGACCACTGCAGGGTTTATTGCTTCCTTTTGCTGAGCAGAACCTCTTGGTGCCAGAGACTCCGTGGGCTCCTTGCCGGTCTCCTGCAACGTGTTCATGGACGTTGCATGCCGCTATTAGAATTGGGCGGTGGGTGGTGAATTAAAGGATTCGTCTGCCAAGGAGAAAAAAAATATATTATTTTCTTTTTTTTTCTTTTTTTTTTTCTTTCTTTCTTTTTCCTATTGCTTTGTGGCTGGTGAGGAAAAAAGATGTGGCAGGTGCTAAAGCCACTACTGCTGCCTTGGGGGCTCTTGTCCTGCTTCTATTACTGCCCTTACTGTCTCTCTTGCCTTTGCCTTGTTCCCGCTGCTTGTATAGCAGAGTCTTGTGCTTTGCTAGGAAACTGTCTAACACATTTTTGGGGGTGGAGAGCTGACAGTATTTTGGAGCTGACTAAAAGGCAAGAAGGGTAGTAGCCTTCTCGTTTCTCTTTGGTTTTGTGTTTGGTTTTTCTTTTTTTTTTTCATTTTCTTTTCTTCCATATGTATCCTCTGGTTGTTTTTATTGTCACTAGACTGTCTCACACTGTCCCCAGCCAAAGTCATGTTCTCTTAAGATTTATTCCTCCAGACACAATACTGCAACTGAGAAAAGCTTCTTTATAATTTTGCTTTCCATCTGAACTAATTTCTAAATACCAATATTAATGCTGATGCTAATTTAACAGTTTAAATTCTCTCTATATTTTTACTCCCTTTTCAATGCATGTTTCTCAAATGTTCCCTGATATTCTAAGCAAACGCTCCCTCTCCTTCCTTTCTTCCTCTCTGTTTAGGCTCATGGTTAAATTTCTGAATTCCTTCCTATCAGAATATCTCCAGTCAAGTAAGAAGACTTTTTTAAGAACAGCTGTCCAATTATTTTGGCTGGTGATAGCTATAATTATATTCTGTGGTCACAGTTACAAGCAAACGTAATTAGATTTCCAGTTTCATGGTATAAGTTCATCACCATAGAAATGAGGAAAGACTTCCTATGTGTAGGATGTTGGGACATTGATTAGAGTAGTATTTTATTAAGTATTTAAATGTGGCAATTCCTGTCCTGTTGTTATAGCTGGTGCACATGTTTATCTTACAGAGTCAGATGTCATACGTGTTTGTGGTGGCATATTCTCCAGCACTCTTCTGGAACCTGTTTAATTACTAGTGATCATTTTGGATTGGGATTTTAGGCTTTGCATGAATTGATGTCTTTCTAACATCATCTTCCACAGGAAATTAGCTCTGATTAGTGGCTGATTTAAGTCCATAGAAGAAGGAAAAAAAAAAAAAAAAAAATCTCTAGGGCTGGGGTAGAGGGGTGGAAAATGACAGGAACTGACATTTCCTTTGTACTGTACAAGCATAGCTTTCCCCTTGTGCAGAGTAAGTCTGGACTTGACAGAGCCTTGTAGGCATCAAGAGCATAATGCAGAATTAAATCAAACCTTCCAATAATCCAGCGGTTCTGGGATTGACCTGGATTTGAATATCAAAACAGCAGTGATATTCAGATGAAGGATTCAGCCCTTTTTGTCCATGGACAGTGATGAAAAACCATTGGTCAAGCTTTTTAAAATCAAAAAGTGATAACTTTCTAAGGACACTTAATTTTTCTATAGCACCGTTCTAAATTTGCTGTTGTACAACTCAGTCTTTGCTTTGTTTCCAATACTCTGCTAATTTAACCTGAGACTAAGATATCCCTTGAAACATCAGGGAAACTTCCCTGGTCTTCCTCCAATGAAAAGACAGACAAAACATTTCTGAGCCCTCTGACTTAAAAAACAAGGCAGCCTGAAAAGAGGTAATATGTATACAGTGTATATTTTATTGCAGATTTGTTAATGTTTTAGTGATTGGAGTTTTCAGACTCTTATGAGAGCATAAAATG
The DNA here is from genome assembly GCF_929443795.1 of Astur gentilis. Taxonomy (NCBI): domain Eukaryota; kingdom Metazoa; phylum Chordata; class Aves; order Accipitriformes; family Accipitridae; genus Astur; species Astur gentilis. Next base: position 23,247,842 of record NC_064899.1, on the reverse strand, counting down.
AGGCCTGAAAAAGATAAGAGCTCTGTTTCTCTAGTGGCGTGAAATTCCACACTTTTTTGGCGTTGATTTTACCAAGGTAATAGTTCTCCGTGTTGCTGTTTGATGGCAAAATGGAGGAACCTGAAGCCCGATCTTCAGAGCTGCTCCAAGCAGGGGAGCCTGGGGTTTTCCTCCTGTTGCAGTGATGTAGTTTCTTCTCTATTCCTGGTACAATTCTTCAGAGCTTTAGCATGCTGATAGTGGTGAAATTAATGGTTAGTGACATATTGTGTGCATGCAGGATTTGTAAAGCCCTGGTGTATAATTGGCCAGATTGTTAATTTTAAGAATACATAATGATCTCTTGACATAAACATACCTTCCAGTGAGAGTATCAATGAAAGTAAAATCCCTTTGGGTCTAATTGTAATCTGTTACACCCAGAGGAGGGGAAAAAAAAAAAAAAATAAGAAAAAGGGCATTATGAGAGTCCCTGTGAATCTCTGCCTGCATACTTAGCTCTGCCTCAGCATTACTTCCTTGCTTTGTGAACTGGTCGATGCCACGACGGCAGAAAACATTCCTCCCTTCCCCTGCTCCAAGCTCCGTGTCCCGGCTTTGCTTTAGTGGGCTGCAGGGAGCGAGTGTGAGTCCCACGAATAAAGGCTGGTATCTGGTTAGTGAGGGTACAGGGAAAGGGGTCCTCAGTTTGGTTTAGCAGAGGTGCTTTTCAGCTGATGAGCAGGTATCGACCTGTAGTCTCTAGCGGATAAAAGGAAACGTCGATCCTCATCTTCCCTCCCGAAATTTGCCATTGTGCAAGCGGTGTGACGCCGCTAGCAGCTGGTAAAAAAAGGTCACCTCGAGGGAACCCCTCCTGCGAGCAGAGCAGTGCCGGCGATGAAGTTCCCTGTAGGCAGCGGTAATAACCGGCTTGCTTATACAGGGCTGCCGTTGTCTTTGTGAGCGTTGGTGAGTCTTTATTGTAATTAGGGAAAGGGAGTCTGGGCGCAGCCGGTGTGAACTTGCCCCTGTCAGGTTTGGGAATTAGCATGTGCTACTCTCCGAAGGTGGCAACTAAGCACAAGATAGATACTGGTTTACTGAAAAAAGTCCTGCCTAAGCATTAAAACAATTACAACAAATATCTCTGTAATGGAAATGTAAGACTATCTTTCTGTTCATGTTTCAATATTTTGCTCTTTCTCGGGGTTGGCACAGGAACTTCTTTCCTGGCTGGTCTTCACAGCAGAGAGATGAAGCTGGAAGCCCGCTCCACTAGTCCTACCTCCAGGTGCACACAACGCCTATTTTTCCCTGCTCTCTGTCACCATATCCCTGACCGCTGTCTGCTGCAGTATGAGTGGTTGTGCCAATATATGAAATGCATTGGGTTTGTAAACCCTGCCTTTTCTTTCCCTGTTGGAATTTGTGTGAAGCGCTACCTGTAAAAAAAAAAAACTCCCAAAGCAACAAAACGCTTCCTCTTTTTCATGAGGCCACAATTTGATTTTACTTAAGACTGCTCTGAAATTGGGAAAGTGTGACTGATGTTACTAGCTGAGGGCAAAATTAGGCCTTTAATGAAGCTCTGAAATTTTTTGGGGAAAAAAGAATGGAATTAGTTGCTTTTTTTTCCTAGGGAGCACAGAGCTCTGCAGTATTATAATCAACCACAAAAAAAAAAAAAAAAAAGCTTAATTAGAAAATGACATTTTGATACAAGAGTTTTCAGTGGTCTGCAAAACCCAACAATTCTGAGCCTGCCCCCATGTGCTAAGGACGACATTTATCCTCAAGGGTCAAAAGTTTTCATAAAACCTAAAAAGTGTGTGAGTCATGGCAGACCAAGGAAAGGGGTTCTATGGCAAGTTCTTGCAAAAATGTCTTATGCTGTAGGCTTATGCTTTTTAAACAGTTTCTAGGAAGATTTTTATTGTAGTTTATTATTGAGAGTGGAAAGAGCAAAGTCTTTCCTTTCCTGCAGACCTGTGACTAGGGGATATCCAGAAAAGCTCACTCATTCAAATGCAGTGGTAGGGTGGGAGGAATAAACAAGAGAATTGTCCCACTGCAGGAAGACTGGATTGGTTTTGTAGTAAATATTCAGTATTTTGTCCTGATTAAATATACTATCCTTCTTATGTAATTTTATAGAAAAACAATAAGCTGGTAAGGCCTATTTTAAATAATTCAACTACAGAGGCAAAGTGAAACAAAATTTTGTGTAATCATTTGATCAGATATTAAAGGTATAAAAAGGACTTTAGCCACTTCTTCAGTACAGGTAGGATTATCATCAAGGAATATAACTCCTTGAGAAGCTGCTTTTGATTGAGTCAAGACACTTGCAATTTAATGTGCTGGTGTAGCAGAATTTAAGAGCATGATAGATTGTAAAGAACAGATTGTTGTTCAGTTTGTTGGCAGTTCTGAAAAAACAGAAAAAACATTTCAGAAATGAACATTTTAGTGCATTGAAAACTCTTTGTTTCAGGTCCATCAGCACTTCTTGTGATCTGACATGAATTTTTGGATTCTGATTTTTCTCTCGAGTACTTCTAAAAACAAAAAGTGAGCTGTTGGATGTGAAGAAACTGTTATTTTGTTACTTGCTTTTTTTTTATATGGATGATTGAACAGAATGCTTGAGCTGTTAGCTTGTTCTGTTAAAATGTATTCTCTGCTCACTTGCTTCTGTGAAGGAAAAAAGTGAAGTCAAAGTGAGAGAAATATAGTGGTGCTTCATTGGAAGTGTTCATGGAGGATTAAGTTCTGTGCTGGCTGTGTAAAAAAAACCCCAACCAACCAACCAAAAACAACCCCAAAAACAAACTACAAAAAAAACCCACCAAAAAAACCATGAAAACCAAACAAACCAAAACCCAAACCAACCAACCAACTCTTCCTGTTAGATTTTTGACCTGTATGAAGGCTGTTAAACAGTGCGATGTTAGAATATATGGAAAGGATCAAAGTGAGGTAAGGTGGAAAAAGATGACTACTGAATAAGGTGAAGGGTGCTAAGAATGTCAGAGCAGAATCCTCTGGCAGTGGTCGCTAGTGTTAGATTTGGAAGTCCACTCAATGCTTAGGAACTGGGGAGTTCAGGATTTGCTCTTAAAAGTATTTAGAATAGCAGCCTTTTATCAGTAAGTGGAACTACAATGATCATATTTGTGTATGTGTAACAAATCAGCTTATTTATAGTGCTTCAGTTTTAGTTACGGTTTAAAAAAAACCCCAACAAAACCCAAAAAAACCCCACAACTCCCAAACCTCCTTAATTTTCTTGGCTTAGAACCCATTTACTTATAGATGTCCTGATTCTCAGGTAGACTGCCCACATTAGCTGTTCCAGAGCTTGGATTACCATGTCTGTACTTGCAGCAAATGTACTTTAGAGCTAGAAGGGGACATAGTATAATGTCAGTAATGTGTATTCACCAAAGCATCTATAACCTTTTGCAAGCAGATTTTCTATAGCTTGTAAAACACAAAATGCATTTCTGCATGGCATGGTGAGAAGGACATGATGACAACTACTTCGTGTGACTTGCCTATTTTGCTCATGCCTGTACCACTTGTGACTTATTAAGAGATGGTGAGTCATCCTGTTCCACATGACCATTAATTACATCTTGGAGTGCTGCACTCTGTTACGTGAGCCAGCTTAAATATGAACAGCTGTATGACTCTTTCATGGAGCCTACCATAGAAGCAAAAATAGTCAGATTTAACTACAAGTTAGCAAAAGTAATGTAAAAACCCCAAAACACACCCCCCCCCCCAAACCCCAAACCACCCCTACCCTCACCCCCCCAACCAAAATAACACGTGGACTTTGGTTGAAACTTTGATAAGTCTGAGCGGTCTTAATTTTACTTGACACAGCTGAGATTTCAGTCTATGCAGACAGATGTAGCTTTTACTACATCTTTCCACATCACTCTGGCTCTTCAAGGACTTCTGGCAAGAGGGGAAAGTCAGCACCCAGAAAGTCTGATCAATAGGGGAGGAGGAGAAATTGGTGGGTTTGTGATAGTCCTGTCCCAAATGGGTGCTCGTATTGCACCAGCAAGCCTGCATGTATATATATATATGTGTATGTATGTATACACACTTATACTCTCTCCATGTATAAGTATTTAAAAACATACTTCAGTTTATTTATCACTGTTAAAAATAAACCATTTTTGGTAACATAATTTCAAACAGGTGAATTAGTACTATGTGTGTACTTCACCGTGTGCAGAGGATCAAAGAAAGTAATGAAAGTCTTCTGATATGTCAATGTTACCAATAGTACATCATTTCTTCAAAGGACTTGTGATTTCAGGGAAAGCTGGGTTTGGGGGAGAGGGGAGATCTTTTACTGGGATTCTAGGGACAATCATGTGCAACTTTTTTAGGAAAGGGGGGGGAAAAATCAATCCACTGAGTTTCCCCTACTATCCTTTCTTTAAATGTACCTGCAGTTACTTAATCATTGTTATGTATTGTTTTAAAACAATATGTAATTCTTGTGCTGAAGGCTGTTTTTTCTCAACTATATTCTGTGACATTTAATTTAAAAACAATTTGAGTATAATTATTAAAGATGTTTAAAGTATATCCCTTGTAAAATTGAGAACAGATACAAGAAAATGAAGTTAAGTGCTGCTATTGCATTTTCCATTTGGTTGAAACTTTGCTGTGTGCATTACTCCTGTGGGAGCACACTAAATGGAGTGGAATTTGCATTTCATTCATTATGATAGACAGTCAGTTCCTCAGATACTTCTCAGTCTACAATATCTTTTGTTTTACCAGTTTCAGCTACTGCATTGCTAGAAAAAGTGTATTTCATTTGAACTGTACAATAGAAAAATCATACTTGAGGTCAAAACCACCACTGATGAAATTATTCTTCTCTCAAAACCCATTGTCAGTAATGAATCATCTTTCTCCCACGAGGTTTTAAAGGCTCAAAAACCTCCGTGCCCTGGAAGTTGAGAAATCCCCCTACTCGACTTCTGCAGCGACAGCCTCAATTCCTAAAGTGACTCTGTCTTAGCAGGAATTAGCATTTGTCTGTGCTCCTCGGTCAGCTACTAGGAAAGCCATTAATTTGTATGGTTGCAGATAGGTTTTAAATTTCCTTTTTTACGTTTAATGAGTATCTTGTTGCATTTGGAAGGAATTCTGGTAGTTACAGCATTTATTACCTTCATTGTTTTGAAGCGGTGCATATCCTCAATAAAATGGATTCCCTCTCTAACTACCTTTGTGTGCTGTAATAGCTCAGATGAAGAGGCGTTGTATAGATGCGGTACCACTGCATGAACAAAGCACTTTCTGGAGACAATATTATCATTCTGTACTAATGGAAAAGTTCTTAAAAAATTCAGCTCGAAACCTTTATGGAAGGTTACTTTGTAACCATCCTTTTAACTAAGCAGAGGATTTTATCTCTTCTGTGGAATGGCTCCAAAGATCTTATGAAAGAAACGAATTTTGCATAGAATTCTTGAAGCCTTGATTAATGCTTTTATCCCAGTGGAACTTCATTGTGTTCAGTGGAGTTACCGGTATTTATGTTGCGACAATAGGGATAACCTCTTCAGAAATCTTTCATTTCTATAGAAGGTGATTAGTCGCCTCCTTGTTAAATTCTGCAGGGCTTCTCCCTAAGGTGTGGGGAGAGGGGGAGGGAGAGGACATTAGTAACTCTCATACTCGCGGTGTTAAGATACAATGCCCCGGGGAATATCAAAGAAACATGTTCTGCATGTCTTCTCTGCCTCAGAAAAGGATAGCTTCCTCTGCCTGGCTGATGATCATGACCTGTCAGATACCTGCTTGGGTCATCAATAACAAGAAAGGGCTGATGGGCCTGGATAGACAGACAGACAGATCGGTCATGGTGCTGGCACTTTCACTGCCTTGAAATATAGGCGTTTTATTTCCAGTCTGTATAGAGGTTCACTGGGCGCAATATGAAAATAATGTAACTGACGCCTTTTTGGCGTACTGGCAAATCAGGTGTATAGTCAGTGGTCTGGTCTTTGGTTTTAATGTGAGAGAAAGGAAGACTCTGAGCACAGGTTCCCGCGCTGCATCCATCTGACAGGACGGTGCAGGAGAGTTTGCTGTGTCGCAATGAGCTTTTCTGACTCGGCTTGGGTCCTGATCAGTCTCTGACACATCCCCTGTGTGTGACCTGTTTTCCCTGTAAAGTATTATTTGGTGAGCAGGAACCAGTGGGAGTGACGGGAGGAAATGGGCTGGAAGGCTGCTTGCATCTCTCTGACTCTTATGTAGGACTGTTGAATTAAAAACTTCTTGCTCAATGTGTGCTTTTAAAGCATCTCTTACATTCTTCATTTACTGTCTCACCTGTGCCTTAACCTCGTGTATTGGTTTTGTTTGGCAAGGTTTTGGTAGCGGGGGGGGGGGGGGGGGGTTACAGGGGTGGCTTCTGTAAGAAACTGCTGGAAGCTTCCCCTGTGTTCGAGAGAGAGCGAGCCCATATTAGCCGGCTCTGAGACGGACCCGCCGCCGGCCAAGGCCGAGCCAATCAGTGATAGCGGTAACGCCTCTGTGATAACATTTTTAAGAAGGAAAAAAAGTTGGGACAGAGAAACTGCCACCGGAGTGAGGAGTGAGAACATGTAAGAGAAACAAGCCTGCGGACACCAAGGTCAGTGAAGAAGGAGGGGGAGGAGATGCTCCAGGCGCCGGAGCGAAGATTCCCCTGCAGCCCGTGGGGAAGACCCTGGTGAGGCAGGCTGTCCCCCTGCAGTCCAGGGAGGTCCACGGTGGAGCAGATCTCCACCTGTAGCCCGTGGAGGACCCCACGCCGGAGCAGGTGGGTTCCCGAAGGAGGCTGTGACCCCGTGGGAACCCCGCGCTGGAGCAGGCTCCTGGCAGGACCTGCGGATCTGTGGAGAGAGGAGCCCACGGAGCAGGTTTTCTGGCAGGACTTGTGACCCCGTGGGGGACCCGCGCTGGAGCAGTGTGCTCCTGAAGGACTGCACACCGTGGAACGGACCCATGCTGGAGCAGTTCGTGAAGAACTGCAGCCCGTGGGAATGGCCCACGTTGGAGGAGTTCGTGGAGGACTGTCTCCCGTGGGTGGGACCCCACGCTGGAGCAGGGGAAGAGTGTGATCAGCCCTCGTCCTGAGGAGGTGAAGCGGCAGAAAATAATGTGTGATGACCATAAACCCCATCCCTGTCCCCCTGTGCTGCTGGGGGGGCTCGGTGGTGAAATCCGGGAGGGTAGTTGTGCCCGGGAAGAACGGAGGGGTGGTGGGAAGGTGTTCTGAGATTTCATTTTACTTCTCATTACCTTGCTCTGGTTGATTTGTAATAAATTGAGTTAATTTTGCAAACTGAGTCTGTTTTGCCCGTGACGGTAATAGTGAATGATCTCTCCTGTCCTTATCTCGACCCGCGAGCCTTTTGTTATATTTTCTCTCCCCTATCCAGCTGAGGATGGGGGAGTGATAGAACCTGGTGTTCAGCCAGGGTTAACCCATCACACCTCGCTGGAGTCCCTGCAAGCTGGGCAAAGTGGCAAATCTTATTGCAGAGAGGTGTTATTCTGGGTTGTGATAGAGAGATGATGATGATGGTGTGCACCCCCTCGCTCTCCTGGGAGCTACCTGCGGATATTTTTAAACAGTTAAATGACGAAGATCTCTCTTTTCTTCCCCCAGCTATCCTTCATCCTTATGTATTGGAAAGGATCCTTCATGGGTATTTATTCTGTGTTCTGCTGACCACTAGTAACCAAGGTACGCTGCAGGGATGGGGGAGGGAAAGCGGTGTGCTTAAAAGGACATTTGTACTCACAAGTGAAGGCACTAAACGAAGGCGGAACTACTGTTGACCAGGTGTTGCAGTTATTATTGATGATGGCGGGAATGCTCCTGTTATGAATCCACAAATCGGCATACTTCTCACTGAGAAACAGCACTTGAGATGGAGGTAATTGAGTATGGAAGCATTGCTTAACACAGATGCCTTGGGCAAGATGACCTTTAAAGAAGGACTTCTGAAGCCTGAACCCAGGCTCTTGCTACTGCAAACATCTTCCAGTGCTTTACTGCAAGGACTAATTGCAACATGGTAACATGCTGTGAATGTAAATCTTGGTGAAATCATTCAAAAATAATTTTTTTTTTTCTAGTGTGGGAACCGAGAAAAAACTAACAAGAACAGTAAGATGTTTAGAAACCATGGCCTGATAGGAAAGATGAAAAGAGAATGGGGCTTGTTAGCTAATAGCTCCTTAGTCATTTCTGTTATACACTGTCTAACATATAGGGGATATCAAGATGCAGTCTTTCTCTCTGCCTATGAGAGGAAGAAATTAGCTTTATTTATGTGTATATAGTAGAAAATAGTACACATTGATTTAGTTCTGATAGTGGGGGAAAAAATCTTTCTACCTGTTAGCCTGGTGGAACACTGCAAAAGGCTACTTGGGGAGCGTTTGGAGGGTGCTTCACTGAAAATATTCAGGATCAGGGCAGACAGATATTTTCTGTGTGTACTGGTTGCTCCCTCAGAGCAGGGAGGTGGCTTGGGTGATGCTTGAGGGCTTTTCCATTTCTCTGAGTCTATTTGCTATTTTCTGTACTAGCTGAAGCAGTTAAATTGTACTTATTTGACATCTGTGGCTTTTGCCTTCCATAACACTTTGGCTGAAGGTGGAAAGGGCCTTGTACAAAGTCTTTTAGAGAAGGTACATTAAGTGAATTCAAGCCATAAAACCTGAATAATCAACCAGACATTCAAGATCAAATTTCTCCATCTGAAGTGCTGTTTTGTTTGGGGTACACCACTACCAGATAAAAATCTTACTTGTGACATTTTTCTCCCTAAGTTAAATAAAAAAACAAGGTCTGCATAGCATTTTTTTTTTTTTTCCTCACCAAAATTTAGCTGAAATCTGGATTACTGTCTTTGTTGCTAGGGTCTTTCTCTGTAACCAACTAATTGGGCTATCTGACTTGTTTGCCAGATGGTAAAAAAGAGGCAGATTGTGTGCTTAAACTCATCCATTTAGAAAAAGGGTAAAAAGAGAGAGCGGGGACATTATCTGGGCTCTCAAGAAGAAGAGAGAGTAACGTAAAAAATGTCAGTTGCCTGTTAGTTTTGAAAAGTGAGTGCCTAACACCTTCCCGGCAACTAAAGCTTGATAATGAGTTGCATCTAAGGTGCCTTTGGCAAGGCTTGTTTGGAAAGATTATCACTGTGTATCAGATGCTCCGCATGTTCGCTATTGCACAGATCTCTGGAGCATGGAGTTGGGCACCTGGGAGAGCAAGTCAGCGTGTGCACTGCTAACAGTGGCAGAAGGAGGGGTGGAGAGGAGGTCCGGGGAGGAACGGTACAAATAAAGACATAATAGGTCCATACAGAGGCTTCGGATAACTCGGCAGAGTTTGGACAAAAACTAAACGAGGAAAATTGCCAGCTCTCTGGAAGCAAAATAATATTGCGAAGAGGCAGACTATCTGCTGCTGGGTTACAGCCTGACAGGAGTAAATTGCAAGCTGAGATAAATATGCCTAGACCTATCAAAAAGAGAGATGTACAACATGCACAAGGTATGATTAACCATCGAGCACAATTCACGACAGTCCTGATTGTGGAAGTACTGCAGCAGTGAGAAGGGCGTGCTGCTTTTGCAATCAGTCTGCTTATGGGGAGCAAAACACGAGAGAATGTTTGGTTAGTAATTTAGCCATTAGCCACTGTATATGTTAAAAAATACAAGGGTTTACTATAGTGATAGCAATAAGGCAATGCTTATTCAGGAAGAGGCAAGTGGCTTTTGTCCACTGTATTGATAACAGCAAGTGAAAATAGCTTATGCCTTGATTCAAAATGCCACCTTAAACAAGTGAACCTTCAGAGCAGCACATAATGCTTGTACTGTTTACATAAAACATGACAATTTATTGTAGCGAGTAGCATTTAGCATAGGTATCTGGGAAGTTATTTGGGTTGAAGTGAAGATTTCCACAGGTTTGAAATCAAAAGCAAATGGACTCGCAAAACTATCATGCAGAAAAGAGAAGTCTTTTGCTATGAGGATATATGCCTGAAAAAGATCCTGGCCCACTCTTTGCTGCACTGTGGGTTGTGGTAGACAAAACACCTTGGGAACTGCTGCTGCAAAAAAGAGTGCTGGAAAAATTAATGGAGTAGGAAAGGTATCAACTGTTTTCTTAAGGGAAGCTAAACAATTTTTCAACTTGAAATATATTTTTGCCCAGACAAGATGCTAACTAGACAGAGTGAACCATGGCCAAATGTAGTGCTTTATTTAAATAAACAGTCCCCCGGATTCATGTCAGTGCAAAAAGACCAAAATCCCACAACACAGTGAAGTTGGGAGCAGGTCTTGCGTGCTCTTGGCAGGGGATCCGGAAGACAGTTTAATTCCATTGCTCTGCAAAAATCTCTCTTGTTTACTGCCCCTTTTAAGTACCCAAATCTGTGCATCGAAGAGGAACTTCAGTTGCTGTGCACAGTCAGATGAAATAATTTTCTTTGCTGGGAATACCAGCAGCTCTGGTAATGGACATCAGGGCAAATCCAAGGTGAGGATCAAAGGTGGTCGAGTAGGAATTGTATGACTTCAAGAAAATGGAACAGGATAAACGGAGGGGTGCAGACTGACAAATTATTACTGAAAGCATTACATAGAAGTTCAAATATTTGGCAAATAGATCTCAGTCTAGAAATCTGATTATTGTGTAACCTTGCTTGTAGAGAATGAAAGGAATCTGAAATAATCTAAACCTAGTGTCTTACACAGGATATAAATTTGCTGCTGCTAGTCAAAGAGAAGGCTTGCCAGATTTCTTCTGGTACGGTAATCAGACACTTCGGTCTCTAGACAGAACAACTCTGTTTTGGTACCAGCAGCCTGGGAATGGTTTTTGTACTGGATGCAGTAGTTAGAGCTGAAGAAAAAGGTAGATTAAAATTAGTGTGGGAAGATTATATTAACTTATTTTTCTGTTAATTTATGGCAAAACAGAGTATCTTCATCTTGATGCCATCTTGATGCCTACAAATCTCAGGTTATGTATTGCTGTTGGTGCAGTTGCTTTTCTTTTGCTGACCCTCTGTGGTTTGGAAAGTACTGCCTGGAGCAAACATTAAAAATGTAAACTTCTCTTATACTAGAAAAATGGTATCTTGGCAGGAGTGTATAAAAAAGCACCTGGTTTCCAAAGGCTTAACAGATTCTCAGGGGTTTGGAGTCACTCTGGTATTGGTTAACCATCAGTGAAGTAGCAATCGCTTCATTTTATGCAGGTGCAGATGAGATACATGTTCTTGCCTCTCAGTAGCTGATATAGGGGGCTATCAACTTGGATAATTTAAAATTAGTTCTGGCAAAGTGGCTGAGTGCCTTACCGTGTTTGTCCCATGCTTTAAATACCCAGCTTTTCACAAATCTCCTTCAGTCTAGTTCATGAGCTGAAATTGGAATAGCAGGACAAGTGAAATCCAACTATATTCTCTTACTGACCTTTCCAGTACATTTACATGCAGTACTGGAAAAAGCAATCAGGACTGACACAACTCTTTCTTTGTCATATGCCTGTCCTGAGTCATGTTAGCGGTCAGGCATTGTAGGTGCTACTGTAACTTGTCTTAATGTTCTAATCCTGAAATAAGAATTACTGTATGTTGTCTTTCATTTAAATATCAACCATTCATAAATGTGAGGCATGTTTTTCTCAGCTTGTTATCGCCCACAAAATCAAGTGCTGGCTGAGATGATATTCACATCTATAGCCCTTCTGAGATCTGTTGTCTTAATTTTAGGTAAAATTTTTTCAGCTGACTTTTTTTCAGCAGCCTGTGCTCTGTTTAGTACATCTTTATATCTAGGAGAGCTTAGCTATAAAGAATCTCTTGTGGTAATTTCCCCACAAGCCTCTAACCATCAGGCTGAGAGAGCAAATTTTCTACTTTGCAACACAGGATCCTGCTTCTTCTTTTGTAAAATGGTGTTGCAAATGTTTGAGACGCTGAATCTGTGGACAAGCCCCACAGTGGTCTTCGGTCGAGTGGAAGAATTGTCCGGAAAGCCGGGATTTCTCAGGGTGGCCATGTATGAAATGGGTTTACCTGTAGCTGTTTAAAATCTGGGATTGTTTTGTGGCAAGGGCTGTGGAATTCTAGTTATGAATAAAAAAAATCAAGTTTGTTCTGTTATAATTGTAGCTAGGTAATAGGCTGTGCCTGTGCGGACACCTGCACTTAGGTCCTTAACAGCCTGGGTAGTCCAGGAACTCCTTGGTTTGTCATCTGCACAGGTGAGGTAATGGACTGGCTTGGGACACTGAGCTGATTTGAAACTTAGTGATTGACTGAACTCCTAGACATCTTCACAGCAAAGCGTTTGACTGATATTTGGAGCAGTATTTGACCAAGTATTTGATGCAGGAGCTCTCCATGTAGAAATTTCAGACTGTTCTGAAGATTTTCCCTGGGCAGCTTTTCCTGTGCTTAGACCAGTTCCTTTGCTTAAATACCATGACTAATATGCTGAGTGGAGAATCTGGCTGTCCTAGGGACACCCAGGTGGTTCCTACTGCAAAACAGATCAAATTGTGCATAGATAAGACACCTTGAACAGTCAGTAGAAACTATTCCTACAGATGCAGAAAGGGTCATGTGGTAGAGTGTTTTATATGTAGGTGAGATGGTTAGGGGGTGTTTTGTATGCAATTTGAGATAATAGCAATGGATCATGCGTGTACGGGGGTGGTCATGTAGGGCCATGGGCCAGCTGGGTAGAAGGAATCTGCAGAAGTTTGGGGAGTCTCACCTGACCCAGGTGAAGACGTCACTGCAAGGACCTTGCAACAGACTCCCATTGCTGTTTCAACAGCCACCAACCAGCCGCTTTGACAGGTTTAATTCCCCAGGTGTGGGTTACCCTATGCTAAAATCCCGGTAGTAAACTATTTTTTTTAAGGAACACTCTGTGAGTATCTGAGGAACAGGTTATTTTTGTAAGTCTCCTTAAATTTCTCAAATTCAGATCAAATCCACAGTTGATAAGTTTGGGATTTTTTTTTTCCCCCTCTTGTGTTGAAGGGAATTATCAGTGTAGGTTCCAGAGAGGTTGCTCTGAATTTTCTTAAAGGGGATAATAACTTGCTTTCCACCAGCTTCAAAGTAATACTGAATTGTTTTAAACTCCAGGAGGTGAGTAATTAAGGAGCAACATTGTACATGTGTAGAAACAGTCTCAGGCAAGAGAAGACATAATAGTCACTGTTTGTTTATCCAAATGCTTGCTTAAATATTCAGATATACAGGTGGCTTAAGGAAAAGCATGAAGAATATGAATCCCCTTTGTAAGCAGGATTATTGCATTCGTTGTTGAGAAGATAGACATGACTGACTAGAGATAAAACTGGAATTTCTGTATCTCCAATGAATTTTGCATCTAGACTCTACACTACGGGTTTTAGTGTTTCCATGAAGGGCCCTCCCTATTTAATTTATTGCAATAATATTTCTTTTCAATTGCTAAGTACATCTCTGTCCACTTCTAAGACCTTCTATGTCTTCCTTGTATTCTCAGAGTTTAGCAGAGCTGTGCATCATTTTAACTAAAGGGCTGGCATTCAAGTGAGTGCAGTTTAGTGCATGGTCTTATTTCGGTTTAACTCTGGTTTCTATTTGTCCCAGATAATGCATTTTTAAATTATAGCTACTAAACATTAATTCTTTCTAATGGCTCTAAACATGACAGATTTAGTTATTACAATGGAGCTTGGCAAAGTTGTAAGCAGCAACATAGGAAGTAAGTCCCCCAAGTTTTAGATGGAGAAGGCCTGAAGAATATACAATCCCGTGCTGCTACTCTTCCTATGAGATTCACTGTTCTTGGAGCTAAAAAAAAAAGGGAGCTTTATGGTTTTGGCTTTTGCTAACCTGAGGTGAGTTCAGAAGGACAGGCGGAGAGACTTTTAGAAAAGGCTTAGATTGTGTTTTAATTTTGAAAGCTGTAAGCTACAGTGTCTTCAGCCAGAGTAGGCGAGAACTTTCTGTAGGGGCAGAAGGGTAAGGGCAGGACTGGGCTGGAAACTGTAAAGCCCATTTCTGTGTCTTTCCTTACTGTTTTTCCTTCAAATAGTCAGTTATTGAGACACTTTCAGTAACATTCAGATAATACTCATCTCCAAATTGTACACTTATGCCATTCTGTTAACCAAACTCTTGGTAACAAAGGCAGCTGAAATAAATTGCAAACAGATTAAGGTATTTTTAGAATGTTTTTCTATGTGAATTGTTTGTAGATGGACTCCCAGCATTCCTGCACAGCAATTGTAAAGCAGATGTGCACTAGAATGTATAGGGATAGGCTATCAGTTCTTTAATCTCTTTTAGTGTTTGGGTTTTTTTTATTGTATCAGATCACTGCTTATGATTTAAACTTAATCCCTATTTGCATAATTCTATGATGTAGGGTTTTTTTCCGTATCGAAAACCTAACTTTTGAAACAGGGAGTGAACAAATTGAAAAACAAAACCAAAACAGCTCCACAGAGGCTTAGATGTAAGAAATGGACATATTGTTTCATTCCTGAATTTATTGGGTAGGCATGTTGTTAGCAAAGGACATGCACATTTTCAACCAGATCAATTTTTTGACAGGAAATCATTGATTTCACAGAAATAAAATATTTTCACGAGTGTTGTAGCTGCGTCAGTGTTCGTAGCTATCCAAGACAAAAAAAAAAATCTTTTCTTATCTGTTAAAAATGTCATCTTATCAAAGAAACCAGAAACACATCAACATCTGTTCTTGGCATTGTGTCATCCTGAGGCTGGGATCAAAACCCTACTGCAAGTCCTACCTTTTTCTTTGGAAGGGGTTTCCCTTCTCCGGCCAGTTATGATGAACAATTTATGGGTAGTGTAAACCACATTGTTCACTGTTCAGGCTAGCCAGGCATTGACTCGGGGATGAGCCAAAAATCACCAAATCTGTCAAGCTCATTTCTCACATGGAACGTATTAGTTGCAAGTTTTCAAATACAGGAATTTTTATTGAGTGCTGTCTCTTCAATAATTCCTCAGAGATTTGCATCCTGTAGTGTAACCTTATCAGCATGCAGTGAAGTTGTCTAACTGTGTATAAAATACAAGGACAAAGAAAAAGAAGCACTGTAATTCTTCAATGTAGTTTTGCATCTTCTAAAGTCTTTTTCATACCTCTAGTGTGGGATCTCAAACAAGAGCTTATAAAAGCTACAAAGAGCTTATAAATATGAGGGAAAAGGAATTCATACTAGGAAAACAGTAGTATTGCTTAGCCCAAATGTCCATCTAGCAGAGTACTCTGTTTCTAATAGAGATTAATGCTGGATGCTTTGGAAAGAGTCTATGAACTGGACCAGTATATAACAACTCAGTGGTATATTCTCCCAGCCCCACTTTGGCCCAGTTTCAGATTTATTTCTATTCCTTTCTTGCTTTACTGTCTCTGCTCTGATATCTGGAGAAGGAATGCATCCCCAGACCCACTAATGCTGTTTGGCATAGTCCATTAGGACTTCAAGATTTCTTTTTTTTCAGTTGAAGTGATTTTTTTTTTTTCCTTTTTCTAGTTTCTGTCTTTAAGTACATCTTTTCTTTACTCCCTAACAATTTTTCTCATAAATTCTGCATTGTCCCTAGGGCTGTGTTTTGTGTCAAATAGTGTGACTCAGTTTACACTTTTAATATAGTCTTCCCTATTATGTGAGCTCAAGAAGCTGTCTTAAAGGTGCTCCCTGGGAATAGGCAGTCAATTGAGTGTGTGTGTGTGAGAGAGAAACTTTGCAGTCTGCCTTGATGTTTGAGACAGTTCACGTAGGTAATAAAATGGAAGGCCTGAAGTGAGTGACTAAACCAAAACACCTGTTTACCATGGTAACTCTTGATGTAAATAAAGGACCAGCATGAGTGGGTCAGCACAGCAGCCTGATGAAGGTTCACGGGAGGGCTTCTAGCTGATTAGTGAGTATTTTGAAATAGGGGATCCAGGATAAATGTGCCTTTAAATACAAGAGTGGCTGCTGATGGATACACTGTGTTCCCTCTCTGGTACTGTCTTAGATGTTGAGGTGCTTTTTGAGTCTTCAGTTTGACTACATGCCAACCTTGTAGTATGTCCATTTATTGCCTGCAGCCCTGGACAAAATAGTCCCCTCGACTTTGTCTTCATGATAGGAACTTATGCCAGTCTTATTTATTTATTTATTTTAATATCAGGAATGTTTGCAAAGTGTATGGAAGCTGACATAAATGCTGAGTGAATTGCTATGAACTGAAAGGTGAGAGGCAAGCAAGAGCACTGTTGAAGGTGTGTAAATGCTGAGCACTGCTGCATGGGACAGGAGTCCTATTTAATTGTGAAATGATATCATTTAGTGATGGTAGTATTAGTTTAATAGTTGCGCCCTGATTTACTTTTGCGTGTTTTTGTGTAGTTCAACAAAAGCATCCTGGAGAGGTAGGACCCCACACCCTTCTAACTCCATCAGTGAAAGACTGCAGAGTGCTGAACCATCTGTTTGGGACTTCATCCAAAATGCGAAATTCCCACTGCTGGCAATACAAATCCCACAAATGGGCTATCCCATGGGAGGGGATGTGCATAGTTTCTCCTTGATGGTAACTTTGTGGTTCATTGGGTTTTGATGGCAGTTGGATACACCATAACATGTGCTTTGCGGTTGGCTTGATGTATTGTCTAGTGAAAAACACTGGTTACCAGCTAAGGCTGTGGACATACCGTCTTCCAATTATGTTGACTGTAGAGGCTGTTGCTGCCAGATATGCACCATGCTTGTGTTCCATATGCCACCACGGCCTCTGATTTGTTGACTCGATGGCTGTGCTTAGCCCTGCCTAACCCCATTGCTGTCCAAGTGAGCCAGATTAGCAGAAACCTAGAGTTTGAAACAGTCTCAGTAAACATGGGTCATTCGACTGAAACAAGGTTAAGAAGCAGCTCAACAAGTTAAGGTTCCTACTGCCTCTCTCTTGATTGTCTTTGCTTTCTATCTTTCTTTTCTTGCTTTTTTTTTTCGCCATGATTAAGAAAGATCAAGATGAATCTATGCTTTCTTTTAAAGCTTATTTTTTACTGTCAACAGAAAATGTGTATAGGACTGGAGGAGTTTTTGATCGTTTTGAATGAGAGAAACAGTGACTTCTTACTCCTTTATTAGTTTTTAATGTCCACATCAAAAGTTTTGAAAGCAATATTGCAGCTGTTGAAATGCATCAACATGGCAGTGGCTTTTTCTACTTACTTGATGCAACAGTTGCTTTTACTTCATTACTTTTTATAAAGGATTTTGGTAAATAACAATAATAAACTCATTAGTCTCATTATTCTAAATGGAGTAGATAAATGGATTTTTCTTCTGGCAAGGTTGCGTGTAGTAAAAGACTGATAGATGGAGTTTAGAAGAGGTTTTGGTTGAGATATTTCATAGTAATTAGGCTACTCAAGAAAATAATTTACTCAGTCTTATTGACGGGAAATCGGAAGCTTCCATTCTACTAATCTGTTATGTAATACACTAAGACATGTTGATTGTGAGATTTTGCTTCGAGTGTTTTGTCTGAGCATCTATGATTAAATTGTGCAGTAATGAGCTTAATGACAACCATCCAAAGAGATGACCCTTTGCAGGCCAGATAAACTATTCTGCTTACTCTAACAGTCTGTGTCTTTTGACTCTTGCAAAATTAGCAGAAACCAACTCATGCAACTAGCATGAGTAAAGGGACATGTAGAAAATAGAGGGGAAAAAAGGTTTCTTGTGGAATGTGAATCTGTCTTTTGTTGAACTTTGCTGGATTTTAATGGCTTTGGAAAGGCCCGTAGGAGAGTCTTTTCATATTTTGATCATTCTTCATCCTTTTAAAACATACCACAACACCACCTCTGGGAAGTGTAAAGTCATGTCTAGTCATAGAGTAGACACACAGTAAACAGGAGTGATAAAGGATTCTGCAAAATATCTAGCCAGTGGAGCCAATTGTTGACAAGGAGAGAAAACATTTTGTGAGGGGAAAATAGCAGAGACACTATTGAATAAACAGGTATAGTGAATGGGCAGCAGTAGATTTAACCAAGGCTAATGAGGGCCGTAGCCCTCATTGCGTGGAGTATACATTCCTTTACCACTTATTGTGGGAATGTCTCTGTAGGTCCTGTACCTGGATGTATTGACCTTGCCTATAAGGCTGAGACTTTTGATTGATGATTTGGTTGATTTAAAATTGAACTATTTATATAGGCTTTGCACGGATCGAACACTTAACCTTCAGAAATATAAATAAGCTTTCTTGAATTTACATGCGGACCTGCAGTTTATGGCTTCAAAGGGCTATTACTTCAATACATACAAAAAGATCGCCGTAAATTAGTGGGATTACTGAAAATGGTTTATACTGGGAATGAAGAACATGAAACTGAGACCAAGTTGCATATTTATACTGAGACAAGGAGTTTTCTGATCCATTAACTTTCTTTCATGGGTGCGTGTGGAGGTAGATGTCTTTCTTATGTCATACTTGCCGCATTTGGACTTTGGTACGGTATGGAAGGTGGAATCTGGGCATGGCCTGGAAATCTACAGACTTGGTGGTTTTCCCCCCAAGTGCCAGTATGACAGACACCCAGCCAGCTCCCAGTCTGACTCTATCCACTCACACTGGTGAATCGTGTGGATGATCCAGGCAGCCCTTTTGCCTCCTTTGGTGAGACGGTTGTTCGTTAGCGTCCGACTGAGGCTGTGCAATAGGCAATTATGTGCTCTGTCTGTAAAGTGGCTGAAAAGTTGAAAGTGTGGGTAGATTTTGTAAATTGGGGAAAATGGGTATAAATAATTGATTGTATCCAAGATAAAGGTCTGGTTTTATTCCTGCCAGGTTGCTGTGTCCTGAAGGAGAGAGAGAAGAGAGGGTCCTCTCTTCCACAGAAGAGGACCCAGGGCAGGACGGTGGATTCTGGGCGGTGGTGGGTGCTGGCCTCTGCGGCTGGCACCCGTGAGTGAGCACTGTGGAAAGGGTTCAAAATTCACCCCCTGGCTGCAGAGGACATGGACGGAGCTACGTGCCTATCTCTGGGAGCAGATGATGAAGTTTAAAACTCTTATGGCTGAATAACAGAGCCAAGCCCGTGCCAAGCTTGGCAGTGCTGGTCAAGGAGATTCATGGAGCAAGAAGGCAGCGTAAACTCAAGCTGAAGGCACAAACTGAATGCGGTATATTAGCATGTACTGCTAAAGGCACAGTCAAAGCAAAGGTCCACAAACTCATGCTAATTTTTCTGAAACAACCCATGGATTAGTTTTGCACATCTGCATTTTTAAGTGATGGTGTTATGCAAGATCCCTTTACCATAAGGTGGATTTTCTTTTTCAAATTTTCTTAATTTTGGCCGTTGCTGAACTTCCCTGTGAGCGTATGTGCTTGTTTAAGGGGACTGTTTTTGCTCTAGTCCTTCCTGTCTTTTCTTTTCAGAGACAGCAGCATTAGCTATGTAACTACTTGTTTACATGCACAGTTTCTTGACATGGAACAAATATTTTCAAGCTTTTACCAAAGTGATGGAAAGGTCCCCAAAGCCTTAATGGATTCTGAAAATTCAGATGAATGACTTCAAACTGTAACTTAAAGATTGTGGATGTTTCTCCTTTAATAAGTTACTGAATAATGGTAAATGCTCTTAGGAAAAAAACTGACTCTGCTATAACATGGAAGGAGACTACATTTCTTTCAGTCTGAGAAACTGGGATTTTTTGGGCACTGGGGAAAGAACTCTAATTAAGGAAGAACTTGATGTATTTTTCATTCAAAATTACAGATGTTTTCATACTTTCATCTTTCTGATTACTTTTTTTAAAAATTAGCTGTTTGGGGTTTTAGTCAATTTTTTTATAGTTCTGCTTAGATAGTACTTGGTGGAAAAAAAAAAAAAGAAAATCAGGACTTTTCAAATGTGTAAGTTACAGAGGGTCTGTTTGCCTGTGATTAAACTGGATTCAGCTAATGAATAATCAGTGTGCTTTGCAGGATGCTGGGAGCCACCGTATCCTTGATTTGAGAAAACCGTGTCTGGCAGTGAAAGGCTGGGTGCCAGCAGGTCTTAAACTCCAGCCTGAATCCCCTTGGCTTGCCCCTCTCTGCTCTCTGGACCCCCCCAGCTCCCACTCACGCTGGCACTGGGAATGCCACTGGATGGCAGCATTTTCCCATGCAATTCTGCAGAGAGGCAGGGGAGATGATCATTAAGGGAAAACCCGTTTTTTTTTAAAAAAAAAAAAAGTGAGCAGGGAGTGCAGAAGAAACCATGTTGGAGGTTGCCACTTTGAAGACCAGCATGCATCTTTGCTTCAGTGTAACTTATGCAAATCTCCTTTGCAGTATTCGCCTCTCTTTTAATTCCCTTGCAGATAGGATACGTAAATTGAAATGAGGAAATCAAAGGCAGGGGCCGACTTTATTTTTTTCAGCGCTTTTCTAATTAGGGGATCTATTCTAAAGTTGGAAGCTGGCTCCTGTCTCTGAGATGATGAGCAGTGTTTATGGGTTTTCTCCATTCTCTTTCTTTACCGTTATAGCCAATACTTTTTTGGCTGTTTAGGCTTATGCTTCAGAAAGCAAGTTGACTTGCTTGCCTTGTGGTTTGCCCAGGCACTTACATGCATGAACTTTAACAAAAGCAACTTAGTTCATTTGCATCAGCTATTGGGTTTACCTTGTGAAGGATGTGACACCTTCTCTCCTGCTCTTGGCACAGACGGAGGACACCACAGCCTTCTTCTTTCTCTCTGCCCTTTGGGAACAAACACCTCCAACGTGTCCTGCTTCCAGCATCCCCTTGGATATATTGCAGGCTATTACCGAAGAGAACTTAAACCCCTGACTTAGGGTCCGCAGGAGGTGGTCTATGGCAGCAGTTCCTCCGTGGTCAGCTCCCGGTTTCCCTTCCAAGGCTGACCCAACTGCTTCTGCGCAGCTGCGTCTAGTTTTTCTGTAAGCTCCTCATCAGATTGTGAGTTGGAAGGCAGCGTACAAAATAGGAGACAGCTCAAGCTAGTAAGCTTAACAAAGGATTGGCAAAATAGGTTGTCATAAATTCTACGGTGTCATATTCCACTGAAGATTTACGGAGAGAAATATATATAACCTACAATTGTCAGTTAATGATTTGAACTGATTTGATAAGGGGATGTGTGCGTGTGTATATATCTAGATGTATAGATACAGATGTATAACAAAAAAAACGACAGACCATGTACACTGACCTAGACAATGAGAAAATAAGTAGCCTCAGAAGGAGTTAGCAAAGTGTCATGCTTTGGAGATACTATTATTTTTTATTATTATTTATTATTTTGTTTGCATCTTCCTGTAGTTGGGAAGATGTAATTTGGTCTAGCTCAGCAGGGGAAAAAAGGCAACGTTCTGTCAGATCAGCTCTGCTGGCCACGGCATGAGGTGGAAATGGCTGTGGCTAATTAGGGATAAGTATTTCAGAATATGTGATCTTCTGTAGCTTAGACCCAAGCTAACTCATTCATGGATGCTTGAGCAAAACTCTCTTCCTTCTTTTTGGAGAGCTGGAGCCCATGGTCTCTTTCACTATTACAGAAAAAAGCTCTTAGACTGTTTTAAGGCTTGTTGTTTTGCTATTTTCTTGTTTTGTCTACCCCCACCCCTCACCGTGGCCTTCCTATGCTTGAAAATTTTTGGTGTTAGACAATGTGCTTTCATTTGGGAAAGTTTATTGGTTTGGAGGAATGACACTGTTTAGTTCTTCAAGGGGAATTGGAAAGTCAGAGAGGGGGACGCAAGTTCTGCTTCCTTGCAACATTTTTCATTTGATTTTATTAATTTTTCTGTGTTCCTATAAGTTAGCTTCGCCTAACTGATCTCTGATACCACAAGTGTACACAACTGATCGGTGTCTGCCAAGCATTCCCTCCTTCATCATCTCAGAAATGCTCTGTTTCTTCATCATGGATACCTACCTTAATTTTCAAGAAAGCTCTGCACATATTGCTGGTTTCCAGGTTATGCTGTTCTGTCTGGTGCGGAGAGCATTGCTGGCGTTATTGCTGAGCATTCAAGACTGTCAACTTAGTTTCTCAAGCTCCTTTTATTTTCTTCCTTCACCCTCTGACGTGTATTCGGTCTCATTTCTTTTCTGCTCTCCTTTGCCTTCTCTCCAAAGATAATGCACAGGGAACTGGCCAGAAGCTATTCTGTTCCTGACCTTATCTGGGCAGCTATTGAATCACAAATACCAGAGAAAGCGAGCATGCTGCAAATACCCTCCACACTGTGCCTCTTACTTGATCGTTAAGATGAAAAGAGAAACGAGTAACATAATGGTACGGGTACCAGCTTTAAAAGGATGGAGACTGCAATGCATTGCAGGCCTTTGAAAAGTAAAGAACAGCCCAGGATTGTTTATTTTTGGATAGAAATGTCACTTGCAAACAGAGAAGCCTTTGAACGATGTGTCTGTCTGTTGTGCTGCTTAAGACCACCACAGAGAGCTGGGTGACACTGCCGGTGGCCCTCAGCTCCTTAAGCACTGCTGGCCAAATAAATCCACGTGTGAGGGTGTTCCTGTGCCCCCGTAGGCACTGGCTATTGCAGGGCTTGTCTTGCCTTCTGAGACGCCAGGCAGCTGATTTCGGAGGAAAGCAAAGGGAAGCTGACAAATCTCGGGCATTAAGGCAGCTTAATGTGTCCTTTACTGTTGTGCCCTTAGAGCGTGGCGGGTCACTGGAGGGAAAATTAGTGATGTTTTGGCTGGGCCATTTGTAGAAGTGTGGTTTGCGGTGAAACTAAAACACCGAAATAGCTGTAAGAAATGCAAAACTGCGGAGTTAGACATTTGCTGTTGTCTGTGTAGTCTCCTAGTCTGTGAGGAGAAAAGATACTGATACATTCTTGTCTTAAAGGTTGCTGTTGATATTTAGTGATCAAAATTAAAAGCTAGTATACTGGACATTTTTAAAAGAAAAATAAATTGTGCTTTCTATAGATAAATAGATCATCATTCCCATCAGCAGCAATACCTTATAAAGCAGGTAAATTTGCTCACGGTTTGTTAAAGACCCCTTCCCTTCTTCTCCCCTTCCACCTATTGTGTTAGGGAGGTGTATACAGCTGCATCACTTGCAAGGACACACAGGGAAACTTTAAGCGCTAAAGCAAGTGACCTCCAAAAAAAAAAAAAAAAAAGACTGTAGACTTTGATTACAGCAACATAGCTTCAGGTCTCTGAGATAGCTAATGCCTTACCCTGAAAGGATGGTCTGTACATACAGTCAATACTGTCTAGACATTGTACATTAAGTACAAGTGTGATATGATTAACATTTTTGAAGCAGACTCCTCTGTTGTTAAAGCCACTTTCTTTCCACCCCATGATTTAGACGGGGTAACTGGCACATCCTCGTTCCCCTGGCTGCTCCCTGCTGGATAGGATTAGAATTGCCCAACTTGGCGTCATATTTACAGCCCGTGACTAATGGATCCACCTTTGATTGACGGTGTACAGGGCTTCGGAGCAGGGCAAAACTGGGTCTGTGCCCAGCGTGAGTGGGAAGTACCGAGCAGCCTCAGAGCACGCTGACTGGTGTAACGCCTCGGCGGGTTCAGGTTTATGGCACTGGGTACTGTATAATTGTAACCCTGTTTTATTAGCCAGGTAATCAGTCATGCACGTGATGATGTCTCCTGTTACGAGGCAGTGTGGGGTAGCTCCCTTGTTTTAGCCAAATTAATTATCGGCCAAGGGATGCGTGTGATGGTGTTTAGGCAGAGACTGGTAAAGCACTTGCATTTGTTTTGTTTACGCCTGTTCTCTCTGTGTTTTGTTTTTCTCAGTTCTGTGCAACATCTAAGCAGAAGAGGCACGTGATCTTAAAGGCAGAAAAAAGTAAGCAAGAAACTTACCCAATATCACCATACTTATACCGCTTACTTGTCTCTCTGCTTTTTACATATGTATGCTTAATTGTCTACATCTAAGCATACATACCTTCTAAAGGTTTTCCAGGATAGGAACCCTATGCACTGATCTTGAACATACCTCCGCTCCTGTTTTAACAGACAGTTATGCTAGCGAACGTCCTAACATGCAGACATTGCAACTAGGAGTCACATCATTGCTAGCAGAATAAAGACAAGAAACATAAAGCCTGAACAGGAAGGAAATGTCATGGAATTTACAGCTTGCTTCCCCTAAGCTCCACTGCTTTTTTTAAATAACCAACAAAAAACCCCAACCCCCAAACCCCAAACCAAGCAAAATCGAAAAAACCTGATGATTTTTATAGGGCCTGACTCATGACTTTGACCAAGCAAAGTAAATGACACTGGAGCAGGGAGGAGCTTTTCTCGTAGCATCCCCGTCCCTGGAGTCCAGGCAGCCTTGTCTGCCAAGGACGCTGCTCTCCCCTTGCAGCCACCTTGAGCCCAATTCCAGAGCCTGGCAGCTCCCGAAAGCATTCGCAGCGTGCAGCAGAGGTGATGCTACAAAAGCAATGCCTTGTGTTGCTGCTGTCATTGCTAGATGGTGCTCTCTGCATCTAGCACATGCTTTTCTAGCCTTTTTGGAAGCGTAAACTCAGTCAAAGTGTGAGGACTGAAGTGACAGCTGACCTGTGCGCTTCTGTGCGAAGGCAGAGAGGTCTGTGCAGTCCCTTTACAGCACAGCTGTAGTCGGTGCCTGAGAGTAAATCAATAAATGCACAGATGTAGTAGCAGGCACAAATCCTGTGACTTCTTTTCAACCGCTGTTTGCAGCCTTGGCAAAACCCCGTAATGGCTGATTTTCCCAACTCTATTGGCCTCCCTCCTTCGCTCCCCTTGTGAAAAATGAAAAGAGGGGCTTGGGGCTTGCTGAGAAAGGTTTGTTAGAGGGGAACATGCCTGTGGCCGGTGTCTGGGAAGCAGCTACAAGTGTAGGCTACTCCTCACACTGCTCTTCGTGCCGAGGTGCTCAGCCAGCCACTGTGCAGCTCTCCAGAAGCTGTCCTAGACGTAACAGTATATGATGAAATATCTTTTAGCCTCACTTGGACTCCTAAGCCTGCAATAGCTGTCGGTGACTAGTGAGAGATAAATTACATGTTTTTCCGGTGCTGTCCTTTATAACAATTATGTCTTAACAGTGGGAGGAAAGGGGATAGTTAAAAGTAGGTTTTAATCCCAAAGGGATGGTTCGTTTCCTCTAACGACTGCGCTTGCCAGTAGCTCTGTTCTTCCCTCCGCTCCTCTCTTTCCCCTCACCCCATCCCTCGGCAAAGTTACCTTTGCAGTCACGGCCTGCTCATGGCAAGGATTAATGGTTTATTGGAATTTGCACACCTTACAGGAGTGTGGCATATATTCTTATGAATTTTATTGCAATGCACCACAGTATATAATTTCATTAAACTGCACATGTCATGGTTATTTGCTGTTATTCCCCAGACCTCTATATGCAGTTTTATCAGTCTCAAATGGCAATGAAATAAAAAATAAAATAAAATGGAATAATATCTAAATACATGCAGAGGGGTCAAGGGACCCTATATGCTGACTACAACAACAAATTTATCGTCTCATTTATGTGCGGGTAGGGGAAGGGAGCAATTTCTTCACTGTATTTTAATTAACTGTGTTTCACTGCATGGTAGTAAAGATAATAACCATAACATTAGTGCAACCACTACACTATCAAATGCTTGTCACAGCCTAATATTCTCCAACAACATAGCTTCACGATGGAAACACGCACAACAAAAGAGCAGCTTGTTTTATTAATTTACTAGGGCTTTGTGTTTTTGGAAGGCCAGTATGTATTTCTGGGATACTGATTAAAATAGAAAGAAGTATACATGGTAGAGAATAATATTTTTACTGGTGTGGGATTCATTTAACAAAAGTGTTCCTTCAGGAAAACAGAACCAAGATGCTAATGTTATACCTCATTTATTGCCAGCATATTCAGTGACATTTCATAATGTACATCTGTCAGCCAGAGATATAAATGAATGAGGTGAACCATGCAATTTACCCTCAGGAAGTTCCATTAGAGCCCCCAAAGTATAATATTTATGAGGTCAGAATCAATTAATCAGATAGCTGTATTTGCTTTTCAGCTCAGCATGCTCTTCTGCACCAAGCTGTTGCATTGAGAAAGTCTTTCCTACTTGGTAAGAGGAATCAGTTTGTATGTACTGCATGTAGTCTGTTTTGTAAATCAATTGCTTTCCTCGCACAGCTTATACTCAATACAAATACAAACTATAAGTTAAGGCAATGCAAAATAACTCTCTATCAAAATACATATCAGAATACAAGACTTGTATGTCTTCTGCCCGTTGCTGCAGCCTAGTCCCACGCAATCTGTTGAAAATGAGAAAACAACATGGGAGAAAACGGTGCGCCTCAACCAGTAAACAGAAAGTCTTGTGGGAGGTGGCAGAAAAAAAATAGTAAATTTGAAGAAATTGAAAATTACTGATTTAATCGAAGGAACTCAACTTTACGAAGGAAACCCACAGTACATTTTGAGACGTGTTACCAAAATGGTTTTCCTTTGCAACCGTGGTCTGAACGCTCGTTACTTTAATTCCCCCTTCTCGGTTTGATTGACTGGTTGCTTGCAAGTGTGAGAATGCATGTGGTATTATTTTTGTTGTAAACTGCAGTTGTTGCCTGGGCTATTTTCAGACGTCTTACGAACCGCTCCTGGCACTCTGACGCCAGTGGAGGAGCAGGCTCTTGACTCTGCCAGGCAGCTACATCGTTTTAGGGCTGAGCTCCTGGGAGGTGAAGCACCATAAACGGCTCATTTGGGCTTCTGCAGCACGCTCGCTGCTGTGCCACCGGCCAGGCGTCCCTCTGGTCCGAGGTACAGACTCTGGGTTCCTACGAAATGGAGTCTTTCTTGTGAAGACGTTTTCAAAAACTTAACTGTAATTTAGAGCTGGGGTAGTTTCATGGAATGAATATTGATCATATTGTGATTTTCTTTCTTTTTTTTTTTTTTTTTTGGTAGACAACAGATGCAAAAGATAAATTTTGGTTGTAAAATCTGTGTCAATATGTTTGCACTGTCATAACTGACACCAAGATGTGATCCAGCATTTCTTAGTTCCTTTGAAAAGGAGTTTATTTAAGATGGTTCAAAAACTACCTGTTATCTCATAAAATGACTTTTCTCTTCCTAGAACATTCCTTGAGGATGAAAGCTAAAGCAGGAAGGGCATATCCAAACTCAGTGACAGAATTATTCCTAGCAAAGGAAAAAGTCCCAGAACAACGCTTTGCCTTCACGGTCTTTGAGTAAAATCCGTAACAACTAATGTATTTTGTATGCAAAGCTTCCCATTTTGTTGTGGGGAGGTGAATATCTCATACTTCAGATTTGGTCTTTCTTGCTCTTGAAGAATGAGGGTGGTAAGATACAGCTGGGAATTTTTTCAATGAAAACTATTGTCAGAAAAATGCTGATACATCCCCAAAGCAATACACACCGGCGGGGGGGGGGGGGGGTCTGGGCGAGAGAGGAAGAAGGACTGAGGTTCCCATGTACCGCATAGCCTCGTGTTTGTAAGTGCTTGCTTCAGAAACGAAAAGCAATGCTCACCACGCATCGGAAAGCCGAGAAAAGGTCCAGTATGGAAAAGGAGCTTGAGTCTGAACCTTGTGTACGCAGGGTAAGTGCTCTCAACTCATCAGACACTTGCTGGCCAAATGGAGAGAGGGAAGGGAAGTGTGAAGTTTAACGGTTCCAGTAGCTGAGTGTGACAGAGAGTTATCAGCCATAGAAAAGATCAATGGTCTAATTTATCAGGAATATAGAAAAGCGAGTTCAAGTACTTGTTTTATAGAAGTCGGCGCCAGCGACTTGAATGCTGCTGCTTCCATTCCCAAGTGAGCATCCCAACCATCCCTTAGGGAGTTTCTCCTTTCTTTTTGGGTTTCTGTGCATTAGAATGAAACAAATGGCAAAACACTGAAGCAGAAATCTGCCTGCCCATGTGGCAGCAAAAAGTAGAGCTAGTGTGTCCTCCACTGTGGCAGACGTGACTCTCTTCATCAAACAGCTAGCTTATCAGCAAGTGCAATATTTTTTTGTAAGCATGATGTGTGCAGAGTCTAATTTGTGTATATTTATTCACAGTACCTAGTTGTGTCAAGACATGGTGAACATCAGTGTGTTTGTCTGCTTGCTTTGACTTTCTTTAGGCTGGTGAGCGTTATTGAAGTGGTATCATTGACCAGCTGGAATTCATGATATTTTTCTGCTGTGTGATTTTGCTACTGAAGGCTTGTAAACAGAGGGCAAACACTTCTGGAACAAGAGTGAATACCCTTGTTTGCATACGAATGAGTATTTGTATGGGCCCTTATTCTCAGCATTTATGCAAATACAAACTCATACATGTGAATGGGTGTGGAAAAGGGAACAAAAAAAAAACAGAATCAAAATGAAAGTCTGGATTCAGGAAAATGTTTATTTTCCAGTATCTGTCCTGCTCCCTTCATCTCTTCTGTTGGACAAGGGTTTCAAAAATTGCCCACACCAAGAGTGAGAGTGGTTTTGGTATAAGGCTTTCTGACGTGACCAGCAAGCAGAAGGGAAGAAGAAAGAATAAATAGCTCGCGTGCACGGAGTCAATGTCTTGTAATTGTTTCCGGTCAATACTCCCAAGTTTTCTTGCATCATCTACCATTGTAAGGCAATGTGGGGGACCAAAATCATTGACAATTTTAGAACAGGCTGAGGAAGTAATCGCTTCCTTGTCAAAAGTGTTATTACAGACCATGCTATGCTCTTAGAGAAGGCAGTTTAGGCTTTGCCCTCTTTTCTGAAAGGGGCACAGTAAGTACATTTCTTATCTGTACAGGTGAACTCTCCTTCTGCCACCAACCAGGACTAAGGGAATCTACAAACGACTATGTCTGGTATTTGCACCATGCTTCATGGCAAGACCTGAAGGAGGTGAGGTAAGGTTTTGCCTCTTAATTTAGTACAGATCCTTCATGTCCCACAGGACCACTTCTTGCGGGCCTCTTTTAGACTAATTTATATGTGCCCCCCTAGGTTTTATGCACATTTATTATGGTAGCATTTAGTTTTTCTTATCTAGGCCTGCCTTTTAGTTCTACTTTCAAAATGTTATCAGTTTTAAGTTTTCATTTTAACATGTGCAGCAATTAATTACTGAGATACCACCATGGGATTCCATCCAGTAAAAGAAGATAATGCTTCCTCTGTTTAGATCTGTTCCCCTTTATCATATCAAAATCCCCAGTTTGCAGTTCATATGTGCTGTGACTGACTGGAGATCAGATGTCCATTACTCATGTGTGCCATGACCCCTTTTAAAACTTAAAATGACTGGTTAGCTGCTTACGTTACAGCAAAAGCTGGGACACAGTCACCTTCTCGGATGTCCTCCAGAATCCCTCTTGCATACTGCAAGTAGTTCCTGGTGGCTCCTGCGGAGCCTCTCAAGCTGTACCTTAAACTAATATTTGGTTTATAAATGACAAAGAGGAGAGGCAAAAATGAAACCTCTGTAGAGGGGGAGGAAGGTAGGAAAATCTGATCATGACTCATTCTTTAAACAAGACCTCAGAAAAGTTAAATTATTGTATTTTGCTTGACTGAGAAGATTTGTGATCTTTGTGTAGAAGGAAATCTTAACAAGACCTTGAAAATTAGGTAAGAATACTATTTCTGAACATTTGGCTTTCTGGACAAGGAGAGCAGTGCTAGAAAGTTTGTGAAGGTAAGAAAAGAAAGAAGAAAGCAACAAAGTTATTGCAAATGAACATATTTTTGGCCATCTGGGATAGGGAATGGTATCACAGAAAAGGAGGATCTGAAGATTGAAAATCAAATAGTACATGACAGCAAGCTGAAAAGAGGAGTCGGGGAGTTGTTAAGAACAATCAAGCAAAACTAGGGAAACATGCAGAGAAGGATGCTGAACAAAAAAGAGATATTACTCAAAGGTTCTTTTAAAGGAGAGTAACAAAAAAACCCTTTCTACATCTAAGGCAGCATACAGTGGGAACTAGAGAGAAGAATAGGGAAAATACTTCTATGAATAAATAAACCAGGGTAAACTCTAGGACGGAAAGGTCCACTGATAATGGTGCGGGGAAGATAAATTCTCTGACTCTTCAAAAACTGAAGACATTAATACTGTAAGGGAGGATACCAACTCAGTCTTAGTGCTACTGAGGATGGTCTAGGGGATCTAGAAGAAAAAAAACAACAAAAAAAACCACCAAACAGGAAAAGAATATATGGTCTGTCCAACATGGTGAACATGGTGCCTGTAGGTTTAGTGTTCTTCAAGTGGTTCGGTAGTGAAGTAGGAAGCCAGAAGAGTGCCCTTCCATTTCAGTGACTCTAGAAGAGGTACATGAGGCTGCAGAAAGTGGCAGTGAAAGAAAGAAGGAAAGAAAACAAATCAAAATATGATTAACACAGTGCGAAGAACTGGAGGGACATAGCTGGAGAACAGTACTGCACTAACATAGATGTGTGGCTTTTGTATTGGAGCCAATGTATACCTGACACAGAATAAATCTAGTCTATATATATATATATATATATATATATATATTCTGCAAAAGGCTGTATGGATGAATGTACCTGTATTTATTGAAGATAATCCCAAAAGCAAAATACAAGGGAAGCTCTATGGAAGTTTGTGCAGAAAGTTTGTGTCTCTTTTCGATGAAACTCATCTATCTTAGTGAAGTCTGTCAAAAATCTACTGCAAAAAGATTAGCATATGATATTGTTAAACTGAAGTAAATGTGTCCCCCGTATGTTGATTTATTTAAATTGGGATGTAAATAGAGCTATGCATTTTCTATACAGGGAGGTAAGTTCAGAATAACCTGTAGTTTGAATTTATTCCGTGTTCTTTAATAATTTGCTAAAAGAATGGCCTTATTCCAAATTAGCTTAATTCTCTGTGAGATAATTCCATGGCTGGAAAAAGCTTGTATTTGAATCAGTATTTACTTATTTTTTTAAGAAATTAGACTATATATGGGAATTTCAGTTGCCAAGGGTCAGAGCAGGGTCAGGAACAATGAACTCATTTATTGCTGCTCTTCCAGTTGAAGATAATGTGGAAGGATCTTAGTAGTCTAATGAAGGTTTTTATAAAGATAGCTTAAAGCCCATCAAATGTGCCATTATTTGATAGATGGTTGAATGCATTTATTGTCCTGTAAATAAAATTGTTTGTTAAGCAATCAGCTAGGTTTTCCGAGTGCTATTATCACCAACTACTTTTCCTTGAAAGGAAGCTGGTTTTAAAAAATATTCTCATTCCAGGACTGTGTCTCCTCTTTTTTTTTTTTTTTTTTTTTTTAATGTTTATACCAGCAGAAACTCCACTGAAATCTAACAAGTCTCTGTATTTAATCTGATGTAACTAGGAGAATAGAATTGGGCTTGATGTCTTGATATGTGTATCATCGGAATCCTGTACAACTTGCACCATTGCGTAATACATCAAAATTTGTCCTGCTAGATGAACCAGGAGAGGGGAGGGAAGCCATAATAGATTTAATGTTTCCAATCTGCATATCCAAACATAAGATTGCATTGCTGGACTGGGTTTATCTACCAGAGCTGTAGCTGGGTAATCCACAGGGTTGGTGCACCTCCTCTCTCTCCTAGTGTTTTAAAAGAGAAGCTGATATCAGTGCAATGACGCCTTAATGAAAGGGATAGTTAGTTATTTTTGACAAAAGCAGAGGAGTGGGGAAGCTTCACTGCAAATGATTTTTTAGCATATTTGGGTTCTGCTGTGAAACAGTAAGCCCCCTCTATGTTTGTATTAAAATTCCTGACTGAATACTGCAGCCAGTTAGTATCAAGTCTTAGTGGTCACTTAATTTTTTTTTTCTAAATGTAAAATGCTTGGAAAATTTTGCAGAATAAAGATCTAGTGAGAGTTATCATATACTATTCATTAACTGGTTTGTTCTTGATTGCTGGGTTCCTTACCTGGTACTGTATTTTTAACCATTTCTTAAATAAACCTAACGTGTTCTGTACCAGGAACTTCCCCTTTAACTTGACTTGTATATTTTTATATGCTTTGTATATGTATCTATTCCTTTCACAAATAGAAACAATTCCCTTGGCTTTCTAGCAAGTAAATTTTTTAAGTAGATGGAGCTTAGAAACTCAAGTTCATTAAGACTCTAGGTGTGGATTGTGCCAAGCTGAATCGGAAGAGGTTGATTTAAACTGTTTACAGGTTACTGCTTCAGCTTTAAACTGAGATGTAATGTTCGTAGTCCTAGTCTCCAGCTCATGAATGGAGCCTGGTTGTCTCCTTTTACTTATGTTGAGGTGTGCCTTACCTGTAGCGATGGTTCCCCTGATTTCTCGTGTGATTGTATGCAGAACAAAGCAAGTTTTGGAAAGCATGAAACCGGTGGGATCGGACCCTTGGTGAATTACTTTTTGTGCAGCCTGCAAGTTCACCACCTGCCTTCCTCAAGCTCCGGAGCCTGGGATGCTACTGAAAGGGGCAGGTAATTTTGTGGATGCTTCAGTGGTACCAGCCACTGTGGACCACTTCGTGGTCTCTCTACATTGCCAGAGCAACACGTTGCCCAATTCGTGTTGAAGTCGCGTGAGGAGGAGGGTAACACAGAAGCCAAGAGGCAATGGGGGCTAGGAAACGTTTCTTGCAAGCGTTTTAATCTGGGCTGTGTGCTGCAGCCTGGGGAGAAGAGTAAATTGCCAGATGGTACGCTTGTCACCATCTTGTCCTCCTTACCCGTCTGACAAGAAGTTTTTGCAGCTCCTTGCTTCCCTGATGACAGGCTCCTTTGATTTGATCTAGCCTGTTTTAGGATGGCTGGGGGGTGGGGTGTGCACGACCGGGAGCTGGGTTTTGGTGAACTGTATTTGGTATGGTGGGGGGGATGTGTGTGCAGTGCCTTCGCCCCTTGAATAGCAGCTTGTACCCGAGTCAAAATTCTGGGACTGTGGTTTGGTAACACATTGGGTTTGTCACCTCGGTAGGATCACCTGCAAGTATCAATGTCGCAATGTCTATGCAGTAGTTTCAGAAGCTTGCTCCGTGGAAATCTCCTTTTCTCTCTTAGGTTCTCCTTGATTTTAAAAGAGAAGTTATCTCAAATGGCTCCCTGTCCAAGGGATTTCTGGGGTCTGTTTTAGAGAGATGAGGAGGGTAAACACTTCTGTTCAGACTTCATTCTTGCTGCTTCTACAAAGCAAATAAAACCCTGTGTGAAGGCTGAGGTGTGATACCCGGTTCAGAGGCTTGTATAGCAAATAGGCAAATTTTTTTTCATGCAGGGATTAGCCCTGCTGAAGCATACTGCATAGGGACCTGCTGATGCTAGAAAAGAGCTTTTAAATTCATGGTTGGGAGGTTGTAGCACCTTACAGAAGCTTCCCAGGCATTAGGTGGGGCTGAGGGGCTGCTGCTCCCCACGTCCCGTGGCAGCTGGGACTCTCTGCTCTGATCCTTCAGTACGAAGTGACCCATCTCCTGCTTGCTGCCCTCCTGTTTTGTGGCACTTAGGTTAAATTAGGCAGGTTCTGCTTTATCAGCCATGGAGGAGGAAAGACCTAGAAGCATGCTGAATGGTGATTCAGCCTTGCTGCAGAGGTTCAAGGAATCTTAGCATTTAAAATAGATTGTGTGAATGATGTGAGTGGTCTCCAGCCTTTCCAAACTTGTAGGAATAAAGGCCCTTGTATGCAGTGGCTAGAGCGGGGATTCCTGGTCCATGGCTCAGTCCACTGTAATGTAAATAAGAGAGATTTATCACAGACAAGCTGGACTGGATGTGTTTCAGGCACTCGTCTAGCCCATCCCTCACTAACCAGTTCATAAAACTCTCCGGTGATGGGGATTCCACATGTTAGACAGGAGTTTGTAGGCAGGTCCTGGATGATCTGCCCTCCTTACTCTTACCTTCCCATCTTTTGGCACACCTGCTTATTTTCCTATGTCAGATATTTCTTGCAGACGTTGTTGATTTTTCTGAATCTCTTTCAGGGCTGTTTGATTTGTATATGATTAGAAGGAAACCCAGCACACATGTCTTATGCAGTGCGAACAGCTCAGTGCACTTTAGTAGTCAGGATCATAGAACATTTTTCTAAACAGGAAGAAAAAAAAGGAAACAAAATTAAGTAACCTCACATTTTTGTTTAATTTCCTTGAAATGTGCCCTCAGAAAGGGTAATAGTGGTCTTAGTGTATATAGCTACCTTAAAAAAAAAAAATAAAAAGAAAACACATTATTTCTAATCCTTACTTTATCCTTGGAGTTGGATGATGAGTGTTTCAAAGTGTGTTCTGTCAAAGCTTTTCTGACAAGTAATGATATTTGCTGTGAATCTTAAATGTCAAATGATAGGAGTATTTAGTAAATTAATTCATTTCAAAGGATTAGACTTTCTCTGCAGATTTTTTTTCTGCCTTATTTCCCTTGAATCTTATAATTGCATCTCTCTCCTGTACCTGCAACACATTAATAATCTTCCTTTGCTTTCATCACACTCCAGTAGCTTTGGTTTGTTTTTATCAGCTGCTTCTGATCCTTTTGGCTTGCTTTATTTAAATCAGAAATGGAAGCTTCAGTGGCAAGGTAATATAGAGCAAGTGATAATAATATGTAATGATGCCTTCATTCTCCTTTTTAATCACCTCCTCCCCCACTCTAATGACATTCACACGAGAGCAAAAGTAAACAAAGAGCACATGTATACAAAAAAGGGAAAGATCTTTATATTTTGCTGAGCTTTCTTATTGCTGAAATGATAAATGCTAGATTAATGCTGGGCTCCGTGTACGTGCTCAAGGAGTGAGATAGAATAGTCTAGAGATTAAGGGCTGCAAGACGATGCTCATGGACTCTGCAGTCTGACCTCCCATATAGCTGAGATTATATTGACATTCTTACACTAGCCCGGAGAAGGTGGTAACGGGGAGCACGTGTTACGTTTTTCAGAGTTGTCTTGTCTTGATTCTCATCCTGGAGAGGCCAGCTGTACTCACCACCAGAGCAAACGCTCTGCAGCAGGAGAGGTAAACCCCAGCTAAGCTCAGCTGTGTTTTGGTGCCAGTGCCATTGGCAAATCTGTCTGTCGCAGAAAAGGCAGCACGTACCCTCTGCCAGCGAGCACCTCGGAGGCTGTACGGATCCTGCTGGGGCTCGGGGGCTCCAGACCACCCCTGGGACCTGGGTGAGTCCTTGACTTCTCCTTTGGTTTTGCTCCGTTGTCTTCAGCTTAACTTCTTTCCGCCCATCTTTTGTGAATTCTCTGATGATTTCAGTGGGTGGGTTGCTTTTCCTTGAGGGAAGGGAATTGGCCTTTTCCCACTTCTTTGTGATAGAAAAGATTGCTCCCGTTGTCAAGCCATTGGGAAATATAAGAACAATTATGAACACGGAGTAACGTGTATACTACAATAATCTGGGACTGTACTAGGTATAGGCAAGGTTGTTACAACACTTGATCTCGTTTGTGGGTGTGACACAACTGTACCTTTTTTTTCTCCTGTGGCAAAGCACCGGCTGATGGTACAGAAAGAGGCATTGAGATATGGAGTGAATGAGTTATTCCTTAGAGAGGGATGGCCCCTTCCAAGCATGTGAGATACTAGGAGTAGTGCTCCTCTGAGCAACAAGAGCTGCCTCAGCTCTTCTGCCCTTTCTGTGATAGGAGAAGGTAGACCTCGGCTCCTTATTTCTGCAGTCCCAAAATGTTGGGTTTATGTATATTGCTGAAAAGCTGTGAACCAACCCTGGCAATAATCATATTCTGCATTTGCACCCCAATTCCTGGCTGGCAATGTGACACAGAACTTTTGAGAAGTGGAAACTAAGGGAAAATCCTTTTTGTCCCCCTTTAAACTTCATATTAGTATAAAAGGGTATTGAGGACTGAAAAGTGTTCATGCCAGGTGACATGCCTACTCCAAAACCCACTAAGCGTTTGAGACATAGAAGTCCTGCTATGCTCCAGGATGTTCTTTGTAGCTTTGCTTTGGCAAGAGCTATTCACCTGTCCTGAGAAAGAAGAAATAAAGAGAGACTTCTTTTCCAATTCCAGCACTGTTATTTATAAATGGTCCCATTGATTATTCCTGCTGGTTTTATTGCTGTGGTAGCTGGAGGAATAGGTAATTCAAAATAACCTTAAATTTAAAGAGAATTAGTTTAACATCTGGTTCCAACCCCACTGAAATCAGTGTAAAAGCTGTTAGTGATTTGAATGGGACTCGGACTGGACATTTGCATCTTAAATCCACACTTACCCGAGAATGCACGTGATTTAGGTACTTTGTGCCTTTCTCAGCTATCTAAAGTTATGGATGTGTGGACCATGTTCAGTTTGGGGGCTTCAGTAGGGAGTGGAGTTCATTGGTAAATAGCAGGATATTACAATCACGACTTAACAATACTCTGATAATGTTTCATAAGAAATTTGTGGCCAACATAGATTTTACTTTTTCCTGTTGTTTTTGTGATGGACTGCAGTATTCTGTCCCTGAATGGGTTATGCTCTTTTGTTTGGCTGGGTACGTGTGTTTAAACCCATAGACAGGTTCAGCTTGTTTTAAGTGGACAACATGTTGCGTCGTTAATATCAAATGTTAGTGTAAACTATTTACAAGATTTCTGGATGGATTTTAATCACATTTAATTAAGGGAGAGGTTTCTTACCTAAGATACAGAGTGTGCATTACTTCTATCGCATTGTCAAAAAGTGGATTGGGAGATCGTACGTGATCTCTCAGATAATTTTTTGACTCTCTCTTGAAAGTGACCTCTTGTCCACAGACAATATAATGATGAAAATATATCCCTTAAGCAGTAACGTGAGGGGAGAGAAAGAGAAACAATGGTCATTGGTCTTTTAAGACAGGTGAAGTATAAAAGAGGTGTCTCCTTTGCTGCTATATAGACAAATTAATTGTGTGAATTTTTCAGTGTTAAGTAATGAATGATAGTCTCAGTCTGTCATGTGGCAGGTTTTTTTAAGGTTTGTGTCTATGCAGTGGATTGACTTACACCATTTTCTAGATAATAAATGGACCTGGACTACAGAGAAAACTCGCTGGAATATCAGGTTTCCTCTTTGCAGTACAGTGCAAGCAGGTCTAAAGCTGAGCAGGCAGTGGGATATTATATTTTTATTACGATGCTCTTCTCTCAAACATATCACAATGACAATAACAAAATTAAGAAAACACATTGTGGTCATTGCTTTTGTTCATGTTGCATCTGACTGGGCTCAAAGACTTCAATTTTTGAGGCTGTCAACAGGAATGTTTCAGAAATGCTAGAGTAATATAAAATTCAAATGTGTTTCAAAAGACGAATAAACACACTGGATCAGATCATCCCGTACTGCTGCGGGGTTATATTTCCCTCTGTTCAGAAATCCAGAGTCAGTCAAAGGTGCAGCCCGTACATGGGGTTTGAGGCGTGTCTCGTCAGTGCATCGGTGTGATGGATCCCTGCTGCTGTAGAGGGCTGCAGGTAGGAGAAGGAATAGGCAAGTGGGTATTTTGGGCACTGACTACAGGCTTTGAAAGTCTGATGCTGTATTGTTTGTAAATGAAGCTTTTTGTTCCATGAGATTTACAGACATGTTTGGGCAAATAAAACATCTAATTTGAGTGATCTAATTGCTGACTCTAAAATGCTGTTTGCACATTACACTGTTTAATTACTTCAGTCTAGTAGTTGTCTAGCAATGTCTCAATCTGTTATATCTGCCAGAATTAAGGGGGGAAAAAAAGAATTTATTTGGGTATCATTCACTCTGCAACAATTGTGTGAAGCCATAAATGGAGAAGCAATGTTTGTCCACTTTAATATTTTTTGTGACAGTGCCACAATAGCATAAAATAAGGAAAAAAAGTCAGTGGAGCTTCTCTCTAAAGTTTTATGGTTCTTGACAGCAGTAATATGTAGTATGAGAACACAGTTCATAAAATAAACGCTAACAAAATACAAACTAGCATAGCCTTTTCATTGTTCCAACACAGCTCTTAAGATGAAAGGAAATTGTATGTGAGCATAAAGGGAAGAATATATGTAATTAGCCACATTGTGTACTCTGCTCTACTTAATTCAAATTCTAAGTGAGAGCACAACTTGTGTTAGGTTTATATATAGCCCCCTATAACTCGTAACTCTCAGCAATCCTACCGCAGTCATATACGTTCTGCACAGTGGATGAAAAAATAACAAGGCTGGCTATCTCTTCAGCATATCACACTCCCTAGTATATGTGCACGTGCGTGTTTGTAATTTGTTGTCCTCTTGGTAATGCCTGTCTAAGAAAAGAGCTGGAATGGGAATAGAGTCTCTATATAAAGCTGTGCATCTTAATCTTTTAAAATCAAAGACTACCTAACCTTGTGGGGAATGATACGAATCATTACCACAGTATTTTCCTTTTGCTGAGTTCTTAGTTGGTTATGAACATTTTATGATCTTTTATTCCTTTGATCCTTTCCAATATCAACTGTTTGCACTTGTGGGAACACGTATCTTCTGCAAATGTTTCAAGGGGCGTCACGCAATGTCTCAAAAGTTACTAGCTTTGACTAGGAGGAGGAATACTGATTCTTTAGAGAATGCCTTCTTGAAGAACAGTATCTCCCATAGGCCACGCAGCTACGAAATGCGACATGCTTGGAGTGCCCCTTTGTTGCCTTCTCCCATTTAATGTGATCACCACCCTGGTAGGCACAAAGAGAGCCTAAGAGAAGCATTTTATTTATTTTTACACTGAGTTGGACCTTGGTGTCACGCTTTTCTCTGTGTAACTGGCTTCTGCTGCTGCTTGGGAACTTTGGGTATGAAATGATAAATGCTGCAGGAACAATGTTATTTATATTTTTAAGAGCGCCATGTGGCATTGGTTTGTTTTGAAAGAGCTGCATGTGTAAGAGAAGCATCTGACCTTTCTGTAACTTCTCAAATCTTGACTCCTTTCCTCCCCTCCTTCCAAAACCTCATCTGTTCACAGCTGAAATCCTAGTCTTCACTACAAGTCACAGCCGGTGTTTGTTTCTGAGGGATCTTTCCTGTGTTGCAAGACAAGAACTAGCAGAGATGTAAGCACTGAAGTGTATTCCCTGAAGCTTCTCTAAAATGTTTATGCCAGTGGCAAAGATCCTGTTTGACATTTTAGCACAATGGAGTTGAATGCAAGAGCTGCAGGCGACTGCCACACATGCTGCTGACATTCACTTGTCTGCACTGGTTGGAGGAGGAGAAAACTCCCATTGCACTTGGTCTCTGCTCCTAACTTGCCAGACGCTAGGCTCCTGTCTTTGTTAGGCTCTGCTCTTAAACTCAGACTACGTTTTTGTTCGGATCACTTGGACTGCACCTCAGGTAGCGGACCCATAGGCACTCCGGAGCTGTCAGGTCGTGTGCTGCTCTGTGGCCACATCTCAACTCGCACCAGGCTGCTGGGCACGTGTTCCCCATCCTCCAGGTGTGATGTACTCGTGCTTTCTGTGCAAGGAAATTTGGGAGCACAGCCTGGAAAAAAGGTGAGGGATTTTTTTGACCAGATCTCCCATCTGGAAAACGGGGAGGCAGGGACCCCAGAACATGCTGCTGCATCGTGTCAATATTGATGGTGCCTTTAATAGGTCTTTCTCATTTCCCCAGTCTAACCACTGCTGACAAAGAAAAGAAAAAAAAAAAAAAAGAAGAAAAAAAAAGCTGCATCTGCAAATGAAAAGCTGATGCTGATTCACAGGTGGGTCTTCTGCGAGCAAAGTAGTCTTTAGTGACCTGGTAGGATAACTTCAAAGCACCCACACTCCTTGGATATGATATTTAACTGAATTCTGACTTGACTGCTGCTGGCCCTCTCTCAGATCCTTCCTGCATACATCTAAATCCTTTCTAACTCCCACCCCTGCATCAATCGTCTCTTAACCTGTGTCTGGGCGTTACTTTTCATTTGAGTTGATTGGCCAGTCCAGGGGAACAAACTAATGCTCAAGTTGGCACTGTTAGCAGCTACTAGTGTGACCACTCCACACCACAGTTTATTCATGTTCTTGTCTTCTGAGATTTTTTTGACAGCTGTGGATGGCTGTGGATCTAAAAGTAAAATATATGCTAGTCATGTTGTCTCCTCATCTCACTTCTAAATAATTTTTGAAAGCTGCAGAAGTTTTAAATTGGCAGTGGAGTTGAACAAATTAAAATCCCAAATCGGAGCAGGACTTTTCAGACCCTCAGAAATACTGAAGATGAAAATGTGGCTAGAAATAATAGTAGTGTCTTGGTTCTGACCATATTGGAGACTTGAAGTCTCTTTGCAGTCTTAATTCTGATACAGATGTAAATTTTCTCCAGTGTTGATTTTAGACTTTATTATTTCTCCTGTACTTAATAAAACAGTCCTACTCATATGTATCACACTCATCTATTCTTGCTGCTACAGGGAAAGACCTCTTACTTCCCCCCTTCTCTTTCCTCTCTCTAAAGAAGTGAAGGAATTCTTAGTCATTTGCATTCTGATCAATTATATTTATTTTGATTGCAGTATTAGGATTGTCCCAGTTGGTTAAACATACTACAGAAATGCACTGTTCTTTAAACGAGAATTAGTTTAAAAGTCTCCTACTGTTTATGATATGCTTTTGCTTTTCTATTGAGCATAATTTTAATAAATCTCCTCCAACATTGTCACTTGGGATTTTTGTAATGTGCTAAGATATTTTCCAGTCTTTCTTTGACTAGGTTAATTTTGAGGTCTCGTATGCTTTATTAGCAGTTCTCTATAGCTTTGGTGTTGTACAAAGCAAACAGGTATTAGAAGCTCTTTCTTTAAATATGTATTTTGAGAGGTACCAGTAATGATGAGTAAAACAGTTTGCACAAAATAGAAACTGTTTTGTCTTTATGGCTTACTGCAATATACCTTCTTCCAAAATATTTTTGAAACTGTAAAATTTGATAGGTTTTTCCCTTTTATTTTATTTTGTGCTCCTTCTATTCTTTTAGGCCCAAAGAATCCAAGTTCTGCACAAGAGTTGCTTTCACATACTCGAGATTTGGAGATTTGAGGTGGGTTCTGAAATTCCTTCGATGTTTAGCCACGTTCATCAAGAGAATGAAAGCAGCACTAGAAATAGCAGTATTCATGAATATTCATTCCATGTCTTAGATGAATTGAGTTTGAAAAAGTGTTTGCAACTGATTTATAATCAAAAATGTCAGAAATGTTTAGCAAAAGAGCCAATTTCATTGTAAATGTTGCAGAAAATTTCCAGAAAATTAAGTATTTAATTTTTTTAATTAGACACTGTGGAAACACAGAATGTCTCTTCCGTTTCCTATAAATAGCTTGTCTTTCTGATTAAATTATTAATATTGAATAAACACAGGAGAGGAAGGAGAACAGTCAGTGACTGATAAAGAATAATTCAAGATGGAATATGTTTATTTAGCTCATTCATGAGGCAGTTTCAACCTGCTGATACATTCTTTGAAAATTTGATGTTTAGTGTGAGTATGTGATAAAACAGACTAAATTTAATAACCACAATGAAAAATAGGGAAGGTTTGCTTGGATTTCCTAATTGGCCAAAATTATGTATTTTTATTAACTTTTAATAAAATAATTCATAAAATTTATGTATTTTTTAAGGAAACATAAGGTTTGTGACATATGGAATGGTGGCTTAGGACTGTTGCATCTTAACGTTTTCAGTTTCATAGACTTTATAGACTTTTTTTTCCCCTGAATTTAATTAAACTAGCATTATTTGCTGCTTAGCATAAAGGTGGCCAACTATACACAGATTGGGATAAATAGAATAACTTTTCAAGGCATTGACTCTCAAATTGCATAACTGATATATTCAGTTGCATAACTACCATTGAAATAAAAATCGTATTTCATAAATACGTTATTAAATGGGTAAGGCCAATACTCCCCAGGAAATGACACTCCTGATTCAGGGCAGAAGTTAAGTTTATATCTAGGTTATATGATTTAGAGTTTTGTGGGTTGAATCTTGTACTGTTGAATTCAGTCGCCTTTCTCTTGGCTTCATTACAAGTAGGTCCCAGGTTTTCCTTGGCTAAATTATTATACATGGATACTGGTCATGCACAGTGTAGATTTTTCCATGGAAAAAGAAACCTGTTACTAACAATTGGACATTTCATAGAATACTGCAAATAAACGTGTCCAGGACTGAAATGTGTGTAAAAGACTTTGCTTTTGACAACTTGAAATTACACTCACTTGTATGCATTTTAAAATCTGGGAGCAAAAAAAATAGCAACTCTCACCTGTCAGAGCTTGTCAGTGCTGCTCCCTAATCTGCCGGAGCTTTGCTGCTATGAGCAATACACCATGAGCTAGGAACTACAACGGAAATATATTGGTGGTGATGCATATAACATGTAAGCAGACAGTCATCAGTCACCAGATTTGCCTAATACTGAAGTTTTCTTACTGAAACTATTTTGTCTGTTTTCAAGGTTTTAACTCTATCCTGTTGTTTTTTACTGCCGTTCTTACATAAATGTACAAGTTGTGCCCTTTAAGAATTCATCTAATAAATCTTAAGCTAGATCATAGTTATGCTGTTTAGATATTCCTGTTGTCAGTCATGAAGATTCATAAGGAGAGGTTGGGATTATTAGAGGGACCTAAAAAGAGGTGGAGAGACCTAAACGAGAGAGCCCTCTAGTTTCAATTTTGAAATTAGTAGCCTAAAAAAAAATGGTTTGGTGCTTAAGAATACACACAGATATTGAAATTTCTGTATTGAATCACAGTTGATATTTAGAATGGAAATAATGGAAAAAAAATGGGGTCTCAAGACTGAATTAGACTCTGTAAAAAAGAATTTCAGGGGAAAGAACGAACTATTTATAATACAAAATCAAGAGGGATGGCTTTTTACACTGATAAAATAATGAATTCTGCAGTTTTCAAACTAATAACAGAGAAAAAATTCCCAGTTGACATCAATCAAAAATTGAAAAATTTGCTGTATGAGAGGAGGCTAAAATGCCTTGTGGACAGGACAAAAAAGATTTTTCCAGGTAATACTGAGGGGTTTTTTTCATTCTAATATGTCAAACCCCATTTCATTCCTCAATAAATAGTACGTGTGTTAAAGCAGCCTTTTTTAAATGTGGAGAAAAGTAGAGAAGGAATGTGAGGTAGAGAACAGAGGTCCAGAGCTCCCCCGAACACCTTTAGAAAGTATC
Source organism: Astur gentilis (assembly GCF_929443795.1). Lineage (NCBI taxonomy): Eukaryota > Metazoa > Chordata > Aves > Accipitriformes > Accipitridae > Astur > Astur gentilis. The sequence continues at coordinate 23,204,496 of NC_064899.1, read as the reverse complement.
TGGAGATAATGGACCAAAAAAGGACAAAAGAATCCTTCTTCGTGACACGGTTCTTCTCAGAATAATAGTGAAATAACTTTTAGAACAATTTTTAAACTATTACTTCATAAATGTAAAATGCTTTCTAGAATTACTCCATATTTTAAATTTCTTTCAGAAGGCATAAGCATTCACAATTTCTATATGCCATGGGCAAATTCACTGTTGCTTTTAATTTTGTGCATTATAATGAGTACATAGAAAGGCACGATCCTTTTTCCCAGATTTTGACTCTGAAATGGCAAGTTTTTTCTGTATCAGTATCAGCATTTGGAATCTGGCTGTATGACTGTGGATAGGTCTTCCTTTTAGCTGATAAATTAACAATACAGCTGCTGTCCATTTTCAATGCTTTAATTTCATACCTATTTTAGAGATATGTCTAGAGGCAAAATCCATACTTGGGCCTTTCCTCTGCAGCATTGCAATGTCTTGCATATTTCTCAGAGTTAAAAATAAGAACTATGTACTTATTTACATTCTAAACTTACCTACGGTATACACTGCATGCTAATGAAGCTGTGTGCTTTGGGTTTTTTTCTTTCATGGACTCATTTTAATAAATGACTGCTACTGCTTTCTTTTTACCCAGATTTTCCTCTTTTTGAGAGGAAAAACTCAACAGAAACTCTTTCATGTCTTTGAAGTCACTGGAAATCTTACTTCTCTAAAAGTGGGAGGCAATCATTTTAGAGATTGCTTGAAGTTTCTAGAAAATTGAACCAAGTAGATAGCAGCAGGAAATTATGAAAAATAAAAACCTCTGCTAGAGAATGGCTGATGTCTTGCAACATGACCTAGTTCTAATTCATTTTTTTGCATCTGGGACACAGCGTTGAAGGGACAGAGTTGAATCCTGCTGCCATAGGTGAGAAGCATCCGTCAGCTCCGTAACGAACAGGTACGCGAGAGCGTTTGCCACGCAGACCGTGCGGGTGGTGGTTTCTTGGTCGTTCAGCCTGTCCCCAAGCCGTACGCATCGTTCCTCTTAGAGTTCTTCGTGTTTTGGCTGCTGCGCTCGTGCTGCTGCCTCGTACCTTTGCTCCTTGGATTGTCTTCTTGACTTTCGCTTAGTAAAAGGTGAGAGCAAGATGGTTTTGACTGCGAGAGCCAAGGTCTCCCGTATTTCCTGGTGATCCGCATTGGTTTTGACACAGCTGGTTTCTATCTCCGGCTGGTCTATGCTGCAGAGCTGAGGGAGGGATTCAGCCTTGCTATCTTTAGCCGTCCACAAATTTGCTGACTCAGGTGCTTCTATATTAAGTGCAGACAGAGAGAGAGAGGCACTTCTAGACCCATGCTAAAATAAGAGGAATGAATCGCCTTTCAACGTGCCAGCCTGATGCACAGTCAGCACCAATGTGTAATGCTAGGTGTTTAGCTGCCGAATGAATTAAGTTTTGTAGGTCGATTCTTGTGAAGAAGGCTGTGTCTGCAAAAGTACGTTGCAAAGGCAGCCTGCCAGTTAGCTCTGGTTTTCTTTTATTCTCCACGCAACTGTTTGTGTTCAAAGGGAGTGAAAACAGCATCAGAAGGTAAAAGTAAATAGTGGCATATGTTTGCCATCAGGTGACTTATATGTGCGCACCTTCATCTTTCATGGCTTGGTACGTAAACAGAAAGAGCAGAGTAATAGGTCAGAAAGTTAACTATTAGCCAAATATCAACGCTTGCTGATGGCGATGGTTGGTGTGTCACTGCTTTGGTGGCTTTCTTGAGGTGCTGCAGGTGTTCTAAGCCAGTCATCAGTACCTGATACAGCCTTTAAATAAACTCATCTATCATGAGTATTCGTGTTCGGGCAGCGGTTCGCCCAGCTGTGCTTAGACTGTGGGACTGAACACGTCAGGAGATGGCAAGTGCCACCTTGCACGGACAGGCCCAGGAAAAAGTTTCCCCAGGGTTGTTCGTAACGTCGTCAATGCAAATCAACGGACATCTTTTGACAACGCGGGGGGAGGTAAATGTGCTGTATGAGCTAATATAAATTCAGGCCGTGCAAAATCCCTGTGGGCTCCAAAGCAGAACCAGTGTTTGAGGAGGATTGCAGGTAGTCCTGTGGTGATGGAGGATGAGAGGGATGAGCATCTGACCAGGTATAAAGGGTTTAGAAGATCAAATGCTTTGCTTCTGTCAAACTAAAACCAAAAAAAAAGGCTTTTAATTAACAAACTACTTAATGAAGAGGCGCAGAGAACAGAAACGTTAGCGTTGAACTTCTGCCCCCTCGCGAGGGGTTTTGAGCCTGTGTGTGTTCTTGCTTTATCTCCGCAGAGCAGACACGGTTCTTTCGTAGGAAAAACTCTGGAGATGAGCACATTAAAATGTCATCTCACAAGCAGGGATTTTAAAATGGGATTTTAACAGAGTATTGCCCAGGCAGGCCATGAATAGTAAGCAGAAATATAATGCGAAAGGAGACCATCTTACTTAAATGAAATGGGTTTCGTTAGCCAACCTTTAAACACACTAGTTACAGATAGACGGAAGTTACATGTAGTATTCATAAGCTTGTTTTTCCTAGTGGGTCATTTTGGTTTTTATACTGCAGATTCACCCTTAATGTGAAGTTTTCAGAATCCCTCTAGTTTTAGATGATTAAGCATTCTTGAGGGGGAAACAGATAGTCTTTAATTTAAAGGGTAGTATGCCTTATTGGCATTAAAATGTAAAAAATTAATTATTGTAGAGCTGATAAAAGTGACATCAAGGAAAATAAACCTGGATCTTCAGTCAAACTTGAATTCATTTAAACAGTCTGTATCTCGGTGAATCCCGCTTTTGTACCTCTGGTATGGTTTTGGTTTTTCTTTTTGCTTTTTTAATATTTACTGCATTTTAATTATTTATTATATATAGCCTGATGGAGGTCTTAGATTTTGTTTGCTTCATTTCATGTCCCTGAGAAGATGGTGGTACATCTGTGTCTTCCTAGTGCGCCCTGAAGATAAATTAACTGGAATGTGTGATCTAGACTAAAACACAGAAGCCGCACAGGTACTGAGGTAGCACGTCACTGGGGACACGTTGTATCACGGGACATGGCAATGGACTTCTGGCTGGTAATGGTCACATATCGAAACCTCTGCAGTAGCTGCAAAAGCAAATTCACCTGTGCTGCCCTGATTTCTAAACCATTGCCCGTGGAGGCACTTGTTTCTTTCTGTGCTATTCCATAGACCCTGTGCCCTTGATTTATTTGAAGCATTTATACTATACCGTGCATGTTGCTAGGGATGTGGAAAGAGTGAGAATCAGGGGAAGGAAGAGAAGCATTACATTGCATTACAAAGTACACTGTGCTCTACAGAGGTAAATGTACCTAGCTAGCATCAGAGATTCCCTGTGCCGAAGTTTTTAAGCGAAAATCTGAAGCGGCACTTTGAACTTACCTGTCAGTAGCTCTCTTGTATAATAATTTGCCTGTGTTTCTTCTAGGTGGGCTTTCTCTTTGGGATTTGTGGATTTTAATTTTTTTTTTAGACTGGAATATTTGATCTACTACCTCCTTTTCACATATGTATTTCCAAGAAAAATATAGGCCTGTATCTCCAAAATACACCAAATCTGGGACGATTTAGGTCCAATTGCAATCAGTGATGGTGTTACCAGAATTCAAATCCAAATTTGGCTTCAGATTGCAAAACATCCCCAGAATAAAACTCCCTAGAGTTTAAAAATGTGTGCTAATATATTCATAGTAATTTAAACGCCAAGCCCTATGTCTGTCCTTGGGCTGAGAGTCTTAAATCAATAATGTGCTAGGGGATTATTGTTAGTTGAAGAAAAAGTATCATCAGCTACAGTTACACAGGTGACTGAGAACTGTGAAATCTAGATGAAAAAGCTCAGTAGAAGTATCATTTAGGAACAAAAGGGGGACAGGAAGAAAAAAAGCCCTTGGCAGTATTCGTGTATGCCGTGTATAATGCCATCTATTCTGTTGGCTCCTTAAGGCTTTCTCGTATTCCTCCTGTCCTGTTGCTTTCTCTTACCCATGTGGGTGAGATGCTCACATATTGCCTAACTGAAAGTACCAGTTTTGATTTAGTGATTTCACCAGATGTCAGACAGCTGAGAACCTGGCTCAGGTTACCTTTTTCTGAAGGTACGTGTGGGTGACTGACTTCTGTGGACTTCAGAGAAGATCGGACCTGTACCTGCTTGAGAGGGCTGGAAAATGGAAGTCCTAATTCTTATTTATTGCTGGTGCAAGACCTAACTCCATTGAATCAGGTGATTCAACCCTTCTTTGAAAACCGCAAATGAAATGAGAACCAAAAGTCGCTGTTTAGTAACCTAGATAATGGATAATTCAAAGTATGACAGAGGCCAATAAAGGGTGAATTCTAATTGCACAGTCCCAAGAAAATAATAACCCTTTATGATAAATGCTCAAAGAAACCACAGTGAGATAACAGTTGCTTGCATGTCTGCTTGGATATTAAGATCTGTTATTGAAAGCGTAAACACTGTCTGTCTGTGGATACAGTGCAGTTTGCATAATTGAAACACCAGAGGGGACAAATTTGGTTTTAAGGAATTGGCAATGATACAAAGTGTTCAACCCTCAATGTTCGAAACCTCCTGAAATTGGCTTAAAAATGAGACTTGACAAATAATCACGGTTTCCTTACATTTGCCTTCTGAGCCATTAGATTTGGGTCACATATTGTTTTCTCAGTCATATAATCGCAGGACTCTTGCAGCTTGAAGTATACCTGTTATTGTCTGCGTAACAATGAAACCGTGAGAGCTAGCAATAACCTAAAAGTGACACTGAATCTTAAAAAGATAGAATCAAATTTTAGAGTTTGCCAAACAGAACTGTCATTCAAATCAATGGGACTTCAACAGAGCAGATGATTAAAAAGGGAAAAAAATACAACTTTTGAGAGCTAGAAACTAAAATTGATGCTTAGAAACGGAGGGGAAATTTTGGTTAGCTTTCAGCTGCAGCCTGTCTCCCATCTAATCCAGTAGCTGCTAATTCATTAGGATAACCTCCGAGAGGATTGAGTCTGTATGAGCCGGTACGACATCCAGGAGCGGCACTCGGTGCCTGCCGACGAAGGCAGAGCGATCGCGGCCGGGGCGGGTTTCCAATCTGGCATGGACCAGGTTGGGCTCGTCTTTGTCTTCACGGGGGCTGCACGCTGCCAGTGTCATTCCCGGATGAAAAGCCTGGTATTGGGACCTCCACGGAACGCGGTGGTGGAATAAATGGGTGGGATGCGCGATGTCTTTTCCCACACCCACTCCCTCCTCTCGCACCCCGGCTCTGCTGAGGACTGGTATCTCCTCTCACCTCTCTGTTCTCTCCCACCTCTGGTTTTTTGTTTTTTTTTTTTTTGTTTTTTTTTTTTTTATTGTTTCCTTTTAAATTTGATTTAATCCTTCCAACACTTATCCCAGGGATGTGCATTTTCAACGATAATCTGTTTGCAAGTCCTGGGCTAGGTCTTTTGCTCCCCAGGGCGTATAGGTGGATTTCTCCTGACACGATTAAAATTTGATCCAACTTCTTCAGACCTAATCCCTTTAGCTGTTTGAAGCCATTGCATTTCGCTCTCCCTGAGTCTTTTCCACACTCTTTTAGATGATCGTACGCTCACTGCATTCCTGAACAATATTTCTGCTGCTTTGATGTGTCAGAAACGGACTGTTACGGCTGACCCAAAGTCACGGCAAGCCTGAGGCTAGCACCCGGTTTGTCCTTAGCCATATTGCTCTTCTCCTGTTGCCGCTGTACGGGATTGCAGAGGGCCCTGCAGATGCGGGGCTCCTCGGGTAGCTCCTCTACCTGTGCGTCCTTGGCTTTAGTGGAGCCTAGTCAACCGAGCCAGCTCTTGCTCCGTCTCCTTCAGGCTGTTTTTTGGCTGTTTAGTGCCCCACCAAGAAGCAGAGTGCAGAAACACGGGTTGGCGACTGAGGTAGGTGGGAATAAACTTTCAGAACAGAGATGGAGAAAGATAAAAGATATAGTGGGATTTCTTTGTCAGCGTCAGCTGGAAAGCAGGCACAAATGTAAGGAGGACTGAGATTTTGCCGGGCACTCAAGGACATGGTTGTCGTTAGCAGCTGAGACTTGGCAATAAAATGAGAAGTTGAGTAGAGGGGACTCTGATAAACTGGCTTGCGTGGGTGTCGTGGCCAGTCGACTGTGGGGACGAGGAGCAAGTAAATGCTGAGAGGGGAAAAATGGGCAAGGAGGACCTGACAGACTGTGGGAACAAACGTGAGAAATGCAGGCTTTGGAGAACAACTAGACTGATGGTTTAAAGCTGTCCAAGCTCAGATGTAAAGTCCCCACAGGGACATTAACAACCCTTCCAAAATTCGGTCCTTGGTAGGACAGAAGGGACTTTCATTTTTATGTGGAATCAGTAAGTAGCTGACTAATCCTCTGCTGCTTCTGTTGTTCTCTATTTTGGGGCTAGTAGTAGTAAAGCTCAAGAGGAAAAGGTTTTAATCAAGTTACTGGTCTATTAATTGCAATGCAAGTGGAAGCACCGGGGGTAGAGCTGGCTGCATACAGTTGCAAAAATTCAGTGCTCTGAGAAGAACCGTACACCGAGAGGTAGACACCTGACAAACGTGTAACTTTTCCTGTCTTCTGCCGCACTGTGTAAATTATGTATAGCAGCACAACATTATTCCTGGCAAAATATTCCTGTCAAGATATTGCTCCTTGTAAATCATCAGAGAAGGTGAGAAACAGATGCTTGTGTTGCTAAGACAAGCTGCGCAGGTCCCACTTAAGAAAAAGTTGCTCTGAAACATCTTGACACGTTTGGGAAGTTTCAGGTTGCTTTGTACCCTCTGTAGTAAAGACGTAGTATTTTGGGTGTGGTGCCCCCTTGCACAAAATCATCACCTTTCTCAGTTCATCCTAATGGGAATCTGGTGCTAGGGCCTGTGTGCTACAGCTGTGCCTTCAGCGTGGGTCTGGCAGGGGTCCCTGGCTCTGCTCAGATTCCTTCCATTCACTGTTGCCCTTTTCCTTCTCTGGAGGAGGAGGTGTTTGCAGAAACAAGCTCTCCTTCCCTCCAGTCCATCCTTTCCTTAGTCGTCAGCACTGTAAAATCCACAAACAAAACATTGCCTGCTGAGTTCAAACCTGCTACACACAGCACACCAGCAGGCACCCTTGATGCAAGATGGTTTAGCTCCAGCTGATAATTCTGCTCCATTGATTTTTACATGTGATTTGGGGAGAAGCACTGGCTGCACTGCAGATGTGGTCTAGCTCCCTATCAAGAGCAGTGAGAGCGCTGGTGCAGAACAGCAGTGGCTGTTGTGCTTTGATACCTGTTCTTTAATACTAATAAATTTGGTTTTGGGAAAGAAACCAAACCTGGTAGGGCCCTGTTAATGGGTTTCCCGTGGCCTGGCGAGGCAGGGCGTATGCTGCTTGAATTCTTCCCGCTCCGGCTCTTTCCAGCTCTTCCCCCGAGCTGTGGTAGTAATTATCTGTTTGGGGTGCCTGTGATATTCCTAACGTGAAAGCACATTGCTTTCGCTACAGAAGAGCTCCCCCAGCTCCCAGCAGGATGAAGCCCAGGGCCCAAGTACCTCGACCACTGTCACAAGGTTGGCCGTCCAGGAACAATTGATTTCTAAATGTGTCTGAACCTTGGGTGACCTGAAATATAGCAGCAAGTATTACAAGCTGGGACATCTGGTGGACAATAAAACTTTTTTTTTATTTGTTTTTACATGAAGCAGCTGTACTTGAGCAGATGACCAGGGGCTGTGCAATCAAAGTGTGAATAGCTGAATTAGCAAATTATATTAGGCTTCTTAGGCACTTATTTGAATGCTGCATGCTCTTTTTTAATTTTGCTTTATTAACATCTACCAAAAACACAGCAGTGTTGGCATTATGGTTATTAGTGACTTATTTGCTTCATTAAAATTTACAGCACGTTTTACATTCACCATCTGGGACAGCTTCTCCCATGTTTATGGTTAAAATGTAACTTAGAGCTAGGCCTAATAGTCTAAAATAAAAGATTTTATAGATAAAACTCTTTCTTCAGATGCCAGTGTTACCTCTTTTCTATAGTGTGCAAACAGAATGCTATTTTGCCCAGCCACTGTGGTACAACTTAGTGCTAGGATACAGACAAATATTTCTGCTTTCAATAAAAGATGTTGTTGTATGTATGGAAAAGGTTGAGCGTGCTATTACTTGGAAAGCTGCAGCTTATGGACTGTAGCTGGGGAGGGAGTTGGACTCCTCAGAGGACCCTCTGGGTCACTGAGTCTAAACCTCTGTTATTGCAAGTAACTACCTGGGATAATCCCTTTCCAAAGGCTTGGAGTAAGAATAAGCAGTGCAAGAGAAATGTGAATGCGTTGAAAGGCAGTGCATTTGAGCACGGCTCTGATTTGAGTTGCCTTGCTCCTAAGCATTTCAAAGCATGGGCAGAGTATGTTCAAGTATGTTTTTGCTTAACTGCATACACGTAGCTTTTAATTCTTCCTCCCTTTTCTTGCTCTTCTTTACTGTTGAGTAATGAGGATGGGAAACCCACTTTCTTGTTTATTCAGGCTGGGAATATGGAAAAGTTTTGTGCTGAGAGAGCAAGGTGAAGGGAGGAGCGGAGAAGTGTGATATACTCATACCAAGAACATGTGCTTTCCCTGCTGTTTTGAGTCTGAAAAAAGTAAATTCAGAGTTCAAAACAATATTATTTTTTTTTATGTTACGCCTTGGGATGCCAAACATTGTAAATTAATTTGTTGTTTGCTTCTCCCCATGCCCCCCCCCCCCCCTTTTTTTTAATTCTCCAAAGGAAGTGTCCCTTCTCCAGAAAACAAAATTTTGAAACAAACAAAAATAATAAAAATTAGAGTCCTTATCAGCTCTGTGAACACTCAGGTCTTCACTGGGTCACCGCCTGAAAGTGGATTTCTTATGTGGGACCTGCAGACACATTTTATCCCAGGATCTTATGTGTTTACATGTGCACTTGTGACTCCTCCCTCATCACATTTGTTCTTTAGATGTGTATCTCATCTGACGGAAGAGTGACAATAAGTGGACATTACTGGAAGTCCATCCTCTTGTATGCGATTCTGTACTGACGCCTCATCATGACAAACATCTGCAGATCCTTTTGATTTCAGCATAGGAATCCTAGAAATGCAGTTATACAAGTAGACCTTTCTGCCTTTGCTGCTACAACTCTCCCTTGGCTTCAGCATGAAGTCCATGCTACCTCTTTTCTTCTTTAAAGCTGTTGTCTCTAATGGATGGGCATTTTTTCATTTTTCCTTTTTTTTCCTTGCATCTCACAATTAAGACTTTTCAATTAATCGTTTACAGGTGGAGCTGTCTGGAACTACTTTAGAAGGGAGAAAGTTATGAATAAGTAGGATTAATAATAATCTGATCAAAGTTCTTAAAGTTTTTCTCTTTGAAGCAGATTTCCTATCTTAATACCCTTGAAAATGTACATACCAGTAAATTCTGAATAAACAAGAATGAAGTGTGTAAAATACATGTAATGTTAATTGTGCTGCATAAATTCAAATGGGGAGCAGGTTTCAAATGTAAGTTCAATTTTTCTACCTCTTGTGTAGCTTGAATTCAGCTGGAAAATGGATACTAAGGTTTTTTGGTTTTCACCTGCATATGTGATTTCATATGTTTAATTCTCTAGTTATAGGACTTGGTTTTTCCCACTACTTACACATATGTGCCAGAGCTATGGACACTTCTTTACTTCTTTGTAATTTTTGTTGACTCTAAAATGGTTATAAATTCAATATTTTACAAACCTTGCTTTTGTTGAAATAAATGGCTACACTCTTTTGACTTCTTCGTAGACACACTTTGTCTCTGCTTCTCTCTTTAGACTGCTGAAAGTGATTCCTGAGATCCTAAGATGACCACAGGGCACTGCCAGTTTTCTTTTCCTAGCACATTTGTACTCTTTACAGTTTTTGACATGTACTCCTTGTCCTTGTCTTGAAGGTGTCTTGGCTTCTGTTGCCTATCAGTTTCTCATGTTCCTCTTTAGCACTTTGGTTTAGAGTCCTTTTTCTTTTACCCTTTCCTTTCTCTTTTTACCTCTACCTACCCACAGCCTTTTTTGCTCGAACAGTGATTGGAATTAGAGCATACAAAAGCCACCTTCCTTGTCTTCCTAGTTCTTTCTGGTTTTTTACAGATACGTTAATGCAATAGACTTGGCAACTGAGGGTTGCCTGTTTGTGTGTTGAGTTTGTTTGTGGGAGGGCTTTTTCTCTCTTTCTCATACTGTGTTAGCCTGTGTGCTAACAATATGAGTATGTTTGAGCTGCTCACGAAGTCTAAGCCTCTAATGAATAATAAAAACAAGATGAAAAAGAGTTGTTACTACAAAATCATCTTTAAGATCCTAGTGAGCATTTGATTTTTGGATGTGCTTGTCCTGAATAATGCAGAACGGGTGTGTGAAGATAAATGAAATTTTATTTGCTTGTGATGTGAAGTACTACAGGTTGATAGAGACCATTAGACAATTAATTTTTAAAAATCTTGGTTTTGCTTCTGGACCCTTGAGCTCTGATTGCAAACGTAATGGAAGGGCTTGTTACTATTAAGTGAAAGTCAAAGCTTAATGTTGTTAACATGATTTATTTTAACTGTGAAGATCAATACTTAGATGCAGTTACAGGCAGAGCTGAATGCTAAATTAAGTATGGGCTCATGAGGGATATAACATAGATGTTCTTGCATTATGGAAATGCAGTTCTAACATGTTGCCCTATCTTCTCTATTCTTTGAAACAATACTGTTAAGCATACCTGTTTTAAAGGTCTTTCTTCCCCTGGCCTGGGTAATGGTCCTACATCAGTCTTATGCCCCATAATTTGAGCCTCTGCTTTCAGTCAGCTAGAAATGAAATTTGTCTGACCACAGCTGAGTTATACAACATGTTATTGCACATAGGAGATGGACAGTTCCTATATAATCTCCGTTTTGAAGCAGTTATTGAAAGTGTGGAAGACATGCAAGAGAGGGAAGATCATCTAAAAAAAGCAGAAAATACAAGGTCACAATCATGACTAAAACTTTTGCACGTATTCTTCTTTGAAGTGACATAGTTCAATGTGCCAGGTTCATACCTATTCTTGTCATTCACAGAACAAAATATAAAGTTACTTTCCATCTGGATGAATTGGAATATGATTTAAAAAACCCCAAACAACAAAACTCAATAAACGTGAAGACTGAAGCTCTCAGCTGATGAACTGTCATCCCATCACTGGGATTTGGCAAATAAGATACTCAGTAGAAGGAATGTGGGATAGAGTTCAGTAGACAGTCATCCAGACGCTGTGCTTGCAAGGAGGATGGTCTTGTCTTGATTTCTTTGCTCTTGAAAAATCTCTTGGTAGAGATCAGCATCAATATACAATGGTCTATTTTATTAGTATAAAATTTACAAACATAAAGCTCAAAGGGGTGATCTTTTAACCTGTGGCAAAAACTTCCAAGTGGAATGTTGGAATTCCCATCTCCAGAGACAATCTGGATGAGAGACTGCAGTAAAGTGTGAATTTTCAGCTTCATATATGTGTAATCCCATCTCTTTTTGAGAAAACACTTAAGCAAATGTTTAAATTCTAGTGTGTGATCCCATTGATGTACCATTTGAAAAATTATGCATATGTGTTAGAGTTTCATTGAGTAATATTGATGTTATTTGAGAAACAATTGTTTTTATCTTTCTTTTTAATATTTATAAAACTATGAACTCTGGCACTGTTTGCAAGCTCCGGCTTTGTAAATACCTGGATACAGCAGAAATCTCGAATATGGGCTTTATATGAGAATATATGGGATTCACAGCCTTCGACATCTGTCTGTCCTTCCTCACATGTGACCCTGTTTTCTTTGTCAAGTTCCTCCCCCTTCTTTCTGTAGTAATATGGAGTCCTTCTGCTTGTTGCAACTCACTTTTCAGTGAAAACTTTTCAATTTTTAGGGTATAAAACATAAATTGTGCTTGGCCATATATATAAGTATAAAACTGAGGGGGATAGGCATTTCATAATTCTTTAATGCCACTCTAGTATTACAGAAAGCACTGACTGATAGATGCTGCTTTTTTTTGAACAGTGTAATGTTTACCTGTGTTTGCTCCAAAACCCTCAAATTCCATCTTCATGTGAACACTAATTTTAGGGGCAGGGGGAGAAGCAGGGAGGAATGGCTATATGGAAAAAAATCAGACTGGACCTGACCCTTTCTTCTCTAGGTTTGGTTAGGTTTCAAGTTCCGCCTCTGCCTGCCAGGTTTGTGATCTCGGTCAAATTATTTTGCTGTTCAGCCTTTCTCTTGCCTTCCACTCCTTTCTGTTTCCTTCATTTAGATTGTGAATTCTTTGGTGAAGAGATGTTGCATATTTATTTCAGAATTGTATATGCATACAGAGGCAAAGTTTTCCCTGTATGAAAGGTAACTGCTGGGTGTACTGTTCTCCTTCATACACGTAAAAAGTAAATACATCTTATTTCTGCCATGACCTGTTGGCATACTCCTTCAGCTGTGTCTGTTTTATTCCCTTTGAAAGCTCCAATGTGTTTCTTTAACACCCACATTTTAAGTAGTCTCTTCAGCTGATATATTAGGTTATTTTCTTTTCTGAATGTTCCAGAGCTGTTCTGCCATTAAACAGGTTAAGAAAGGAATTACAAGCTTCTACTGAATTCCCAGTACAGAAGAGTCCTGTAAGAAGCTCATATTTTTTTTACAAGAGAAAACAAACCAACCCCCAATGCCTTGAGAATCTTATTCTTTGGGAAAATATACTTGTTTCAGCAATTTTTAGTGATATTCAGAATTCAAATATAAAAGCACCAAGGCACAGAGGCCCTTGTGATTGTATCAAAGACGACCTTGAGAGACAGGCTGCTCAGTTTTCAGAAGTTCAGAGGACTCCAGAAAACAGCACCCTGCTTAGGGTCTGAGGTGAAATTCTGGTTCAAGTCAAGTCGATGGGAATTTTGCAACAAAGATGCAACAATTAAAAATCACTGTCATCCTTAGCCAGATTTTTTCCTCGAAGACGTGTTAGACATACCAGCAGAAAGTACGGTCTGGTGCATGGGGAAAACATATTTGCCTATTACATAGACATACTTTCCTCTTCCCTCTCCTTATTGTACCATCCATTACTCTTTCTGCAGAAAAGTGTTTTCTCAATGCTTTTGTGGAAAAATATAATTTTTTTAAATGAAGAGTTAGGCTATACAGATAACTTTTTTCCTGTTACGTTTTTGGAAGGATTATACCCTTTCTCCTCTGTACACTGTTATCTCTGAGTGAGTAGGAGAAGACAGACACGTTTAGCCAAGTTTTTATGCATGACAAATGGTTCCATAGCTAACGGTGGCCTGGAGAGCAGTGCCACTTTTGACTTTTCCTCAACAGATAGTGCTTCCCCCCTACCCCCACCTTCTCTCCCTTATTTTAGCCTTTGCTGTAGGGCCTTTGAGATTGGATGGGGAAAAATAAATTGTGAGGTTCTTTACCATTATTGTAAAATGAAATCTTGGAGAGCTTTATAGGGTCTACCAGCAGCTGTTAATGAGGCTTTATTAACCTCGGACTATGTAGCATGAAATATTATGGTATAAATAAATGTGGTGCCAAGGCCAAGCTGCCTAATAAATGGCATGATAGAGGGGATCGTGTGCCTAGGGGGTTATGACATAGAGCCTTTCCCCTCTAAGTCACTATTTTAAATTCACCGTGGGTTGGCAGTGACTGAAGGCCGTTATTATCCAATGGCTTTTAAATAGGCTGTGTGAAATAAATTGGAGGTCTCAGTTCATTTCCTTAGGGAAAGAGGTCTATGTTCCAGCTGACAGTAATTGTCATCCAAATTCAAGACTCGGCCCAGGAACTGCGCTTGGAAAGGACGTGGCCACTGAACAGCTCTTTTGGCTCGTACACCCTTCTCAGGGCTCTAGAGCGTTGCCATGATGTGGTGCGAGAGTTAATACTGTGGGCTCTTGCAGAGGCTCATTCTCTGGATAAGCAAAAAGCTTTGTTTCAGACCATTACCAATAATATCCTCCAAGGGCTTCTTTCCATACCCTGCTCTGATAAATTAATGCTATATTTAATAGTACTCTTGATACAAATAAATGAGATAACTTATGGAAATAGGTATAGCTATGGTGAATATAATGAAGTATGAGGTCCTTTGTAATTACTAAATTCAGTTATAAGGAATAATGATTTATTATAAAGTCTTGCTTGGTGGTGAGGAAGAAGATAGGCAGTTTGCAAGTCTATTTCTAACTTTTAAGTGGATTCTTATCGTCTAGTCTAATTAAATGGCATGCTATTAGTTTTTAATAACCTGGGAAAATGAAATTACAATTGTATAAACCATTGACTAATGATTTCTTCAGCAACCCCACCCCGAGAGAATTAAATATATAAACCTATAAGAAAACTAGTTTAAATTAAAAAAGGAAGCAAACAGCAAGGTAGACTCATGAATGGACTGTCTACTCAGGAAATTAGAAGTAAAATGAAAATATTAGAAAGAAAAAGGAGTGTCATCCCCCCCAAACATTGTGATTTCTTCTTTTTCAGTTATGCTCACCTTTGTAATTTCATCTTCATTTTTTTGTTTGCAAGTAGTCTATTGGCAAATGGAAGAATAAAGAAGAATGGATTTGCTAATGTCTTCCTCTTGAAGCAAAGTAAACGGAAGCAGGTTTAAAACTTTTAGTCTGAAATTTCTTTGAGTATGTAGATTTAAAAAAATTAAATGTTAAGTTTTCCCAAATTTGCCTTTGGAGCATCTTTTTTTTTTTCTTTTTAGAGGGAATAAAGTTTCATTAAAATTATCGAGTAGCAGAAATTTGTAGTTCACTTGTACCATTCAAAAAGAAAAAAAGAAAGGAAAACAACAAAAGATGTGCGGAATTGTTCACGAATTTACATATGCCACTCTGGGAACTGGAAGTGTAAATAGCCCCATAAGGTGCCATGATACCAAGTCCTAGTGTCAGGACTGGGGTATAATAATATGTTGTTGAATATTGGATATCATCAGTATATGGAGATGTAGAGCAAGATCACGGTGGGATTTTTCCCGAACTCTCATTCTTCAGCAAGTCTTGAGTTATAATGTGCAAAGTACGCTTAAAAGGTACCAAGTCCTGGTGGACTTCAGGGTCAGTTAGGTTCTACTGTGCAAATGCTGCCAATTAATTTCAAAATAGGACAGTGGACTATTACTAGATAAAAACAGTCAACCAACCTCCTCAAATAAAAATACCCACAAATCCCTCCAAACATCTGGCCCTCCTTACTTGGAGAGGAATTAAATTGTTTGCTTTTATTTATTTATTTATTTCCTCCCCTCCTTTGAAATCAAGACTATAGACCTGAACAGGAGACCTCAGCTGGGACTTAATTAGAGGAGTTTGGACTGGGAAATGACAGTCTCAATACTATTATGCCGCTATGCCACAGCCTTTACTTCTGTTTCTGCTGCAAATATAATAAATACCCTGCACCTCGCCTTAATAGCGGCAGTAACTCTAGCGCGGAGACGTTATTGCTTCGTGGCCCAAGGAGAACGCTCGTGCGTTTCTGGGCTTAGTGTCATCCGTCAGGCAGATTGGCCTTGTCTGTGTGAAGGGGCATTACCCAGTCAGTTAAGGCAGTTGTTTCCATACGTCTTGCGGGAAAGCGCTCGTTTTTCAGAAATATATTAGATGCATGGACTCTTTTTTTCAGTGCTCTATTGCTCTTTTTCTTTCCCCACGTATTAACCGGTGTACCATTACGGCATTCCTACTTTCTGCAGAGGCCACAGGGAATCTCTGATTATGTCTCCTAGGCTACATTTTCTTCATCTGGGGCACGAAAAGCAGAATATTTGCTTCCTGATGTGGAGCAGCAGCAGCTGCAGAGCACCTGCCAAGCCACACTGAATGGCAGCGTGGCAAGGTCTGGGATACTAATAAAAGAGCCGTCTCTGGGAGCCACTTCAACTTCCTTGGTGGTAAATTAGCCGCGAGGCTCTGAGCCTCCTTCCCTGGTTTGTCACTCACCAGAGGGACAGGGAGGACGTGCCTGCAACCTTCCCCGATTCCCCTCGGTACAGTCGCAATAGTCGACTCGCGACATGGATTCTGCAGCAAGGAGGGACTCAGCTCACCAGGCTGCCACTGCCGCGTATAAGTGCGTGGTTGGTTGGGTTTTTATCGCTTCCAGGCAGAGAGGTGAAAAATCGCCAGCTTTGGGAAGCTTTACAATGACAAATAAGATCAGGAGCCACTGCTGCAGGTGTTAGGAGGCCTGGCAGAAGACTAGAAGCTTTCATTAGCAGCGTGTCTGTTTTTTGAGGCAACTGAAAGCAATTCCTACTGTACAAAGGGTGAGTTGATGTGGCCCGAGGGAGAGCAGGAGTTTCTTCAGCTTTAAAGACTATGGTTGGTGTAGAAAGAGCTGGGCTTGGAGAAGTAATGGGTGGCTACTCGGACAGCATGTATCTGCCAACAATTAAGCAATGTATGGAACACGTTTAGAAGATAAATGGAAGAAACTCTCTTCATTTAGGTCGATTGCTATTTGTCCCCCTTCTCTCC
Organism: Astur gentilis; assembly: GCF_929443795.1. Lineage (NCBI taxonomy): Eukaryota > Metazoa > Chordata > Aves > Accipitriformes > Accipitridae > Astur > Astur gentilis. The sequence continues at coordinate 23,187,840 of NC_064899.1, read as the reverse complement.
TGCTCCCACTGTCCAAATTCTCACAGAGAGTAGGAGTAGTATGTAACCAGAGATTTTTCTGGCAAAAATGACAACCACCTTGTCCCCAGCTATCCTCACAGCCCAGTGCGAAAGAATGGTGAAAGGAAGATAGATGCACAAAATAAAAGCTGTGGCGGTGTTTCTATCCCACTTTATCAAAGAGAGCGTTGCTGGCTCACACTGTTAAATGCGAGTTCATAAAGTGTGTGTGAAATTACAGCATTTGTATGCAAAGTTGTGAGAACGTCATGGACATATGGCTGAAATAACTGCCAAGATACCCTGGTGATAAGCACAACGTGTATGCCTACACAGAAGCCGATTGAAGTTGATAGGCAAACTAGTATATTACTTCTCTCTCAACCCCAAACAGGACAACCTTGAAATATTTTCCCATGTATTTCTTCTATGCTGTTGCACCAAAAACTAGTCCTGAAAATATTTAGGATTCTTGGTAGAAATACATGGTCTACCTATAAAGCAACAAAAAAAAGTCTCATTACTCATTCTAACTAAAACATTTTTCTTCTCTTACAGATTTATTTTTCTGTGGCTCTTGAAATACCTGGGAGGTAGGAATGGCCTTTGAACTTTCTCATATGGTAAGGCAATACTTCCTTTTTCTGCTCATTTTTCAGGCAGTTTCTGGTGGAGCCATGTAAAGAATATGGCCCTTTGCTGCTCATCAGAGCAGCATTGATCAATTCCTAGGGCACATATGCTACATATGCTACTTTAATGCTCTATTGCTGCAAACTATTGGGAGTCTTATTCAAAACAATTAGCATTCTCTTGAAGAAACACAGTATAGCACCAACTGGTGTTACTTTTGGTCTCAGTTAATTAGAACATATAAAATCTGAATTTTATTTTGGGGCTGTGGTGTATTCTTCTTCCCCAAACCCCAGGCATAATAAGGAACCCCAAGATGGTGTTTTCAAGGCTAATAGTTAAGAAACCAAAGTAGTTTCTCCATCTCTCTTTGAACTAGAAGTAAGCTGTGGTTTCTGCAGGTCCATACCACAACGACAGGTACGCCCAAGCATGTACAAACCGAGGAGGTGATACTTCCACCAAGCAACCAAATTTGAGACTGAGAAGCCCTCACAGGTTTTTACTCACCAGCATCTAGAAGGTACCGTTTGATGGAGGTGAGGGGGTATTTATATTTCTTTGTCGCTGTACATTCCCTTCACCACATACATGTAAACCATATTAAAAAGTTATCTTCACGTTCTCATACTTAATGTGTATGTCATATGTTTGCACTGCTAATTCCTTTTTAAAAATGTTTGATCTGCTCGTGTTGATTCATATTTATGTTTAATAGTCAGTTTCTTTACATGTTCTGCATCATCTGTTCTCTAAATGAATGATTTTAACAGTACCGGGACTAAACTAACCTGGAAAATTGCTTTTGAGATGAAAGGGGAAAAAATGGTCTCTAAATTAGTCTTCTGCAATCTCTGGTCAAAACAGGGTCTTGCTGAGTGACTTTAAAGAACACCTGGGCAAGGCAGAGACCTTGACAAATAAGCTTTCACAGACAGTTCAGCTGCAATGCCTCTTCTACTCCATTAATAATTTTTCTAGAGTATATACTCATATGTTTTTCCTGATGTAATCGCACAATCGCTTCCAGCCTCCTGTTAGGCCTGGCTCAAAGCAGATTGTCAGAAAATGGCTAAATCATTACCTTTCATGTCTAGCAACATTTGGCTGAAAATATATGGTCAAACTCCTGGTTTTCTGCTTTAGCATAACCCAGGAAAGAGCAAGGTGGTTGTTTTTTTTTTCTCAGGTGAAGCACAGGATTTCAGAGGTCTTGTCAAGACTGCTCACTTTCATGAATGTCGTTGCAACCAGGTTTTTGTATTATTTATCATCAGTGCCATATGCAAGCACTTGCATCTTAGAATTGTGGCTATACTGCTGATCGCCTGAAATATCCTCCACTGCTAACAAGCCAGTCTTTTTCTTTGGATGAATTTATCCAAGACATAAATCACCATGAATTTAGATAGGAATGTCCATAATGGTGGTTTCCTCTTCCTATTCATAGTTTATATTCCTCCTATAGCTTACATCCTACCTTATGTTCCTCGTGTATTGCAGGAAAAACATATCTGCACCAGAATTTACCAAATCAAATACACTCAGTCTGCTTAACTATCTATTAAATGGAATACATGCTGCCTTTTTTAAGCTGGCTTCTGTGCTCCATTTTTATTTAAATCAAGCATCAATTTAGATCAACAAAATTAACAGGCACACTGCATGTTCTACAGACTCACAGGTAATTGTGAAACCTTTTGAGATTCCAAATAAGTATAATATTTGTGCACTGCTGTCATAACATTACTTACTAGTCATATGTTGGTCATGTGAATACCATAAAATTAAACTTCTTTTGAAGCGATTGGCCATAAAGCATTCTTTGGACTTCTTATCTCCTTGGTACTAATGACAAATTAAGCAAATACTCATCTAGGCATTCTTGGTGCTGATAGAGGCATTTTATTGCAATTTGGAAGAAGGTGTAGTCATTGGTTAGTAATTTTTTTAAACCATGTTGCTGTTTCAGTGCTTAGCTCTTCACCTTGGACAAAGGACAGATTTTCTCTGCTAAATGAGAATGGAAATACTGCATCAGTTCACATTAAACAGTACCTGCACATGAGGCAAAACTGTAGTGTCAGGGAGCACAGTTTCAACATAGCAAGCAGAGAGCTGCTGAAAAACCTACAGAATAAATGCAGACAGAAATACAGCCAGCAATATGGAAGGTCCCACTGAGCCCTATGGAGTCTGTGTATTGCTGCCCCAATAGAGAACGCGTCTCCGAGATGTCACTCTAATTTGGAGGAACATCTTCCCTCATCAACTGCTGCACCAAAATGACGGGCGTACAGCTCCCCCTGCAGCCCAGCAGCTTTTCTTCAAAAAGCATTGGGGTCACAAGAAAGGACCCTTTTGGCTTTTGATGACTTTGTCATTAGAAAAGATATTTTGCATCTGAGCCCTTCTCACCAGTGGGGACTTGTTCTTGTCTGTAATGAACTTGGGGATGGACATCACTGCTCTCAAGTGCATTAGGGATTCTGATCTCAGCTGAGGGCTTTTTTTTTTTTTTTTTTTTTTCTCATTTCGGTAAGTGTCTCAAGCCAAAGCTGGCTCCCTGCCTGCTGCTTATTGGAGCTCTTCCCAGGCCACCTCATGTTTTTCATAGAGGAGTATATTTGTTAACTTGAAAAATACGTATGAAGATAACTAAAGTTTCTCCTCTATCCTCCGTCGTACCCTCTAGTTAGTTCAGTGCTAACTAAAATAGCACACAGAGGATCCCTCTGTTTTTGCTTTCCATTGAAATAACAGTGTGTTTCTTTTACCTGTGTCTACTTTCTGGCTGAATTCCACTCCTTTAGCTTGTGCCAGCTTTCTCCCCTCTTCTCTGAAGCTCGTTTGTTTTAATTTTGATCTTTTTCTGGGAGAAGACCATCTCAGAAGGTAGAGGTCAAAGACAATCATGTAGAATTTGGGAATTCAGTCCCCAGTACGGCTGTACAGAGGGTCCAGGGAGCAGCTTGTAGGTGGAAAATTGAGAATGGTACTTTGGCTGCTCTGATTTGTTTCACCAAGGAACCCACCCTGGTTCTGAACTTGCATGTATAGGAAAATTGTCTTGGGCACTCATTCTTGGATTGTAAACGTTTGCCTGTGCAGGTTAACAGAGGTGTTAATTTAAAGTACCTTAGGTAAACCACATTACAGCCCTGTGAAGCCACATATGTAAGAAAAAAAAGTGGCCTAATTTAATTTTGCTTAATTTGTTTCTGCAACAAATTAAACTAAACCAAATTCAGGTTGCATTTATTCTAGGCTTTTAATGTGGTTCAGCTAATCCACTTGAAAGGATAATTCAGATGAATTTTCCTGAGTGTGCCATGTGGACGAGCCATAACACACAGCACCACGCTGTCAAGCTATATTCCCTCAGGAGACCAAAACATATAGTTATGGTAATGAACAACAAGTGACTGCATACAGAAAAAAAGATCAGTTAATCAACAGCAGTAGGAGCATCGGGTGGAAATCAGAATCAGCCGAGGCAGAGGAAGGGTTGCGGTGTATGTTTTGCGGGGCAAATCTCCCACATTACGGCCTTTCTCACAACTAGCAAGCCCACCGAAAAAGAGCGATTACTGACCAGCTATTTGCTTGCTGGAGGGTGGCTCAGCTGAGAGAAAGAGCTAAGAAAGTAAGGGTTTGGGTGAAGATGCTGGAATCTATGTTGTGATCAGGGGAAATTGCTCTGCACAGGAGAAATAAATAAAATTTGCAGGCTGATCCAGAGTCTGGGTATGGTGTTAGTGCTTCCCTGGTGAAGAAATTAGTCTGCAGTGTTTTTAATTATTTCAGACATTTCCACTCCCCTTCATCCTACTAAGTTGGGGTGTGAAGAAAACCTCAGGAGCACCACCTTTTTGAAACACAGTTCTTGTGCTTTCAGCTAAAGGTACTGAATCCAATTTGTGATTCCATATAATATATTACATTTTGACATTCATTATATGAAGAAATTAAATATGATGCATTTCTACATTGAAGACGAACTTCGGTTCTGACCTTATCACTTCACTAAAGTACTGTTTTGCTAATTATTACATTTGCTCCATCTTTATAGCTGGTTAACTCTACTCTGGAACGGGACCCGTTTAAACTCAGGTAAGCACTCCTAGAAGAGGTAGCTGCCATTTGGTAAGGAGCTACCACTATGGCCTATCAAAGAATTATGATATTCATACTGTTTACTTTTTCTCGTATTTCTGGTAAGTTTTCCCCACATCTGCCATTTGAGATACAGTAACAGGAAAAGAGGAAGGTTTATGGTGGTTTTGTATCAGAGACACAGCAGGAGAGGTACATCTTAGAGAGGTGACTGATCAGGATATCCTGCCTTGGATGCTTTGTTTATACGGAGTGAACCTTTGCACAGCAATCTATATGATGGATGAAAGACCGGATTATTTTTTTTTTCCTCTCTGTGTACACTGTGCAAATTTTGTGCTTCTTTTGGAGCTTTTGTTTTTCTAACAAAGGACAAACAATAGAGGATTAGAAGGTTTGCCAAACCCCTTGTGACAGCATCCTTGGAAGCTGCCTGCTGGGGAGAGATAGGGGTATGGAAGACACATCCAACTGTGGGATCTTCTCCTGCAGGTCAGCAGAAGGCCACTCCTTGCAGCAGAGTCCACTTGCCTATCATGTTTGCTGGCTTGAAATGGCTTTTAGTTTGCATGGGCATTCTGAGTGGGTATAGAAGTCTACTTCCTAATAACTCATGGCAATAAATAAAATGGATAGAAAAGCAGGAGTTAAGCCTGCTTGCAAATAATGTGTAGCTGCGGGTACATCTTAGCAGCTGGATAATAAGCAGAGTATGCTTTCCCTGGAGCCATAAGCGTAATAATGTAAGAAGACAAGACAAAGCTACACGTATGTATAATGCTAAAAATATCAAGTCAGAGTCCTCGGGCTTTAGGTCAGTTGTTCGATAGAAGTTAAAAGGAAACCCCTTCCCACCCCCTGCCCCATATTCTGTACGGATGAGATAGTATGCACATGCAGAACAATGTGTTGCCATGCCTTTTAGTTAGGGCTTATAAATGAAAGTTAAGTGCCTTTCTCCAAGCAGGTAAACTATTTTCAGTTTCAGAATCTACTCAAAGGGGAAGTTACACAGCCCACCCTCCACAATTAAACAGCAAAAAGTGCAGCAAAGAAATTAAATTATGTATGGAGGAGTTAGAATGTCCCCCTTTTTGATGCAAGTACATTTTTGTTTTGTCAGAACAATAGGAATAAATTCAAAGAGGGGAAAAACCTCAAGCTAATAGTATTAACCCCCCCAGCTTTTAAAATTTTTTTCCATACAACAAAAATCTCTTTTCTCCCCTCCCCATTGGAGTAAATAGCTGCCTTTTTTTCTCTACAGACTGGAGATGGTGAATTGAAACAGCCATAATGAGAGTAGCAGCCAAAACCAAGGGCATTTACAAAGGATAATTATTGCTTAGATTATGAATATCAACTTTCTATTGACATGAAAAAATTACATCTTACAGAGATATTATAAGCATTGTCATTCACAATGAAGCATGACAGAAAAGATTTTACTCTCAGCTGCCTGTAGAATCAAATCATGTGAGCCATTCTTTCTTCAGAGAAATGTGAAGCTGAAAGTTAGATGGATGCAGATTTCTATGCAAAAATAGCATCGTTTCCCTTCCTCAGATTTGGTGCAACACTAGCGTGGAGAACTGCAATATAGGAACCAGAGGTGGGAAATGTAAAGTTTTCTTGGCACTGAAAGAATTTCCAATTCCCCACACGCTTGTTATCTGTCAGCCTCAGTTGATTAAGAATGTCCCTGCTAGGTAAGTGGGTTGGAAACTTCCAAAATACTTCCTCCAAAAAGGGATTGAGATCCTAGATCTGAAATAGCATTTGTATTTCAAATGGCAGCAGCAGTGGCAACCTCAAAGTCCTAAGGTTTGAGGAGGAAAAAGATACACATGCATAGCCTTATGGTTCAGTTGAAAATAATGAAAGTATAATTCATATACTACACCTTGTGTATATGATATTCTGACATTCCTTTTGTGTGGGAAGTAAAAATAATGCATTTCCCCTGTCCTAGTTGTTCTTAGGTCTTGCTATTACTGCTTACATAAACGCCAAACTTATTCCATCTATATAGATGTTTTTAAAAGCTGTTATTAAGAAAAAAATGCTGGAAGTTGTCATCCATAGCAATCTCACACAAAGTTTGTTATAAAGTTTACAGCCTTTCTTTGTCTAAGGCGGTGTTCTTTGTGTGCTGTGGTCCATAAGGCATTATAACTTGACTATGATGGCAAGAAACAAATCTCCCAGGAAATTTATAGGCTCATATTTAACCACAAGTTAAAAATAGAGAAAGTAATAATTGAACATTCAAAGCGGGGCCTAATTTTGCTTAGAAATGAGAAGCAACATGACAATACTACTTAAGATGGTCTGTGGTTTCAAAAGCTTAGGTGGTCCTTCAAATGAAAGTTGAGAAATACTGGCTTTAGTTTACTGGTATTTACTGCTTGTATTATTTACTTGTATTTACCACTTCTAGCGCAGCATATATTAATATTTCCTGATCTCCAGAAAATTTAATTTGGCATGTTAATTTTGATGATGTTTTCACTGCTGATATTTTGAAACCTTGCAGATCTGGGAATCGATGTGCAGAAGTTTCTCTCCAGTTTGTTCTATTCCACAGGTGCTGCACTTCTTGGCCACTACTCAGAAGCCTTTGGGGGGCTTTGGGGTCTTTGGATGTCCAAGGGACAGAAACAACCAAGAATATACTTGCTATCTGTGGCTGATGTGGTCCTGACCTTTAGGTTTTGGGTATTTATCTTAACTAAGTGGGACATGCCTTTGCCACCTCAAAATGATTTCAGCTCAACTGCTATCTATAAAATTTACTGAAGTCCACCTGGGGGCTGACTCCACCTAAGTCTGTGTCCAAAAGTGAGCAAGAGTATTCTCCCTGCAATGTGCACATGCAGCGGGAGTTACTTATGTCCTGATAGAGGATAGTGGGATCCCTGCAAGGGTTGTTTCTTTCTTGGCATGATGTTTTATAGTGCTGAGGACTGGCCTGGGAGAACAATGGAGCAGAACTATACTTTTCCTCCTAAATGCTGTTTGTTGCAACTCTGTTTAATGGATTAAGTTTCCTTCTAATAAGTTTATGTGGCCAATTCTGTGATGTGAATTTCTGTAAAGGTTGGCAAATATTTTTCTTCTCTCCTATATATGGAACTAATTTTCTGGACTTCATGGCTGTTAGCTGTAATTTCACACAGTGTGATGCTTTAGATGTGGGACAAAGATCTGCTTTATTTGCTGTATAATTTATTTCTCTTTCCCTCTTCATCATATGTATCCTTCTGTAAACGTCTCCTTCTACCTTTGCCTTCTACCTGTCTGAAGTCTTTAGGGAGCAATCACTGATCAGCTGTGAATTTCTTGCAGTGAATATGTCTCTTCCAGTTTGCATTTCCATCATAACTTTTTAACCAAAGTATGCTAGGCTGTGTCAGTTCTACATTTTGCATTCCTTAGGATGTTTACTGTCTTTGTTTTCTCTTGATTATTTTGTAAGAAAAAATGAAGCAATTTCTTTCTAATGAAACATCTTGATATTGGGAATTGTTTTTGATATTGCCATGCTTAGCACATTTTATCGCTGAAGAAATAGATATTTACTGAGTCACTGGAAGTCTTAAGCATGTGAATAATAGCATAAATTACCTGCTTGAGAAACAGCAGTGAGACAAGACAATTAGAGGGAATGAAAATGTTGGCTTTCATAAATTAAGGTTGAACAAGCTCAGAGAAGAATTTGTTGTCTAATTCTAATCTCAGCTGTATGTATAAATCTAGAGTGCATTGGTAATGTCAGTGGTATTTATCCACATTTCCAACGCTTACTGAGAATACCACTGGCCACTGCATGGTTAAGTACAACAGGATGGAACCCCTGGGAGGTGTCCTGCCTACCACTCTGTAACTTTAGTATTTGCCTGGGTGATATTAGAAATACTGAAGCTATAAAACCAGATTTTTCCTTCTAAGCTGGGTATTTGTGATCATAAAAGAACTGAAGTCAAGTTAAAGAAAATAATTTAATGCTGGAAATAGTCCTAGCGAATTGCCATAGGATCTCCCACATAACTATAGATTAACTCTTTAACTATAGATCGATAGATGTTTTTCTAGGAGAAAACTGATATACTGGAGTTCTTTGAGAATGAGTGTAAAGATTATTTAAAATGATCAAAGCACTAAAAATATGATTTGCAAATTTCAATTCTTTAAAGTTTTTAAAGTTACAGTTTTAACTTCAAGTACTTATGCTCTTGGATGGTTCCAAGAACAGTTATTGTACATATAAGATCAATAAAAATTAAAATGAAATGGAAAAGCAAGGCTACCATTATAGGCAAATCAAATATTTTAACCATTAGGTGTAACACTATCTCTTTTTCTTCTGTTGCCACTGTTAGTTAAGAGGATGTTCCCTGCTGTGTCCCCACATATTTTCCTTAGATTATCTGATGTGAAAAGCATCTCATACACTTTGTGACAAGGGCCTCCCAGATGAAATTCTTTACTGGTAATGTACATATTGCGACCATGTTGTACGCATAATCTAGCCTCTTTGCTTCTCACTTAGTGAAACTTAAGGTTTAAACAGATTGGGACACTTGTGCTTTAGAGCAGTTTGGCTCATAATATCTGCCTAGTTTCAACAACATCAGTCTTACTGAAAAAGCAGTTGAGTGGAGCTATGTGTCCAGCAGATTATGAAAATGCTGAAATGTTGGATTACTCACAACCTGCTGCATACGGGTCTCCCTTCCTATTACAGTCAAGTACATATATACATTACCTTAAGGAAGGAGGACAGCTATAATGGAAAGATAATTACAGCACTCCTAAAAAGTCATCGGAATATATAAAATTGTTCAACACTGAAAAATGTTGCCCTGAAAGGCTTTAGCCTTAAAGTTTGACAATGAGAATGAATAGGTAAATGAATATTTTTCTTTTTTCCCCAAAACACTCTTGAAAGAGGAAGTCAATATAGTAAAATTTGGCACAAACACCTTCCAAGTTTATTTGTGCGTCAGTGCAAGCCTTATATTTGTAATAATCCATGTTAATTCCTAAAGCATAATCCATATGCTAGTTAAGACTCCAGTGCTTTTGGTGGTCTGTGGATGAAGCTCTTTGCTACTCTCTTTTTATAGGTGTTACTTCTGTCAAAAGAATTGGCTCATCTGGTGCTTTCTGCTCTCTGTCCTCAAGAGCTTTCTGTAGAGCCTTGGCTGGAGCCTCTCCTGCTCAGTGCTGAGTACAACCAGTTGTGCCTGGCTGAAAGGTAACAAAGATTTTATTTATTTATTTATTTATTTTTAATATTTATTTTAACTTCTACTTTAAGAGTCATGGCTCTAAGGCATGCGAGGCACTTGAATCTGGCGTTGGAAGTGCAGCTAGTAATAAGAAATGTATGTAAATCAGAACTCTGACTTTGTTGTACTGCACTGTGGATTCATGTTCATTACCTCCAGTGCTCAGCATAGTTTTCCCTTTGATTCATATTTGAGTATTCACTTCAAAACACGACTTTGCAGGAATAGAACAAAAGCTTAAAAGGCAAAGTTTAGCTTCTGTTGCTTTCATGTGAATGTGAAATACCCTCGTTGCATAGTAGCCTGGCGTTACAAAACACACCAGTGAATAATACAACATACGACAGATTCTTGAAACAAAGACCATCCCAAACTGAGGTAGGAGCTTTCAGCTCTGCAGCAAATGCTTCTGAGAGGAGAAAATGAGATGCTGAGGAGCAGCCTGTGGTACCCTTTGTTCTTGCCATGGAGAGCTGTGCTATTTCTAATAGCTCACTTGTGGTTTCTGGAGAGACGTAAGAAGAAATGGGTTTTAACACAGCAAGTGAGGTTTTCCTCTGCCAGGGATCAATGTGTAGCAAGTCCGTGACTTCAGCTGGTCACTTGTTGAACAGCCTGTTTGTAGCTTCTTGAAAAAAATACTTCAAAACTAGTTTCTGCCTGCTTCACACTTTTTTTTTTTTTTAAATTTTACTACTATTACAGAAGCTAATGTCACTGTTACTTTCAATTTCCCTGCTGAGACACACACCTGAATCTCAGAAGGTTGTGTCTAGTTAAGTGGACGGGTGGGATTGGCACAGTGCATCTGCTACTGATGCTGTTTGAAACCGGAAAAAGATAACTGCGGCAGGAAGATGGTGGAGGAGAAGGTTGTTTATGAAATTGGTTTCAAAGCTAATTGCCTCAAGCCAGTTCCCTGAAAGCAAACTGCATGAAAAATATTGGGGTTTCATGGATGAGGAAGGCGAGGAGATGTTGACTTCCTACAGCGTATTCAAAGCACCCCTAAATTGAGGCTTTGGTAGGAATGAAGAGGAAGGTTATTTTAAGTGGTGGTTTTGTTTCTGCAAGATTTGTATCCAGGCTTTTAGCTACAGTAAAACGGTGAGGTTCTGTTGGAATAAATGTTTTCAGTGGAGTTATGCTGACTTACAGCAGCTGAGTATCTGACCCAATATAGTCTTTTAGCGGTGACCTAGCTAAGTGTTAAACTTTCCAGTACTGACTGTCCACATTAAAGGGTTATTTAACTCTACCAGAAAAATTGTATCCTGGAAAAAAAGTTGACAGGAAAAATCTCTCTCTGAGCAATTTCTTTCTGTCCTTTGGGAGCTACTTTGTTGCATGTATCCCAAAACTCTTCTGAAAAAAACCCTTGAAGATCCATCATTTTCATTACATATTAAACAAACCTAGTCTTTCTCCTCCTCCCTTTCTCAGAAAATAAACACACACTGAACCTCAAAGGTTGAGCCTTATTAAAAAAATAACTGCGTGGGTTAGAAAGGGTTGAGATAATTAAGAAAACAGTTTTCTTTTAACTGGTATTGTTTTTCGGACAACAGACTGCTTAATGTACAACCTAGATATGAAGGTCTTCTATCAGAATTTGAGATGTTGGTTTCTGCAAAGCTGACATAAATACAATCTTACTTTGCAATCAAGTTTTCTGGGCCAGATCCCAACCTTCTTGAACTTCAGTATGTTTTGATGCAAGAGCTCGGTGTTTTTTCTGGCTTTTTTTTTTTTTTTTTTTTTTTTTAACCCTGTGGACTGTCTTCAATTTGTGATTAGAATTTTCTCAAGCAAAAGGAACTTCAGTATTGCTAAGGAACATGGAAATGCCAGGGAAATATAGAGCCATATCCTTCTGCCAGAAAACCTGTGGGAGGTGGACAGAGCCTGAGGAGCTCTGGGAAATTTACTTTTCAGGTTTTCTGATTCTTATTCTTTTTACTGGAATAGATCTGAGAATCATTAGATGTTTGAAGTTGGAACCTAAACCCAATTTTTTTAAGAGCAAACATAGGATTTCAGCTACCTGAAATACAAATTCCCTAATTTCTACTCAGTTGCCTCTGCAGCCATGGAGGCAAATGATATTTATAAGAGCCTCTATTTTACATTAGTTATTTGATTTGAATTAAGGTAAGCGTTGGGCTACTTAAAATTTAATTTCCTGTTGTGCCCAGAAACACCTTGATTAAATACTTCCATTCAGTGGGAGGGAGATGTTCCCTCTCACTTTCTGCCCTCCACACTTGTGGTATGTTCCTTCATTATGAGAGCCAATACATTGCATCCCCCAGGGTAGAGAGGGAACCTTGCATCCTGGGTGCACCAGGCTAGAGTGTATTCAGTAAACTACAATTACTCCTTTTATCGAAGAAAGGATGGATGTGAAGAGTCCAGTTTGGTAGCTTGCTTATGAACACGTTCGTTCTTGAGGTGACATTTCTGGTTGAAAGCAGTCGACTTCTTCCACCTGGACCACTGCAGAGTTCTGTGAAAAATACACCCGGGGCCAGGACCTACTGCAGGACCAGCATCGCTGCTCCCACGGAGCTGAGCCGTGGTACCAAAGTCGATGCGAAGATTTTGGCAGGCTTCTCGGAAAGTTCAGGTTACCTTGGTGTCCCTGTTGCATTCCTGCCTTCGTTCTTCCGAAGAATTGCAAAGGCAGCAAGGCAATGTGAAGTCCTGTGGGCTATAAAGTAGAGACTGATTGTGCACAGATCATGTCTGAATATGCAAATATATGATATATACCTATAAATAGGTAAAGCTAATAACTTAGCAGTAGCAGAGGGAAACGTGGCCTATGGTGACATTCTTAATATTAGTGCTTATGACAAGATAAGGTGGAATGCTTATGTCCCCATGGGAAGCGGGTCTCCTGAGATGTTTTGTGCCTCAATCAGATTGCCATCTTTCATACCACCTCGCTCTCCTTTCTTAGGGAGGCGTTTTTAACCTCCTGCTGAGTGAATGCTACGGGTCTGATGTAATTCGGGAAGTCTTACACCTAATGAATGTTGGATAAATAAGGTTGCTGAGTGCAGCAGCCAATTTTGGGACCATTTAGTTTTGCATCTGTGCTTTGGGTTTTCACTCCAGGAGGTAATGCTGAGATCAACGCCACAGCGGCTGAGGGTAGTTTGGAAAGCAACCCAAATGGTTGTCTTCTGTTTATAGTCCTTCATCACCTCCTTTTAGAGCTGTGGGCAGTGATGACAGTAGTGGAAGAAGTGAACCGTTTCCCCAGAACTATAATAATGCTGAGAAAACCTCATGTAGCCAGTAGTTCTAATTTTCCTCCATCTTCTTACTTTTTTTATTATTTGTTCCTTAATTTGGCAGCATCTGCTTTTAAGTGTATTAGACCAACTGTTGGAAACTGAGCTTTGTCTGAAGTTTTGACTTGCAACATTACAGTGTTAAATACATCATAAGGATGAATATTGAATTAATTGACGAATCTGTTTCTGAATGTTAAGGTCACCTAGCCTCAATAGCTCACAGGCTTGCTTTCCAGTTCTGACTAGTGTTTGTTGACATTGAGAAGAAAGATACTGCTTTATATACAACCCCCCCCTTTTTTTCACTCCCTTTTCATCATACAGCATAAAGCTATCCAAGCATAAAATGTCAGTCATATGCCATTGATACATTATGTCCAGTAACTGCTATGAAGTTCAGTTTAATAGGAAGCTTGTCAAAAATTATGTTGTGAATTGTACTATTGAAGGACTTTGAGTGATCCAGCTGGAGATCAGATATATAAAATCCAGTATACAAAGGCAAATTCTTTTACAATTACTCTAGCTGTTAGAATTAATTGTAATTAAAAAAAATTTGCTCAGTTTTATGTGGCACAATTAAGACATTACCTGAAACATAGAAGTGTTGGAAGGCATTTAATGTAGAAATTTTTGAACCACCCATTATGTATTTCTGCTACGTAATTTTCAGGAATGAAAATATTGCATCTAGTTTTTAACCTACTGCTGTAATGAGGTGGTATTATAAAAGCTGGCAACTGGCATGATAAGAGACATCACGCCTTTATGTTCTTTAATAGCAATGAGTTCAATGGAGTTAGGTCCTTTTGGTAAGAATCCCATGATTTGAAAACAGTCCTAATGCTCTACTAGAAAATATAACTTTGCAACAATATTGGGAATATTTATGTTTTCTTTAATCCTTTCTTCAAAGTGCTCCATAAGTACTGGTTATATAATTCCTATTAGAGTACGGCCGAGTAGGTATTTCTTATTCCCATTTTATAGATGGCAGCCATGAAACATTAAAGAAAGAAAAAAATAATAATCCTACTGGTCTTAGTATCTCTTTTTTTCTCCGATATAAGAATGGAGCGGAATCTCTGAGAGGGAAAGTCCCATGTTTCAAGTCACAAACACAACTGTTCAAGATAGTTTTTGAATGAGAAACCTTTTAACTGGGGGTAAAAAAAAAAAAAAAAAAGCCTTAATTGTTATTTTTTTTAGAATCTGCACTAATTTTAAAATGGTCATTAATATTGGAAATATATGGGTTGTAATTTGCTGGAAGTTTGGATTTGGGTAAATGAAAACGTATTTGTAGGTATTCTCTCTCCCGTTCTTCTCCCCTCTCCTCCCCCTTGCTACATTTCTTCTTTTCCTCCCCCAGTTAAAGCAATTTCACAAAAAATAGGTCTTTAAAAGCCATAGAAACCAGAACACTGTTAAGACTTCTGGTTATTTTTGTAAAGATTTTTGTCTGTGTCTCATAAAGGATGACACTGTACATTCACAGTGCTGAACTCTTCATTTTTTTTCTGAGAAAAGTAAAAACGCTTGGATCATGCTGCTGCCTTACACACAGCAGCAATGAAGATTGCTCTGGTATTCAGTGTTCCCCTTGCTATGCACCGCCACAGCTAATACCCAGAAATTATATGGGCCCTGATCCATAACTGTTCTCAATAGTTATTAGTCCCAGTTGCTTCACTGTGACTCTTTGGTGTGTAAAAATAAGCACTTAGGTTTTTGCAGAATGAGAGTCTTAATATGTAACTGCATATGACCAAGTCTTGCCCTGGCCTCATGAAGGAAAATAAACCATATGTAAGCATAGAGCTCGTTAATATTTTCTGGAGTCCTTTCACCCTGGTTCAGTCACTGTCACTAATTTGTTATGATTGCGGTAATATTTCAAGAGTTTGCATATTTTTATTTTGTCTGAATGACTCCGTGGGGTCTTGGTTATTTTATATTACCTTGACCATCACAAGCAGAATCAGACCCAGATAAAATTATGTAAATGTAAATGTCAATAAAATAAATTATTCTATTTTTGCAGATGTTCTTCATCTGGATTGAATTTGATTGTGGATGCTTGTCTCCGTGCATAATGATCCAGAGCTGAAGGATGAAAGTGTTCTTGGAGCAAAGAAAACACATTCTGAATCTTTACTGTAAATTATACACTATACAAAATCAGTCCAAATTGTTCAAACCCTTGGACAATTACAATGTTATTCTACTCACCATGCTGAGTACTGTGTAATTATCATGGTTAGCAGCAGTTTGCTTGCTCTCAGCCCTGAAGGGAGATGCAAGCTTTACTGAACAAAAATAAATGCAGATGTTGGACCTTATTTTGTTTTCTGACTCAGCAACTGAAAATACCCACAAAATGTGAAGGATTTTTTTTTCTACTTATTTAGTTGATATAGGATTAACAAAAACAGTGCTATTGATCAAATATGCAGTGTGCTACACATAATGGATAGTGTGGTTACTTGTATGATTAAGGAATTTGCTAGGTTGCAACCCCAAGCTTTTTTTGTAAAAAGAAAGGAAAAAAAATAATGAGCAAGATTGTTCCCAAAGCAGAAGGATCCACTTATTAGGAATCATTCCTTTTTTCATTTGTTTTCTAGTTTATAGGCTCACCCTTCTCCTATTAAGTCAATGATAGATTTGCTTGCATACTTAATCATGCATGAAACATACTTCACATTAAATCCATTTGTTTTGTAGGGTTAGTTTACCAGGACCCTTCATAAAGATGATTGGTCTTCCAGTCTTCCTGATTAAAAGCTTTCCAGTAGAATTAAATTCCAAGAACTTGTTTGGCTTATGGGCCAAGCTTTTGAAGCTCAACAACTTCTATGTAATTGCTGGAAGGCTTTAATCTAAATCCCAAATACTTCTGCAAATGTTGGGTGGACCTACCTTCCACTTGACATCAAAACTCGGAGCAAATGGCTCAGGAAATCAGTAATAGAAGACATCTTTGGCTTGACCAGTTAGAGGATAGATGTGGGATTCCAGTTGGCATCAGGATGTTTTGACTAGAAGATATTAGTCATATAATTTTTATGCCTTTATGGTAAGTTCTGTCTAATAAAATCTAAGAAATATTTATAATGTGCCCACAAATATGCTATCAGAATAGTAAAGAACAGTCTGAAAGGTAGGAACATCTTTCCCTCTGCTTGGATGCCTGGTTAGATATTATAAAGTCTTTCTCTCCCCAGAGGGTTGATCCCTGAGATGGGAACTCCCCAGTGGTAGTGTTAGCTAAATTTAGTCTTAGTTAAATTATGCAAATCTACCTCGATCTTCTTGAATGTGTTACTGGCCGCAGCAGGCTGCCGTAGCTAGACCCGTGGCATACTACGGCACTAGTCACTGTGCACGTGCCCTTGTCTGAAGGGTGGCAGCCGAAGGAGGTAGAAAATAAGATTAGTTGCAGTCTTTTGTCTCCTTTCTTTTGCATCTCTTACACATGTATTGAAGGACCTTGTAGAAACTTAATGTGTGGCCTGAAACTGCTTCTTACTATAGGCCGACCTTCAAAGGTATGTGAGGTTAGTAGTGGAACTGTTGGTTCTCAGTATTTAGATTGCTGTGATACCTCTTGGAAGTGTTTTCTTCTGGTTAATCCATTTACAGCTTTGCCTCTGTATTGGCACAGATGTGCTCAGTTTCTTTCCCATCTTGCCTGTGTCTTTGTGCATTTATTTCAGTAGCTCTTGGCACTGGCTGCGTGTCCCGCAGTTGCAAGATCTTTTTTTTTCCATGGAAGCCTTATTAATGCCAGGGTTCTGATTGCTTGCCTTACTTCCACATCTGTCTTCCTAACTTCTAAATGTGTGCAATAGTAGAAGTCTTTCATTTTAGGGCAATTGTGTATTCCCAATACCAATAGTTTTGGTAAGGATTTCACCTTCCTACCTAGGGTGGGAAGAAAAAGGAAAGTTTTCTATTAATTTCGGTGGACTTGGACCAGGTTTTTAATTCTGTTTCCTTTTAACGTTCTATGTAAATGGGATTGGACCGTTCAGTTGTTTAGGTTCACTTGGGATCTCAGTGGGATTAATTTGGGCCATTCTTCCATGTGCCAGAGCAATCAAGAGCCAAATTAGGCCTTATGAGTCATCTTCTTATCTCAGTGTGTTTAAGAGGGTGAGGAGCACTTTTTTTCAAGTGTTTTATAAGCGAGCTTTGTGCATTTTGTAGCTACTGAACAACACTTACATGCATTTACTATAAACAGCCTTGAGATCTAAAGATAAAAAACACTGCGTAAGAGTGTAGCATTATTATTATAATACACTGTTGCTATGAAGCCAAGTATTGTTTTGATTCTTGGTACCTAATTGCAGTCTCAAAAACCAGAGCTTTTCCTACCTTTGATATATCCTTGTGTCTAGCCAGTGAATAGGGCTTACTTCAACTCCATACTCTGTACCATTCTGTTTCTTTATTTTCTTTTTTTTTTCTAAACTGAGGTGATATTTTTCTCCAGCTTCAAATTCTTAATTTTCCTTTGCTGTGATATAGTCTGTAAGTGCCAAAAAGACCACAGTGCAAGGTTGTTTTCTCATTAATGTATTTTGTTTCAGTGAAAGTTCAGTCTCCAAGAGAACAAATATATTTCCTAGAGGAAAAAAATTGTGTTAATTGGTACCTTGGTGATATATTCACTGTATCCTGTTTTCAACTTTGATTTGCTTAGAATGGAGCACTCTAACTTCTAAATGGGTTTGTTTTTACAAAAAAATGTGGGCTAATGTTCCTGTGCGTATGTATATTTTAGAAAGAAATGGACTGAACACACCACCACACACATTGAGTGAGTTCCTGTTGTATAGGATGTTTACTTCAGAGTTCTGCAATTAATCACGCAGAACTGAAAAATTAACCGATCAAGTGCATGCTAATAATGAACTCTTTTCAGAGCCGGACAGAAAAAACCCCCGCTGTTAGCAAGTATCTTTATTGCAATGACTTACAGGTGCTGTGAACAAAATCAGTCATAAATGCCACCATTTAATACCCATCTCCTATTTAAACTTAGTTAGCAGGAAACCACTTCAAGTCTTTTTTTCAGGCAAAGGTCTTGAGCAGTAACTTGAAAAGCAGTCGTTAGTCACGGGCTTTCTGTGGGAGAAACCAGCTCCGTAGAAAACCATGAGGAGCTCGGGTGGGAGCTGTTGCTCCTGCGAGGACCCTGGAATAGACTAACCACGGAGACGATACCTGCTAGGGAACAAAAATAGCTCCTGTCAGGCAGCTGGGGTTTTTTCGTGTCTGGGAGTGCCGAGGGTCCTGGACTCACAGCCTCTTTTATGTCCAGGGCTCGGCTGGCAGACACCATCGCTCATCGTGAGCAGGTCTTCTCGCTCACCTTTGGCAAAAATTACTCATTCAACTCAAAGAGAGAAAGGTGGGCAGTGCCTCACGCACACAGAGGGAAGATTTTCTCTAGGCTCTTAGATCCTGCTAAGCACAACTGCCCAGAGTTGCGTGGCATCTTGTACTGCAGGGCAAATACACAATATCTTGGCTACTGCTGAGCTCGGAGCACATCTCGACCCTTTTTGCAGCCCACGGTAATGTTGCTGAGGAGTACGCAGTTACAGCAGAATGCCCTGAAATATTGGATGTAAAACTGCACTCTCTGTTGCATATTCTGTTTTTCTCTAGATGCGCAACCAGTCAGTTGCTTTCCATATGGATTTGGAGGAGTCCTGGGAAAGGTTTAGCTGAGTCCAAGTACTCACAGCTGTGTAATCATGGAGGTGGCTGGAGAACCGACCAAGCTCCACAGGTACAGAGGGTTTTTTTCTTCTTGTTTGGCAGCTTTTTTCCATCTCCAAAATCAGAAATCTGTAAATGGAGCAACTGGCACGTGTTTCTACTCTTCTACCAGAATACCAGTTGGTGTCAAGTGGAGCTCAGCTGACCAGGCTCTAGTGGAATCTGGCACCAGTTTGCCACCCAAAAAACTCAGTGTTAGTTCTACTTGGTTTTGGCCAGCTTTAACAACCTCGCCCAAACTCTGCCTTCTGAGATTTGCCCAGTGTATTGTACAACGACTGCTGTGCTGCAGAGCAAACGTGTTTTCTGAGCTAGCTGTGTCTGAGCTTGCTTGCGGCGTTCAGGACTGGAAACTTCAGACTGACAAAGCTGCTTGTGCTTGAGCAACAATGCTTAAATTCAGGCCAGTTTTGAAGTCCTTTCCCCAATTAGTAGGCATCGTTTCAAGTAGTCTACCTGGAGTAAAATGAGTTCCTGTAGAGGTATGTTTCTAAATCCAGAAATCTGGTCTACAGCTACGCTGAGGGCTTGCTGTAAGGACATTAAAGTAGATTTTGTATTAAAACACTGAAAAGTTGACATTCGAACATCTGTTATTGCTAAGTAAATATTATTAATGAATAAGTAGTTCCTCAAAGACTTGTCAGTCTTCGTACTTTTATCAGTCTTCTGTATATTTGTTTTTCGTTCCTTCTTCCTGTAAGAAGGAAATAGCTTCCTTCCCTGAACTGTGGGTAAGAGAAGAGCTCTGAGGAATCACATTAATAAACTTGCACGCTGCACTGAACGGACAAGAACTTCTCTGTGGCCCACAGTTTTCCCAAGATAATTTTTTGTTTGTTTTCCACAGTACTATCTGGTGAATAAACATGACCGTTCCCCACTTCCCATCTCTCACAGCTCGCTGTAGGTGACCAGTCAGCCAGTTGGTGCCAGATTAATGACAGAAAACAGATTTTATTGTCCAAGTCAGCTGTAAATGATGGGACTTTCTGCTAATTCCCATGAAAGCTAACTAATCTTCCAGTTGAAATACTGCATTTACAATCAAGGCTGTCACTGGGAGCAGAATTTTTTTTAAAAGAGCAAAATAAACCACACACAGAATCTTTTTATTGACTAGAGGGGAGCAAAGAAAAAAAAAAAAAAAGGCAATTTCATCTGTTTTCCTAAATTCTATACTACTGAGGCCACTTCTCTTTTATCCCAGTGGAAATGCAAAAACTCTGGATCAGCTTTTCTTCTCATGGGCATGCAGCAGTCTCCGCTTTCTCCTTGACGGCTCCAGCAAGAGCAAATTTAAGACATAGAAAGGTGGTGTGATTTTTTGTGAGATACTGTGCAAAACTTACTCAAATATTGGACTTGAAGTTGGAATTAAGTGATATATTCTTGGCAAAAAATATTACAAAATAAAATGTAAAAAATATTCAAAAAATTACCAAACTCTTAACTTCAGTGAGCTGCTATTATTTACCTTAGTATTATTTATTTTATTACTTGTCTGTGACAAAATTATAGGTAGCTATATATATACAAATATATCTTTAAGAATATTATCCTGTTTCAAGTGTGAATGTTTGAAAGAAAGAAAATAATGGCCCACTACTAATGCAGTTCAAAGTTAAGGGAACTACTACTTGTATATATCCTTTTTATTCAATACCATCCCTGTTGTCTTTGGAGGTTTTGATTTAATTTAAGGCAAAGCAAAATCATTCTTATTGTCTCCAACAGGTATTGGAGAGGATCCCAGGGAAACTGTGGCAGAATTGTTTGCTTTTTTTTTTTTTTTGAGATTTTTGTGGAGAAGCAAAAATCTTGTATAACCTGTAAAGCAAAAAAATACAAAGATTACTGACAGCGAAGTTTATTTCTCTTTCACAGGAATGTTTCCAGCCGCTAAACTATGATGGATTCAAGCTTCAAGCAAGCCTGTCCTTTCCCCTTCTGCTCATGTGTGGAGAAATCGGTGCTAAGTTAGAAGGAGCAGCTTTTGTATGTGTGTGCCTGCATACATTTATTAGCAGCGGACTATTCAGGCATGCCTTTTAAAGACAGTTTTGGACAAAGAGATAATTTTAGCAAAGAGGCAAGAGTTGTATGGAAATCTGTTTTGTAAGGGAAACCCCCCCCAGGATTAAGGATTATTAAGGATTGGCTGTGTACTCATGACACATCAAGTAGCCCATTAACTTGCAGTGAGAACTAGGACCCTAGTGCAGTGGCCTTGCAGAGCCAAAGTATAATTTGGGTTGGAAAGGCAGAACTCCTGTTTTGGCTTATCAGAAGACAGAGGAATTGGCCAGCAGTTCCTCAGGAGTGACCTTCATACCACACTTGGTCTGACAGATGCTCCAGCCATGTACTGGACAATACTACTCATTACTTTTTGTGCTTCAAGTATCTAAGCAGCTGTGGGAGGATCAAAAGTACATGCTGTTTCATCTGTTTGGTACTGATTGTTGGGTTTTTTTGTTTTTCTTTTTTGTGCCCCGAGGACTGGAGGAATCTTTGTCTGCCAGTCATTATTTGGGATGAGTGCTGCAGGTTTCGTCTTCTGACCAGCTCCAGCTCCCTGTGCCTTCCTCAATGACTGTTTGACCTTGCCTACCTGTTTTAAAGGCAATACACAACAAAATCAAACAGAAGCAAATAGCTCTGACTCTTGGAAGTGGCAGCAGTGCTGGAGGTAGCAAGCTGCCTGCTTTACTCGTGCCAGAAAACTGAGTTTAAGCTTCCTGAGCAGCCTCTCCTTGCCACCCTCCGGCAGAGACCTCCGCTTCCACTGCACGTGTGGGAGGGTGGCAGCATTTGTGGTTACTCTATGGCCTGGCATTCCCTTTTGTACGTTAGGAGAGGGCCCTGTCCAGCTGTTTTCCATTAACCCATCCACCAGCAGCACAGGAAGGTGAAGAAGGCAAACGGGGACTGCCTGAGAGGAGAAGGTGGCCAGCAGCGGAAAATCAGAACGGGCGAGCGCTGGGTGCAGAGTAGGAGCAGGCATCTGCGGCTCCCAGAAAGGACCAAGGTTAAGTTCAGCAGAAGGCTCAGGTACTAAAAAAGGCACCAGCAGAATACAAACGCTTCTTCTAACAAGCCAAATCAGTCCATCGGGTTAATATATGCGACAAATATATTTTCTATGTAATTAACTCAAAGCACTTTATTGATAAATTTTTAATTACTCTATTATTAATAGCCGAAGCTTTTGTAGAACATTTACGTATTTAACAAGCTACAGATAATTAGCTTATAGAGATATACATATATAGATAATTAGATATTAATCATTTAAAGCATGAACTATAATTTAGGAAGCCTGTTAATTGTCATGTAACTTTGTAAGCTATCATTTTAACTGCCAATGACATTCATTTATATTTCTCAGCACTTCACTGCATATTTTCTATTAAAATAACCATAGAGGGAATTAGTTCATAAAGAAATGCAATACAATGATCCTTTTATCTTTAGGTTACAACTTGCTGATCCAAACCCAACTCAGTAGTGACTAAAATCTGTTGCTGCAGAACAATACTGGCAGAAGAACAAATGGATCCCATGAATAAATTCAAGCTGATAATTAGAAGACAGTTTCTAACCATCTGGAATAGCAAGCAGCCTGCAGAAGGTTGTGGAACAGCGTTCAGAAGAATAATGGAATGAGATGATTGAAATTTTTTGAAGATGAAACTTGATAAGCTTCTGCATGGGATTGTTCAGGATGATTGTCTGCAACAACAGGGGGCTGAAATTAAAAAAAGTTCATGCTGTTGCGTTCAGTCCTTTGTGCAATGGGAGGGAATGCGATGTCAGACCATGAGGATGAACATCTGTGTTATGGAATGAGGATGATGAATGTAGAGGCCAAGAACGGGATGGACATGGATCACTTCTCCTCGCTAAGCAGAGGTGAGCTGTTGCCCGCCACAGACCTGCTCTGCTGCAAATCACAAGGAATTTTCGCTCACAGCAGTGGAAAGACGAAGCCGTTGTTAGCTGAGAAGTGGCTTCTCAGAGTGCCTTAGAGATGATTTTGCAAGTCCTTTCTAACAGTTGTACTGTTAACTCCTAGATGCAAATGACAACTGGCTTAAGATTAACAGAGGAAATAGGAGTATGTGTTGTCACTTTAGCTAAACACTGGAAGAAAGGCTGTATTTCCCAAGGTCATGGCACCTAGCGCTTTTTCCCAAAACCAGTGGGTTTGTGTCATCAAAGATGTGGAAGTTGTCAAAGGTACTCTTGGCATAGAATTGTTACTGACAGGGCAGGGACACCTCATCTGCATCTTCTGCCTCAAAGCTGTCTGGAATGAGAAAAAAAAAAAAAAAAGTTGGGTGCTTGGCTGGTGAGAGACTGGAGGACTGTACTGAGTTGAGTGAAGTTGTGATGATTGACATTTCCCGGTGGTCTGCACCAAAATGCATACTCATTGCTTATTGGTTTTGCTGCATGAATCCTTCCTCAAAATGGATTCAAAAAGAGGACAGACAAGTTCATGGACACTCGATCCACCCACAGCTGCTGACCAGCGCCCTGAATACAGCTTTTGGCTCAGGAACTTTTAACCTGCTCTTTAGAGAAATTTAGAGATCAGGCAGGCATAAAGGTGCTTACTAGTCATGTTCATTTCTTGTGCTTTTCTCTAGACATTCACCACTACCGGTTATCAGAACTGGGGCTCTGACATAGATAGCCTACAAGCCTCATTCGCTATGAAGCTCCTGTGTTCGTTCCTGCTCTTCAAATAACTTTTTCTCTCTGCTTTCTTTGTTCTTGAAGAAATAGATCTGAAGAATTTTGAAAAATCAATATATCGGTTTACATTTTTGAAACCGTAGATTGTATTACCAAATGACATAGAGGAATATAGGTGATTATTCAGCTATCTAAGTGCCATTTGCATGAAACTTTTCCTGAGAAAAGAAATCCAATCTATTAATATTTCGCTGTATATAAGATTCATTTCTTGCATGGAATATATTGAGTCATTGGGAGTTTTTAGTGTGTACTTTTCTTCTGGTAAGTTTGCCATGTAAAATGGAGCAGTCCACCACAATCTTAGGACCAGTTCAGTTGTGTGCTAAACACTTATTGATGTTGGCAGCATGCAGCATATTGTAAAGCTGAATCTTTTATTTACATAACAAGCTTGATATTTGATTAAGTTTCTCATTAGATCACTAAATGTACTTAAAATATTGTGGCTAATATTAAAAGTGTCATAGAAATTAAAACTTTTAAATGCTACTGAATCATGTGGTCTCCTGACCTCCTGCTTATCACAGGCTGTTACTTTTAATCAGAACTTCAAAAGCTTGCGATAGGCCAAAATGTTTTTGTTTCATCTCCCTCTCCCTACTGCTTGAAGCCCCCTGTGTGGTAGAAGACAGTGTAATATTTGCCTGTACTCTAAGTGTAATATTTGCCTGTGCTCTAACCTACTATTTGCTTCTGGTTTCTCCTACTTTCTAGAACCGTTTCCCTAATTCTGTATTGCCTTTCCAAGTTAAGAGAAAGATTTAAAATAATCTGTTAATTTGAAGGGGGTTCTTTTTGTAAAGAAAGTTCTTCACGTGGAGGGGAACTTTGGTGCAGGGCTAAACGCTTTTTTTTTTTTTCATACAGGCAGCATAAACTTGGAGGGGCAAAGCCTGAGAGCAGTCATTTGTTTTCTCTGGGTTAATGGCTTTCAGCTGGATGTCTGTCTGCTGAATAATGACTGAGCTGCTACATCAGCCAGTCTTTTCCACTGCAAAATATGTGTTCAGTTAATGGCATTGACATATTGGAAGTTGGAATGAGCCTCCCCACTTGAGCTGTTCAAACACGATACATCCTACCAGAGTGAAATTAAATAAGGAGATGTGACAAAAGAGGAGGATTCGAGGAAGATGATAGTGTGTTCTGAATGTGCAACATCAAAGAGACTTTGGTTTTGACATCACTTGTGCCGCTCGTTATTTAATCATTCCCATCCCGAGTATTTATTTTCTAAAGGGAAAAATTGGTTTTTAGATTTTGAGTCCCATGGTTTTGATCTTTAGTATATACTTGTACAACTGAGTGATGTGGAAAAATAATAAACAGTAGAAAGCTTGGAGTACTCTCTCTAAAATTGCTGAGAACAAAATCTGAGAAGTACTTAAGCAGCATGTAAAATTTTCAGGTCCCTCTCTCATTTAGTCATGAGATTAAGTTATCTAAGTCACAGAGGCACTTCTAGAAAATATCCTGATGTTCTACAGCAGGGATCAGCGTCTGGACGCATGGATACAAAATAAGTCTCTTGGCTATACCACGAGGTATACTGGTTTGTTAAATTGCTTTTTTTTGGTGATTACAGTTGGGAAAATGCATTGTTAGCAACTAACAAGGTAGCAAATAGCCTGTAACAATACAAGGACTGATTTGAATAGTTATTGATTTGATTTGGTTTTGCCTCTCAATACTGTTTTTGTAAGCTGAAGTCCTCTGCCTGCCTCCACGTTCCTTGCCCTTCAGCGCTGCTAACCTGCACAATGGAGGCTGATTGTACTGTGAAGCCTAAAACTGATTATTATTATTACTGGTGTGGTAGATTTCCATTTAGTCAGGCTAGCTTTTGCTAGGCCCCTTTTGTTTCACGCTCAAATGTTTCTGACCCCACCTGCCAGCCTCCTAGGTGGGCAGAGGTATTCCAGATAATGTGTGCAATGGCACTAAATGTGCAAAAAGCCGGAGTGGGAACTCACGAGGTCCCATGTGAAAGTTCGTTGGCTGCCCAAAATTGCATTCCAGAAACGACAAAAGCTATCAGTCTTGCGGGTGCAGACCCTTTCGATTCACTGACAGTAATAATTCCACCCCTAACTCTTTGGTAATGCATTAGCATTAACTGTAATTTTTGCCTTTAGACAGGCTCTGCAGTACAGCATGACGGTTCCTACCCTGTAATTGTAGGATCCTCATTAATCAAAAAGAATATTATGACATTGTGAGCTCACAAGAAAGACAATTCATGACTGACACAATAAAGGCCTAAATTATGCTGCTTTGATGATTAGAGGTGCAAAATTGCCTTTTTATATTTTTTCTCTTGTGAAAATAGGATTTAGCAGCTGTAAGAAAAAACTCTGTATAATGAAAGTAGGAGCGTTCAGAAGGAAGCAGCACCAGCTCTATCTAGAAAAGACCTTTATTTCAAAAGGAAATTAAAATTTCAAAGCTGTTTTGGTAGTGCTTTTTTATTGATAAACCTGAATTTAAATCAGGACCTTGAGGAACAAATATGTGAGAAGCACATTGCTGTAGCACTGTGTTTAGTAGTTTGCTGCTGTTACCCTTTAAAATTACAGAAATTTATATATGGTTTTGGCCAGCTTCCAAAATGTGTTTTGACATAGATGAAATGATTAATAATCAAACACAACTCATAAATTGAATGCAGTTTTATATATTCTCCTTTGTTTATAAGGAGCCAGAGATTCTGAGTGATAAATGAAGAAGAGAGGGGAAAAAATATTAAAGCCAAGTTTCTTCCACTGAAGGTATGTAGGCAAACCCGTTGAGTTCCTAGAGCAAACGTGAAGGCTGTTTCAATAAGCATTGGTTTAAGAGAAGCCTTAGTCCAGAGGGAACTCTTGGGAAGAGCCGACATCCCATAAAGACAGAGGACTGAAGGGGGGCTGAGTAGGTGGTGTGGTCCCAGGGGAGGGCCTTGTCCCTGTTTAGTTGTGTGTGATGGGCCCCGTGCGTTCTGAAGTGCTGCGATTAATGGGAAAATCAATCAAAACCCTGTTTTCTCTCCAGAGATTCCTTCCTCCAGAACAGACAGACTGGCAGACCTCGTTATCCAACTAACCAATAACTTAAAGGAGTGTTTAAGACTCTGGGAAAGTCCCCAGAAGTGCCTCCTGAGTTGGGCTCCTCACATGCGCAGGAGTGAAATGACTTATTCCAGGCACTCTTTCCTATCCATAGGTATTTACTCTCAGTTTTAAGTGTAGCCCTGACTGCTAAGATAGCCAGATTGCTTCTGAGTGTGTTAGAAACGAATCCTCTGTCTTTTCTGGAAAAAGAGATAGTTGAGGAAACAAGAGGAAAATATTCTCCCTGAATATTGCCCAATTCCTCATCTCTTCTCCAGGTAAAGCATTTTGCATGCTGCCCCCATGTTGTTGCTTTTGTTTGCTTGAGACTGTGATGTGTAGGATGGTCAAAATTAGCCATGAAGCTGATGAGAAAAATGGTAGTTTTTGTTAAAAAATATTTCTTGAAATAACGTACATTCCTTCAGTTTTGGTGTTTTGTTTGTTTGGTTTGGGTTTTTTTGCCCCCTTTTTTTTTTTTTTTTTTTCATTAATGATTGAAAACAAGTGCTTATACAGTTTCTTTCAAGACTGACCCCGTGGCAGTTCATGAAAACTTTGTTTTCTTCATGTTTCATGCCCTGACCGATATAACATGTGCACACTCTGGCATTACCTAGGAAGTAACCTGAGAGGATACCTAAAATTTTACTTTTCCTTTGAATTCAGGAAGGCTAGACTGAGAGTCAGGGATGAATTCACAAAGGCATTCTTCTTTGTGTGGTCACAGAGGAGTGATCAAGTAGGAGCTACTGAAGTGCCAGAGCAAATTAGGTGTGTCCACATTCGGAGTTGCTTGCTTCTCCCTGACTCTTTCCGAAGTGAATCCATCACCTGCCCACCTTGCCATGCTTGGGTTTGCATCAAGGAGCAATCCCAGAGGATGCAGACGGAACTTTTCCATGAGCTTCACTCAGAAGTTGAGCTTCAAGGGGTTTTCAATACACAAGGCCAGACTGGAGTTAACTCGTTATAAACTTGCCCTGAAATTCATGTAGTGCGGATGTCGGGTCTTGAGCATCAAAGTTTTTGGCCTGTAAATCTATTGCTATGAGGATGTGTTACTTGTTAATAAAGATACTGCTTTGGCTGTTCCTTTCCAACTGAAATGCAGTGGCACTTAGCGGTATCGCAAATCCTGCTAGGTGTCTTTGTAAACACCGTGAAGAAAAGAACCTCAATATCTGAATATTTTTTTTATACATAACTGGCATTTATTTATATCTCAAATTCTTGTAGTTGTGTTTTTGCTGTCTTCAGGACCGGACCATGGGGAGCGATCTTAAGTCTCAGCCATTTCTTTAGCTCAAGCATTAGTTCGTTCTTTCGGGAGGGCTCCAGAAGTGCACAGAGTTTGGGCTGTGGGACCGCTGTGCTTGTTTCAATGATCACATACAGATGGTATGAAAACACAGTGATCCAGATGGTTCCCACGGTATAAAGACAAAACTACATGGAGTGGAGAATTCCTTCCGAGAGATTAAAAAAAATTGAAAATGTCTCTACTAAACTCTCAGCCCCCATTTTTTTTGTTATAGTGGGCCTATCCTAGCAGTAACTGAGTGAGACTCTTGTGACAAGTGGCCAGAGTTGTTTTCTCCAATTCCTCTTCTTAGAGGGAATTGCCGTGTACCACTGCACTGATCTGGGGGCAGAGAAACATGAGACTGAAAGACGGTCATCTTAGTCTGCTTCACCTTCAAAAGTCCAATGGTTCAAAGGCCTTTTATTCAAACTTTTATTTAGAAAGGTGGATTTGCTGAAGGGCCATAGAGACAGTGAAATCTAATCCGAAGATACCTGTAAAACCAAGCCTAAGGTAAAGCTACACAGAAAACATTGTGTACAATACATATGTTTATTAGTTTAAAAACTACTAACGGTTAAATATGCATAGAGACTTAAAAAAAGAAAATAAAATCTCCCAAATGAAAAATTGTTTCTGTTATTGGAAATGATGAATATTTGCTATTGTCCAATTCTGCAGACTTGCGTAATTTCACTAAAATAGCCCAAATGAAGACTTACAATGATTGATGGAGTTGTGTTGCATTTTTTTTTTTCCTGTTAGTGGAAATTGGTCTTCCCTGATCTTTTTAACTGGATTGTATGCTGCTTAATGAGCAGTATGACTGATGTCACAGAGAGATTCACCAAAGTGCTGAAACCACAGAAAGGGCGTAAGAATTCAAACAGGAATGATTCATATTGGGTGGTGGTGGCTGCAGCTGTACAGATGTCTGCTCTCCCCACTTGCCCTTCCAAACATTGAAATCCAAGCTATATTGATAAACAATGATTGACTGATTTGTTTTTTTTTTAAAGGGGTTGTGTTCCTTCCTAATCATGTTTTAGTAATATGATTATTTGATTTTATCCAAAGATTGTCATGTATAGTATTAATTTATTAAATGCTATCATGTACTAATAAATAGTGCTAACAATAATCATATGCTTAAAATAATAATAACTACAACCACAATGAAAGTAATAATAATAAACAACCAGAAAGACAGCCCAACTGTTTTTATCATCAGTTGGACAACTTTTCTTCTTCTAGGTCTTATCAGCAGTACAGAGAAGTTAATGAAAACATTTGGAGACTTATTGGTTGCAGGGAAGAAATTACTTCCATTATACACTGCAGAATGAAATCCATTTAATCTGTTTTAACTCCTGGCTGCTCAACAACTTGGATGGGTTGAAGATTTCAATCTACATACACAGTACGGGTACTGTTCTTGGTTTCATTAAATGTTTCTGCTTTTCAATAGACTGTGTCTACCTTGCCCAAAATTTAAAATTGGCTTTATGAAAACCGCTGCCCTAGTAGATATGCATCTGACAGGAAAGGGCATCATTTAACAACAATTTACAATGATGTAAGTATAGAAATACTAATGGAGGTAATTACTTGCCAATAGCCCTTATTAAAGCTTTAGTATATTAGCCTCCATAATTAGTCACCCTGTATGAGGACAGCATCTGGCTCTTCAAATCTCTTCTCAAGAAAGGCACAGAGTTAGAAGTTCAGGTTTGTACAGACTCAAATTTTTATGGTGTCTATATACTTTTTTGAAACCGTAGTAGGGCAAGGTTTTTTCCTCATTGTTACTAAGATTTTCAGGTTTCTGTGGATCTCCAGATCTGTTCATTTAACTATGATATATTAGCTACCCCAGCTTACTCTTACTTTTGTCTTTCTGTCCCAGTTCTTCCTCGTTCCCTGTCACAGCAGGCTCAAGTCTAATTCTGCTTTATGACATGAATCCCAATTACAGCTAATCCTATTAAAAGCTCCAGTTATTTGGAAACATGTTCATTGGCAAGGACTCTAAAATGTAGAAAGTCCTATGAGGACTTTGTGAAGCCTTTGCAGAGATTTTTTACTTTACTCTTTGGTATATCATTAAGAAAAGACCTAATTGAGTAGCTTTTTGGATAATTTTAAGGATTTTTTTGAAGCAATTTTTTCCCCTTTTTCCTTTTTTTTTTTTTTTTTTTTTTTTTTGTTGGGGGTTTTTTTGGTGGTTTGTTTTTGGTTGGTTTTTTTTTTTGAGCCCTATGAAGGCCAATAGCTGGCAACAGCAACTGGACAGATGGGTCAAGCTTGACTTGCCTGTTCATCAGACTAAAGCAATACAGAAATATTCAAACTCTGCTACTTTCAGCACAAAGATAGGTTCCTATATTTTCATAACTCAGCAGTCATGCTGAGTTATTTTGCAAATCCAGATGCCTCCATTGTGTATTTTATCTTTCCACAGCATTGCTAAGGACAAGAAAATTATCAATTCTGAGAAGGGTAAGAAGCAGAATCAGCAGTGAATTTAACACAAAAAATTACAATATGGATCTCGCTTGCAGAGACCTGCTTTGGAAGCACTGTGTGACAATCACAGGCTTTTAGCCACATAATTACTGCTCCAGAAGCTTCATCAACTCATTAACAATTTCTATTGTCCTTCTATTGTAAATATATATTTTTTTTCCATGATAAATGTATTTTATGAAATTTCATAATGGAGATAGCAGTTCATCATGCAATAAAAGATTTGCTAATATCAAGTCTTGCTGAAATAGCTAATTGAGTTGAATTATCATATTATATTAACAGCATTTGGGAATTTAAATAAGGAATTCTTGTCCATACAAGAGTGGCTGTTATTCAGAATTTGTGTGCTGTCGGCTAGAATGCCCATTTAAATGGTTGAGCATAAATAATTTTAGCATCTTTTCTTTGTCTCTTTCCCCTTCTCTGATGTGACCTGGGTAGCATCAGGAAAGAATGGATTTAAGAGATATCTCCTTCTGCTGCAGTTTGGAAAAGGAGTAAGAGAGAGGTGTTTTTCCATGTTTTCAATTTAGTTTTTACTTCTAGCTTGCCCATCTGAAAGCACATCACATTTACTGATGTAGTTTTATCTAAAAGGTAAGATTTAAATCAAACTGCTCCCAAATAGTCTTTCTTTCTTTCATGCCATATTTTAAGTGTAAAGTGCTTTACATTAGGGATGTTTTGTAACCCCCCCATTTATTTATTTAAATCCATTTTGTGACAATGATATGTGGAAAAATAATCTTAGATAATGACATCCAAGCTTGGTGATAGTGATAAAAATATAGTCATTTTGAAGTTCTGAAACTCGTAAAATTGCCACATCTAGTTTATTCTGCACTCCCCAGAGCATTAAGCTGTTTAGCACAAATCTAATTTCCCACCAAACAGCTCAAGGCAGTTAGTGCTCATTTTGGTTCCAAAGAATTAAACACACTGTTATAAATTGTGATAGTCTGTGTGACTCTGTAGAGAAACCCATTTTCCAATGTATGTGTACCAAGCATAAGAAAATAAGACGCTGCTGTTGTACGAGGGGTGATTACAATGGAAATAACAGTGAAATTAAAGGATCATTTGCTTCAAGGCTAATTAATAACAATTAATAAGAGAGAAAGCACTTGTAAAGCTCAGTGAGTGAAGGACAAATTGAAGGAATTCACAGGTAAAAAATATTGAATGACGTAACCCTTATAATGTGTAAATCTTACCATGGATACACAGCGGACTACCTCTTTGAGTCTAAATTTCTCATGTCACAGTGATGCGGAGTGAGTCGGATTTTCTAGGACACCTAATCTGTCTCTATCCAAAGTCAGGAAAGGGGCTGTGGTAGTTGGGACTTCAGAGTATTAACCTGGACAAAAGAGGACAGATGAGCTGAGAAACTCGGTTCTGCAGTTCTGCTATATGTGTAGCATAAAAAAGTATCAGGGACTCTGGAATCTGTCTCAAATCATACAGGATGTATGGGCAGAGAGATAAGAATTTCAATTTTCTATATTCAGAGCCAAAATGAGCTCACGAGACCAGCATGGCAATAACATGAAAATTGAAATCGAAGTTTTGTCTCCAAATTTCATTCCCTGTGACCTTGGGGGGGTGGGGGTGGGGGATAGTGAGGGTAACTCACTACTATATAATAACAAATTACTCTATGTATTATATAATACACAAGTAATTGTGGCCATTACACCGTCATAGAAAATTTTCATAGCTATTTTCAAACCTACATTTCAGAAGGAAAAGTTCAAAAAAAATTCAGAAACTTAAAAAAAAAAAGATATCTGTGACTTAGAAACGCCTTTGAGAAGTTGAGGGGAGTTTCATCACTGACTTCGGCAAGGATTAAAACCAGGCAATTACCCCAACTGTTTGTAATGGAAGTGCTCTTTTACATGTCTGAGTTCTCTGTCTGGGAAGAATAAGCAGAGGGATTTTGGCTGTGGGACCCAGGGATCTCCAAAAGTCAAATGATTGCTCACTGTCAGGATGCCCTTTTAAAAGGTTACCTATGGGGGAGCTTCCCCCCCCCCCCCCGCCCCGTCCTTCACTTTGGAACGCCTCTGGTAAGCTCTGCTGGAGGAATTTTTCTCAAGACGTTCTGTAACACACCTGCTTCCTCCAAAAGACAAGTCTGGTATCTCTAGATTTGCTGAAGGTTTATTTTCTTTTTCCCAAAGGAAATGTGTGTTTCACAGCAATAGGATCCAGATTAAGAGTATACCGCCTGTCTGAGGGAGGAGAAGTCATCCAAACCTCAAGAGATTTGGAGACTGCCTTACAGAGCGACGGTATGTACCTTCATTGTTGTTATTTATATCACACCAGTCCCTTGATATCAGAGCTGCCTTGTGCTAGACGTGGGAGGAGACAATCTTCCTTTGAAGAACTGATGCTCCTAAATCAGGAAGGATGAACCAGAAGGGAGGATGTCCCTGGGGTGACGTTACATGCCAGTGCTGGAGCTGACAAGTGAGCCATGTGCTGTAAACCTCCAGGTTTAGTTCCTGTGTTCACTACTGTGCCTGCAGTGAAATTGTGCCTACCTCTTTTAGCCCTTGGAGGTTTAAGCCAATTTTCAGCAGGTCCTGTGTTACTGGGTGCGTGGGTGAAATTCACCGGTGTGCTGAAAGGCACATCAAAGAGACTGAAAGACCATCAAAGTCCCACTGTTTGAATGAGTAAGACAACTGTATGGCCAATGCTTTGCAAAAGGGGGAGTTTTGCAAATCCTGTGGATCAGGCGAAATTCTTTGAATGCATTCTTGTTCTTCGACTGTTTTTCCCTGGCTCGCTTCCTTCTCTGTGCTGTTCTTCCTTAGCTAACCTGCAACGCCTAGTGCAACTTCATAGTGTTTATTAATCTTACAGGCAGGGAACGCAGCGTTCTCTTTTGTACCATACGTTTCGGGTTTCTAATGAATCCAGCGGGTTTCAGCTTACTGCAGCTGAATTACTAATATTCGCAACAGTAAGCAGCACTGCTAACACGCTTCGTTGCTGCTTCTGCTCCAGCATCAAACTCCTTCCAGGCCAGATGGGCACTGCGCATGTAGTCCTGCACCACACAGAGCAATCAGATAAGTGCCTCTGTTTGGGGTGTGTAAAATGGAAGGTCACTGAAGTTAAGTCTTTGGACTTTATTTCAATTTGTACAGGAGTTTTCAATGGTGTTTTTTTAGATTTTGCATCAGAAATAATCTGTCACAGAGAAGAGCGTAAGAGAAAGTCAAGACTTTGATGGACACAGGCGGCATGAAGCTTGTAATTAGTTTCTTGTTCCTTAATCTTTTTCTCTTCACTTTCTTCTGGAAGTTTTTCTCATAAGCAGATACTTCATAGCAGGGAACCTCTGTGTTGTACTGGAATATATGCTGTCAAATGTCAAAGAGAATACACATAAATTCCATTTTAAAGCTAACCCAGGATGTCATTTGGAGTATTTACTGTGTAGATTGTCACTGTTGGTGTCTTTATATTTCTTCTCAATCTTGCCCTTTAGTAGTAACAAAGAAACTGGGTGAAGGCTGAGTTTTGCTCTTTGCTGGTGTGTTGTCCATAAAGCTAGAGAAGGGGTGAATCTTGCACTAAAAAGAAACAGTTTTATTTTCTTGGTGTTGCATTTCCTAAGTTATTTTTGAGCATAATTATGTTGAAATGTCAATGTCTAATCCATTCTTCTACTGTACAGCAGGAATAAAAAAAAATAAAATAGTGCCAGACTGACTGATCTCCAAACACTCTGCCTTACCGTGAGAATTGAACTGCGTAATTTCTGCTGGTATCCTTGAACTTCTGGCTTTTACCAGTCAGGTGCCTCTGGCGTCTCGGAATAGCAATGAACTTAAGTGGTGTTTAGGCAGTCTTAACGTTTCCCCAATTACTTTCAAATGAGGAGCAGGCTTTCTGAATGCTGCACACCTTCTGTGAGCCCTTAGAGTGAAGTTTTTAAAAACTCAGCTCCTTATTCCTGACAGTCTCACCTGTATAAATAAGGCTTGGGAGGTGAGGCGTGGGGGTTTTTATCAGATGATATGTGGAATGGCAGCAAGAGACAGAGGCGGAGGTGGGCAGACCGGCTATGGACCGCGGTGGAACCATGCTGGACAGGGGGACAAGGGTGCTCGGGGCACAAGGGTGCTGAGTGGCCAGCTCCGGCCAGGCACAGTCAATGGGAAAATGCTGCTGGCTCCGGCGTAGGAGAGTAATGGATGAAGACCACCAGGCACCTGGGAAGGTATGACTTCGAAATGCTCAGAACCGTTGTCCGCACTGTGTATTACAGCGCGGGTTTTTTTCAAACTGGGCTTTCTGCTGGTAGTGCTGGATGCCTGAGGGTAAATCACGTTTGCATTTTGCCACTTGCAACCTGGGTGGAAAGCCTTGTCTTTAGATGCCTGGTTACCTGACCGAAGGTAGCCTTGTTTCTGCAAAGAACTGTGACTGCAAAGAAATGACAGAGGGAATTCCTTTCAAATACAATATTGTGGATGAAAGAAAATAAAGTAATAGGAAAGGAGAGTCAGTTCAAAATCTGGAGTCTATAGTTTTACGGTGCTATAGTTAGGAGAGAAACTTTGTCTCTTTCTTTCTGGAAGATGGAGGTCTGCTGAAACGTAATTGTACGGGGTGGAAAGTGAGAAGAGGGAAGAGGGGGTGTTTTGGGGCACTGGTGTTCTCTGAATGCATAGAGTGCTCTGTGGAAAGTAAAACAATCAGGTTAGCACACGATCGGCTCTTTGACCTTTCCATTCAACAGATCAGGCATGACAGAACAATAATAATAATGAAAGCTTTTTGAAACTCTCTTGAATTGCAAACTTTCATTAGCCATACTTAGGTCTAAGTAGTTTAAATCTCCCTCGGGGACCACTGCTTTATTCCACTTGATTAAGCACGCTTTGTGCTTGCCTCCAAACCATTCTTTTTTTAAGAAGATATTACACAGTTCTGCTTAATAATATACTGTGTGTTTCTTTACAGTAGATAACATTAACAGGCCACAGCACTAGCAACATCTCGTAACATTCCCCATTCTGTATTGGCTCTCTTTCCCTAGCAGGTATATTTATAATTTCTACCACTCTGAAATTTCCAGCTCTGCTTCCCAGGACCATCTTCTTTCTCTTCTCTTCTCTTCTCTTCTCTTCTCTTCTCTTCTCTTCTCTTCTCTTCTCTTCTCTTCTCTTCTCTTCTCTTCTCTTCCCTTCCCTTCCCTTCCCTTCCCTTCCCTCAGTAGATTAGTTTGCATTCTTCAGGATTAAAAAGGTTTAGAAAGCAACGGGGAGTTGGCAGGAAGAGCATGAGTTGTTTAGAAATGTCAAAAAGTGTCAAAGCGGCAGCCATGTGGGGGACAGCAGCACTTTTCAATCAGTCTGCGCCAGAAATAGCATCCCTAAGAAAGGGCCAGGGTGTGCCACGGAGATGGTAATAAAACTTTCTTCTGTTCTGAGCCGAGAAGGGAGAGAGATTTTCTCAATCCTTGAGGCAACCAAGGCCCAATAAATCAAGTGGCAGAACTTACAATATAATAAATAGCCAACCTTACAAAAATAGCTTCATAGGGGTGTCTAGAGGGGAGGACAGATATAGCAGGATAAGATGGCTCATAGCTGCGTGTTTCTTTCATTTGGTTAATCCTTTTTCACCTTTGTGTTTTCCTCTGCTATTTTTGGCTCTCCTCCTTTTAGAAAGCACACAAGACTTACTCCTAATGTAATAAACTACAGTATGCCCCTCCCGTGGCAAAGATTAATAACAGTGCTATTGCC
The DNA here is from genome assembly GCF_929443795.1 of Astur gentilis. Lineage (NCBI taxonomy): Eukaryota > Metazoa > Chordata > Aves > Accipitriformes > Accipitridae > Astur > Astur gentilis. Next base: position 23,151,231 of record NC_064899.1, on the reverse strand, counting down.
TGGTGTGGCACAGCAAACAGCAGCAGTATCTTGACAGGCCTCAGAGTTAATCTCTTTGCACTTAGGCTTCAGGTATAAATTCTTTGTAGTAGTGAATTAAATCCCCTGCCTCTCCTGTGCGATATGTATGTTCGTTGTGTCTCTTCCATAGGCGATAAATGGTACGTAGAATAGTTTGTGGTTCAGCGTGAGTATGGCTTGGTGGGAAAGGGAGAGAAGGGAAGAAAACCAGCGAAGGAGGCATGAAGGTCCCTAGAAAGCCAAATGGGCATCTGAAGCTTAACCAGATCTTTTGCTTTGCCAGACCCGATTCCTCACAGCTCTAATGGAAATAGGCCATTTCTGTCTGACAGTCTCATTCTCCTACCAACAATTTTCCTTCTTCACTCACTCCATCACCCACTAATTCACCCTCTGCCTAGTGTGAGTCCCATTACAGGAGAGAGTGATGCGACCATCATATTTATTTGGAGGACAAAGTCTTGTCTATATTTCACCTGTAACTTGGGCTCACCCATTCCAGGGTTCTGGCAGAAGAGCTGCCTCAACTTTTTGGTCTGAATGCTGTCCCTGTTTCTTACTTTTTAAGAAAATCACAACTCAGTTGTTTTATTCTCCTCTGGGTGAGTGCCGTCTGTACTCAGCATGTAGTTTTTAGCTTGATAAAGGCTTGGAAATAGTTTGTTTCATGTGTTTAGCATCTATAGATTCTTTTTCAGGGAGGGGTGTGATTTCTCACTTGTTCTGGGTAGAATAGAGACTGTTGCCTGATTGGCTGATTTAGGGCAAGCTTGAATATTAGACTATGGATTTTTATTATATCTCTCCAGAGGAAAAGGCTGACAACTGTCAGTGAAAATGTCACAATTTACAGACACTTTCCTTGGCTAGAGGGTAGTCGGTCAAATGAGGTACTCAGATATTTTTCTACATATCATAGCAACACTGCTTTAGATCCTCAACTTACAAAATGCAGCCCCAAGTCCTGCAAAGATCTACATAACTGTTTAATCGTGCCATCAAGTTAAAGTGTTCTAGGCTAAGGACATGAAGCTAAATCTTTGTAAGCTGTTGCAGTATCAGAGCACAAGAGTGAATCCATATATTTTTAAAAAAACCTTTGGCGGTGTCAGAACACTCTTATTCCCAGAATCTAGGTGAACCTGAGAAAAAAAGGAATGAAACAGAAAAAGAATATTTTCTTAGAAGATCCATTATGCCAGTACAAACCAAAAGACATACTTCTCTAAAACAGTCATTGGTTCAGACCTCTGAGCAATCAAGTCAGTCAGTGGGGGATCCATAAAGCGAGAACAGAAGTAAAGACTGCTGAATGGCTTAACTTTGATCCAGGTTACAGAAACTCCTGGAAGAGTTGGCATTTTCAGTCTCAAAGATGATGCGCCGTGGCTAATAACTAAGAAACCACTTTAAGTGCTTTCTTTTTCCATCGCTTCTCAGACGTTTTAGCAAACTAGATTTTACAGTATCATTAGGTCTTTCACCATATTTAGGAGAATTTCCCACATGTCTGCATCGCCAGATAACCATGGGTCTAGGGCTCCCTGTGGAGGAACCGCTTTGATGTACCGCGGGTTGAAGCAGAACTCCTGAGCGAGCGCTTAAAATGCCCAGGCCTTTTACTTTCCTTCGGAACTTTAATTCAAGAGCTTTAAAAGCTCTAACTTAACACACTGTGCTGTCATTCATTCCTTCCCTTTCCCGCATGCGTATATTTGGAGTTCTTTCTAAACTCTCCCGTCTACCCCTGAAGTGTGACGTGAGTCCAGGAGGCAGCCTGGGGAAGCGGAGATGGGCTACAAGGAGGTGGTACACATGGGGTAGTTCGTGAGATTACAGCCGCCTTGTGCGATGTGACATGGAGCCCCTCCAAGACTGGTGCCTCTGTCCTGGGATGCTCTGTTCTTCCAGTGCTGGGATAAGACATAGGAATGGCATGGCTTTTCCGCAAGTTAAGGTGGTAGCTCGTTGCACTTTGCATTTTATTGTCTCGGGTTCTGCTTTTTATTCCTGTCTAATGCGGAGTGATCTAAATCCCTAGGACCTGGCTGTAGGGTGGGAAGGAGAGTTGTCTTGTGGGTGGGAAGGCTCCCTTTCTCCCACGAAAGTGCTTGGTGGAGGGAAGCTGCGTTTCATTGCTGCCTTTGTCAGACCGCAGGCTGTGCTCCCAGGTGTTGGGGTCTCCCGTGATGATTCACACACAGCGCACAAATTATCGTCGTGTTCACCATTTGATCGCTAGTGTAGCCTGGACCGATGGCTTCACATACCGCCTCAGACGTATATCAAGTGGATTTTCTTTGAAGTGATGGTGGAGCCCCTGTTATTTCATTTCAGGGCAGGTGGCCAAGACCTACCCTTCCCAACCTGGCTCTCGCTGCTGAAGGTCCCTGCAGGACCTGCACCGGCGGAGCTGGGGGGGGGACACGGACACACGGTTAGGGTCCCTGGGAGGAGGCACCTCACTAGATGGCAGCAACACCACAGCTTTAGGGAGTAGCCTCTGGGCATCCTTCCCCTCCCCCAGACTGCTCCTCTCTACAACGGCAAGGTAAAAAAAAAATTAAAAAAATTCCAATAAAATCCTTCTGCTGTACAGGTCTCGACCAGAAAAGCTGTGATAGCTGAATTCTGCACAACTTCATCATATATCTTTGTGGTGCCTATATATATATGTACACACACACACACACGTATACGTATGTATCCATGTGTGAATGTAAAAAAAAATATATATATATGCTCATGTGTGCATGTTTATGCCTAGGCTTTTCTTACACTTGGGAAGCTAACAGCCAAGACTGACTGCCCTAGAGTCAAACGAAAGGGAGAGGCAAAGCTGGGACCGGCCACCTTTGGCTGCGTCCCTCCCCAGTGATGTGCTGCAGTGCAGGAACGGCTAATTCTCTTCTCTCCCACAAATCTGTAGGAGCCAGCCAGCCAGGAATGGGCCTCATTGCCTGCTCTACTGATCACACTTTGTGGTTAGGAACACTTGGTGAAGGAAGATGCTCAAATTTGGTTTCTTTCTCAGAACCAACCCAGCTGGTTTCCTGGATCGGTTCACAGCTGCAGCCAATTTCGGCTGTTGTAGTATGGCCCAGCTAGTTAATAAATATTGTGCCATACATTTTACTGAGCCCAGGATTAAACATCACATCAGTGCAAGAGAATGTCACTTTTCCTGCCAGCTGCTGGCCATGTCCTCATCCCCACCGTGGCCAGTAGCATATGGTGAGTGTGATGCCCCGAACAGAGAGGCACAGGAGTGCATGCATCAGGAGAAACACAGAGGTTTAAAAGAAAAATGCTTTTGGGTTTGCTTGGCTGTGGTACGCATCCTTGTGGGGCAGTGCAAGGGCTGGAGGTTAAGCATGGCAGGAAGGAAAGCCAGAGAAAGAATTTCTCTTAATGAGTCTGTCGGCCTCTCTAAGACAATATAGATAAAAAATACAACCTGGGACAGGGACTGTGAAAAACAACTTCAGCTCTCAAGGTCGCATGTAGCCCTCTACTCACGTGTGCCTGTCAGTCCACTGAGTTTGGATGAGAGCTACCAAGTTTTTGAAAAAGCTGCGCCCGAGATTTTAAAACAGAGACTTGGAGTGACCGTAGCTCTTACCTGTGTGTTATGAAAGCTGTTTGAAGCTAAGAAGGGCAGGTATAGCGCTGGGCCAGAGAATCAGGGTTATTTCCCAGCTGTGACTTATCACCAAGCTGTCCAAGATCTGCTTGTGTGAAGCGTGAGAGAAACAAGAAAAGGGCACTAGCCTGGGTATAGGCAATAACCGAGTACCGCTCTCGACATACAGCACCCATATGGGTAGAAACAAGAAATTGTGGAGGCTTTGCAGCGCAGCGTGGCCTCTTTGAGGACAAAGATCCGTCGGGACACCGGGGCTCGGAGGGGTTCCTTGGCTGGGGGAGGCCAAGGATGCTGCGCGGAGGGGCCAGGCTCCCTTCGGTACCCCTGCCCGGACGGACCTGCCTGCTCGGCAGCAGCACCGAAAGCGGCTGCATCAGGCACTCGTGTTTCCCCAGTGCCCCTCAGGGCCCAAAGCCAGTGGGTTTGTATTTGGCTGGGACTAATTCTTTGGGAAAAAAGCCCAGACTGCTCTTGTCTTTTGATTTGGTAGCTGCAGTAGTGACGGTGCACTTTCAGTTGGCTGGGTACAGGCACGGAGAAGCATAAAGCCCTTTTTCATAATGTAAGGGTATTGTACGTATGACTTTGTTATACGAGTACATGTGTGTGAGGAGTTCTTGCACAGGCTGCTAATCTCCGAGTCCTCTATTAGACTGCTCAGCTGAATGTAATTTGTGGCTTCAGAAGCATGATACTCACTGGTGTTAGTGCTTGTTTAGAGGTCAGAACTAAAGAACTGTATTCGCACTTGTTCGTTATGTTTTAGAAAATAAAATATACTCGACATACCACTCTCGGTCCATGGGCTCTGTCTCTACTGCAAGCATAACTAGTAGTGAAACAGCAGTGGTATTATAGCTAAAAATGTGCTCGCGTTTCTATGTCATTACGTTTTAGCTGAGGTGAAGAAGGTCAAGTTACTGGAAACATTGATTTTCATTTTTTAAGATCAATTCTAAATACTTGGCATAATTTGTGAGGTGGTTCAATACCTGTGTTAACATGGTTTAAAAATACTGTAATATTGGTGACTTAAAACTTCGCTTTAACTAAAATTTCTGTAATATCTGATATACTTTCAGATTCTTTGACAGTGAGATCAAATGTGTGTTATTCTTTGGTGTGAGCAGGTTGTACAAGTGTTTGTTTAAAGCATGTTAGTTGAATAAATAGTTCTTTAAGGTTGGGAAAAATTCCTGTCTCTGATATGCTGCGACAGCAGGTCAGAATTGTTGTTCATGACGGAAGGTAAAATGGCTCTATCCAGGATAGTAATTAGCTCAAGAACTATGCTGATAATTATGTCATGTTTTATCATGACTTTATGACTCAATGTCTACCTGATGTCCTGGTTACTACCAACAGATGGACTTGTATCATACAATGAAGACCTTTGTTCTCTTATAGGAAGCAGAGACAAGAAAAGTCAATTAATAGATTTGCTCTTATCAAAAGATTGTGCTTATAGAGGATGGTTAAACACTTGCTAAAATGCACATAAATCTGAAAAAAGTACAGAGCACTTAATCTTGAGGCCCATCTTCTTCCCCACCCAGAAGTAGCTCTTGGTTTTTGTAGAAGTTTATGGGTTATTTACTGCCCTTTACTTAATCCACATGACATTTTATCAACTGAGACAGTGTTTCATGTCAAGCTTACACAAAACAGTCCATGGAGTATACAACCGAGTGATTATTCTCACAATTTCACATGGCAAAGAAGCTGGGACACATGTTGTGTGTTGATAGGTACTGGAAAATGCAGAGAAGTCTCTCCTGGCAACTTGTGCGGGTGATAGGAAAGTGGCAAGGAATCCTGGAAACTTTCCTAAAACTTCTTGTTTATAGATTGTGACAACGTGGGGATTCCTACAGTCCTGGACTGTCTCTCTGTCACTTGTCCTTTGCCAGAAGGCACTGGTTAGTGTCTCACTGGAATGACTCTTTCCACATCTTGGCCCTTGATGCTTTTACCCCTCAAAAGACTTTAGCAGGTTGGTGGGAAACACATCCCAGCTGCTAAGGTACTCCAAACTTGTCTTGGTTTCCAGGCACCAAAGGGATTTTTCTGTAACAGTGCATTATTAAGATTTATTTTTATTTTTTTTGGGGGGGGTGTGTGGTTCTGGGAAAGAAATGTGCCTTGTGTTCACAGCATTACTTGAAACCTTCCTCAAAACCTGAAATAGTGTTTAAAAAAAAAAAAGTGCATCAACTGCATCAAAGGAGCAATTTCCTGATTACAAGTTTGGAAACACAGCTATAAGAGAACGCTATTAAGAGCGGGAAGATGAAGACTCAGCAAGTGCCTGATGTGAATCTCCTGTTCCCGCTGACTCTGAGAGCTCCTCCGGGGCATCTCTCAGCTGCAGGAGCCGAAGGGACACCCCAGCACTGCTGATCTCCCGGGGCTGCCAGGCACAGCCCCGCTGTAGGGTTTTGAGGACACCTCTGCTCCAGATGTGCTCGCTCAGATGTCTGATACTAATTTGAAAGCTAAAAGCCAAATTCCCCTGGAATCAGGTTGCTTAGCTTTGAGAGCTTGCTGGAGATGTGTTTTCTTCAAGATAGCCTATGTTCTTCTTTCTCCATGTCCCTCAGCTCCATGAAGGATGTTGCTCTGAGCATATGCTAAGCACGGCTCGGTTTTACTCTCTTGTGTTCCTCAGGATTGGGATAAAAGGCAATTTCAGAAAATAAGATGCTTCTCTGAATTTATATATACCCGTAGTAAGTACCCAGGCTGAGGCGGCTTGTGAAATGAAGGGAAATCTGTGCAAGTCTGTGCTGCTGAAGGACACTGCTTTGCCCCAATCTCTGCCTGGGGGTGCCAGAGGCGTTGTTAAGTTTGGGGATGGGGGGTCACCGCTCAGAGCAGGAGGGGGAAGGTTTTGGCCCCAGACCTGCTCATCTGGCAAGGAGGAGGGCAAGAAAGTGGGACTCAGAGGTGGAGGTGGCTTCACAAGGTCAAAGGAAGCCATAGGCAATTTGATGAAAAACAGGAGGACCCCAAAGTCCCAGTCCAGAATCATAGTTAAGACAAACAAAATAGAGCATTAAAACAGAAGGGCAGAGTTTGTTTAGGAAGGACTGACTAGCAGAAAAGAAGGAAATGAGGTGTGAGCAAAAGGATGCCTACACCAAAATAGTCCAAGATATGAGGAAAAACAGTCCTCTTGATAGTCTCAAGGTCATGGAAAAAAAGAGGAAAGAACATAGATGTTTTCATGGCTAGTTGTCTACTGTAAATCTATAATAAAACGTGAATTTCCATCACACCAGAAGGATCAGATGGATATGGATTTAACCTAGCAAAATTATGCAACATGCAACTGACAACAGAGATTTTTAACTGCCTGTCAGGGACGGACTGCAGCTGGACAGTAGGTATTGTCCAAAATTTTATCAGACTGCGTTGGGATAAACTTTTTTGTATGGATGGGGAACAAAGGAATTAATGGGGACATCTACCAAATTTGATTCTGACAAGAAAGTCTTGCAGAGAACACGAAGGAGAAAGGCAGCAATTAGGGAAGGATGGTTAAAGAAAATCAATTGTAAGAAAGCCGACTCAATAAGCTGAGGAGTTTGATTTATGTTAGATCTTGGGAAAACTCCTTAACAGTGGAGATGGTTAAGTAAAGAGGTAGAGTGCCAAGGAGTGTGGAGTGTCCGTTGCTGGGAGGTTTGAGTGGGTGAGAAAGCTGAGTTAGGGGGCTGGTGGTCCTGCTCTGAAGCAGAGGTTGCCTGCTTGTGGCACCTCCTATGCCTATTTTTGATGATCTGACGATAAAGAGATGCTTATTGAGTTTAGCATGTAAGTCACATCCCTGCTTATGCCTAATTGCCTATAATAGTACTCGGTATTCCTATGAATGTAACTAACTGCTTTGTAAAGCACTTTGAAACATCAGATTACATGAAAAATGCCATTAGCATGTAAGTTGCTCCCTCACAATAAACACCATTAAAAAAAGTAGTAAAGTTGCCAACATTTTATCTGATATCCCTAAACTGTTTTTTTTTTTTTCTCCTCCACTATACTCACCAACTGTTGTTTTTCAGATCACGTTTGATGAAAAGGCAAGTCATTATTAAAATATATATTTAAGGAAGGTATAAATCCATATTAAAGCAGTTGAAGAAAAATGCATAGCACATTAAAAGAACACCATAAAAAAGTGGCCTGGAATAGTATGGAAATGCCTGACAAACGTGAGTCTGCCAACATGGAAGGACACTTTTAATGCATTATTTATAGATATTGCTTTACCACCACAAGCCATTGAGATCAAGGTCACCCAGTGGACTTCTGGGCAATGGGTCAAGACTTGAGAGGCAATATTGATAACAGCAGCTGACAGTTTCTTGGATACAGCTGGTATTTTTCTAAGCAGCAGCATTTTCTAACTTCTAACGAACAATGGAATTCTGTTTGCTGTGAAACTGCTCGAGTCTGTCTTGGTCACAACTCATTAATTGTGGTCAGTCCCAGGCTTGGTCTAACTGCTCTCCCTCTTCCCTGCATCTTCCTGTAAATCAGCCAAGTAAATGCATCTAATGAATACGACAATTCTAGGTGGCTTTTTCTTGTTTCGTTCTGAAGTCCCCCAGACCCTGGCTTTCCTTTCTCCCAGTTCTCTGCCAGTCATATTTTTTAATATTTTGAAGTCCCAAAGCCGAACACTTTCCATGTGCTGGGATCAACAATAATAAAATGTAAGCTGTGACTGAGGAAAACATAAATAGTCTCTGTGACTCTGAGGACAATGATTTCTCTGCCTGGTTTTAAAGGTTTCCACTCCCTTTATAACCTGTTGTTCCTATTGATTGTCATGACTTGTGTGGTTTTGTTTTTGTTTGGTGGGTTTTTTTGCTGTGTTGTTTTTTTTTGTTGTGTATGGGATCTTTTTTCTTAATGCTATTTAACATGATTTCTTCTCAGGGGAAGATGGAAGGAAAAGCCATTTTGATCCCTTTAGCCAAATCACATTCTTATTTAGCAATCCAAGTCACATCTCATAAGGTGTGCTGTGAGATTTTTTTTCCCCAAAATGCTTTTGCCTGACAAGGCCTCCTGACCATGTAGAAGTTTTCCTCAGGCTTCTTGCTTGGAGGGTCTTAACTTCTTCCTGACCCGCTCCAGTTCCTTCAAGGCTCAGTACTTATTGCTTGCCTAGTCCATCGGTTTACAGCCTAAACCAGTTAGTAAACTGCTGATGGAAGGCTTGATCAACATTTTATTAATTCTTTTTTTTTTCTTTTTTTTTGTTATTCCATTTGTGTGTTTCTCTTACTGTTACATTTTCAGCAGTATTAAACTAGCCATGTTTCAATGTTCATCTTGTATTGGATAATGCATCTTCCTTCCCAGAACAGTCCATCAGATTTTGTTAACATAAATAATGATTTTCATTGAGAAAATAAGCAGCAAACCCAGGTGACCTCTTTTTAAGAAGAGACTAGTGTACATAAATAGCATGAATTTTCTTCTGAGTGACTGGACTGCAAACTAGCTCAACATCTAATTTTAAGAAAGAAAAAAATCTTGAAAATAAATTACCTCTTAAAATCCCCATATTTCTTTAAGGACTTTGGAAGCACTTCATTCAAAGTAATAATCCCTAAGAGTAACCAGAGTGAGGTGAAAATTGATGGATTCTCTCTGTACTTGCTTTAATCACTGGGAATAAACTACAAGATTATACAAAGAAAACTGAAATCTGGGCACTGCATCTGCCAGAGCTACGAGTTTCCATTAGCTGCCAGACATTGTGGCATTTTTTTCTCCTAGTAATAGTGGTGTAAATTATTATTGAAATTGCAGGAGTTGCACTGAAATTAATCTGGCATAATCTAGTGCAGACTTCCTCTCCTTCCTTTTCTGAAGCAATTTGGTTCACATAATGTATATACAATAATTAATTTAAACTAACATGAAATAACCCATTTATCCTTGAAAGGATTTGGGATTAGAAGACTTCTAGTCCAATTTTCAGGATGATTTCTGTTTATATGGCAAAAACACTTGCACAAATAAGCTAGAGCAGCAGAAAAAAGAAGAAACTCCGCCAACTGGACTTTGAATAGTTGTTTTGTAAAAGTTTGGTCCACAAGTTTTTTTTATTATTTGATATTGTATTACTTCCCTGTATTAGTTAAAAAAATATCTTTGGTACTCCTTGATGGAGGACATGGCTCTAACAGTCAAAAATGTGATGTCTGTAGTCTGCAGGCATTGCTGTGTGTTGTGCTACTCATCGATCAGTGATTTTGTACTGCTGCGGATAAAATCGATATTTGTCACTTGTAAACTGTAGCTTCTATTCCAATATTTATGTCAGTTTTAATGACTAGTGGCTACGTGCATGTCTACAGGAGAGAGGGCTCTCCGTTCGCTGGGGCAGTGGGGATCTGACATTGCCTGGAGCGAAGCGTTGATCATCTTGGTACCACTGGGCTTCGTCGGGGTTTTAGTGTAGGGATGCTTTGGTGTGTCTGTGAAGAGATAGGGTGGGTGCAACCATAAATTTTGGGCCCACATCCTTGGCTCTGGTCATGAAAGACCAGGGCTGGCTCCCCTAGAGCCCCGCGGGTCTGTCTGCAGCAAGCCCCAGCTTTGGGGGAGGGTTTCATTTGATTTGGCACAATGCAAATACACGGAGCTCACCCCGGCTGGGCACGGCAGCAAGGCGCAGAGGGCGTACGGAGGTGCTGCATGCTGGGGTACGCAGGCAATGCTCCTGGTGGCATCAGCCTGGACTCCATGTTCTCAGCTGGATTTACATCCCGGTGCACACCCAGAGCATCTCTTTGCTGTTCCCTCCGCTTTGGGGATGCAATGCAGGGACACCAGCCCTGGCTCTGTTGTGGGCATAGCCGACATTGAGCGGTATTTATCTACTCTGGTGGCATGCTGTGCCAAATCTGCTGTGCTCTCTGCGGACCTGAGCTGGCCTGGGAGCAGTCTGCCCATGGTTACGTGGCACTCGCGCCTGCAAACCTGAGCAAGAGAAGGTGGCCCTGCAGCTGGGACACGAGGATCGAGCTGTGGGTAAGAAGGAGTTAACTACAGGTCTTCATGTGCTGAGGAATAAAATGTCCAATCCAGGAACTGCTTAACAAAATGTATTTTAAGTGGCAGGTCAGAGGTAGTGATGAGTAACCGCTACCTCATCCCGTAGTGCATCATCCCAGCACTGACTCTATGGTCTCGGAGCCAAACCCTGGTTTTCCCCACACACCTGTGTCAGGAGATTCCGTCATCTGACATCAAGGATTGTTCCTGCAGTATTTCTTTCCTATATTACATAGAAATCAAGGACCTGCAAAACGGATGGCACCTACCCGAATATTTCTTTTCCTGTATCTTTCACAAGTGCTTTCCATCCTAAAATTCTGAGGCTTGAAAACTTGTTGGTAAAGGAAAGGTGAACCTTTTCAGCTGCTTATTTACGACACCAAACAGGAACACGCCTCTTTGCCCAGTGTTTAAATTAACCTTGCTCAATTTAATTCTTGCTTTTAATTTTGTTCTGAGATTTGTATGATTTTTTTTGACGTAATTTGGAAAACCCCATTATCAGGCAGGACTGTATAGGAAATGTGCTGATTTTTCAGGAGTAGAAGTATCAAATGTTCCTTCACTGTTAGCAAGGCGATGCTCTCTTCTTCATGATCCTGCCTACCACGAGCACGGCAAGTATCTCTGCTAACCACTGCAAAGGAAAAAACATTCAGGATAATTTTCAGCTTGCTTTGCTCTAATTGATTTTATACAGTTTGCTGGGTATAATTACTTTTTCATAATCGAGTCTTTTTTAAAGAAAATCATATATAAAAATAAATCCAAGTTGTCTATTAAAACCTGAAATTTGAATGAATATATCCAAGCTGAAAGCACAAGGCTTACTTTCCAAACTCTCTGGAGCCGTGCTCAGCTGTATGTCGCTGTGGGGAAGAAGAGTTAGCTTTAAACTGCTTTTATGCCTCTCTAATCCCAGGGCCAACTGGGAACCATGCTGGTCCCTGGCCTCCTTGCAGTAATGTCTGAGCTTTTTTTTGTGCCTCAGTGCCTATGACTCCCAGGAGGCTGATGTCTTGGAGATGGGTATAGTATTACCAAGGTGTGGACTCTCTTCATCATGTCTCTTGCAGTAGGAGAGGAACTAGGTTTTGCAGAAAGTTGAAGTGAATGCTGCCAGAAGGAGTGGCGTAGTGACTGGTGGATGCCGGAGTGAGTCAGTGGAATATGCAGGTGGGGTGATTGCAGTTCCTGGAGATGATATTAAGCACAGATTGTCATTTGGACCTGCAATGTTGTGGAGTCATTCCTATTTTTCTCTCTTTTGTTTAGATCCACATTCCACCATCTTTGTTTCACTGTATTTCAAATACTCCTGCTACACCAACGTATTTAAAAGAAGTGAAATTCATAGAAAGTAAAAAGGGGAAGGGCTGTTAAGTCTAGACGGGGTGTTGAATCAGAAAACAGAGCTCATTTTTTTAGTCCAAATTTTAATGTTGCGTTACTGGTCTACCTATAATAAGAGCACATGGTTCGTTCCTATGCCAAGGCAGTTTTATTCCGGTGTACTATACATTCTGGTGTACTTTGTCCTGTCTATATGCAAATACCATGAATGATGATATTTCCATCTATACTCTCCAGAGATTATTCTGTGGGCTGATACATTGTGTTGTTAATGCATACTTTTTCCTAACAAATAATTCTGCATGAGGTTTACTTCCTTTCTTTTTTTTTTTTTTTTCTTTGTATCTATCTCCAAATCTTTTCCTTTCTTTGTGGTTATTCTTGGACATTTTATCACGTATATTTGCTATAGCAGGAAAGAGATCACTTTGAGAGTAGATATCCTATAATAACAGAGTAGACATATATTTCCTATGCTTGTGGCGGAACAGCTAATGGCCAAGTAGCCGATAAAATGTGCTCTATTCACTACTCATATTGTACCCACTATGTCTATTTTTAAAACCGTTGACGTCTTTCCCACCAACCATGTTGCTGTTGCAGTTCTTATAACTCTCGGGGATCCTGAATGGAGACATGCCAGCTGCAACGCGAAGGCAGGACAAGATGAAGGTCTTGTTCCCCACCATGCCCTGAGGCAGGAGACTTCCAGCGTGAACGGTGAAGGGAATGCAAGGAAAAGTAGCAATGCCTTCCACTGTCGGAGCTCTGGCGTTTAGCACCGTAAGTCTGGGTCCAAACCTTTTACCTTATGGCCCGTTAAAGGTGTGACAGCTGGTGATATTATTGCATTAACCATGAGCTGCTTCTCTCTGAGTCTGGGTGGCGTGCATTTCATCACTGAACAGAGTGGCTATAGATAAATATATACAGAGAACTTTAAAACAGCAAGCTCTTAGAAAAGATGAGTCTGCGACATTGTTGAGGAACGATTTCAATTGGTATGAGACTGACTGGCACGTGGTTTAACTCAAAGTCTGTGTGTTTGTTAAGCTTGGGTTGAGGGGAGAGAAATGTCCTTTGCAAGCAGCTGGACTCCCTGCAAGGGACAAACACTGTGGCTGAAGTTGTTTTACTTGCTGGAGCTCCAGAAGACCAAAGCAGGGAGCTGGGGACACTCCTGGGTACATTTTCCATCAACACTTTCAGGTAGAGAATAACGGGGTCAATCCAGAGGCCGGGGACTAGGCTCCAGTTAAAAGCAGCTGGAGCTTTTTGCTTTGATTATTACATTAAGAGTTAAGTGTAAGCCAGCTAAAGAGTGGATGTTTGAGCAGTGGCTGACCTGTTTGGCAGGATGGTTGTAAAGTCAGGACCATCTGAAAGTGAAAATAAGCTGTCCATGTTGGATATGACAGAGGAAAAGCATGATGTTTGCAGTAGCATTCTGCAGAGAACTCAGCTGTGCCAGACGATACTGTTCGAGGTCAGGCGTTTTTCAAGGAGAGCGAAGCTAGACGTGGCGTGAGGGGAGTTTCGCCACTGCAGCTGCATGGGAGGAGAAAAAAAATCCAGATGTTAGCACTGGGACTCGGACTATAATAATCACCGTGAGGCTGAACAGGCCGTCATCAAAAGGGACACCCCACTGCATGTTCCTCCCAATTCCATTAGTTTTCATAGAGCCATGCCGCCAGCAGGGTTGGGCAGCCGATCCAGCTGAAACCTCACCCAGGGAAATTGAAATTTGTTTTTTTGTGGCAGCTCATGCTTAGGCTGGCTTAAAATGATGGAACCTGCCAAGTCAGACTGCTCTCTGAAGACAATACCCGTGCTGCAAGCCTGAGTGACAAGCAGAATAATGGCATTGTCTACAGAGATGGAGAAACCGAGTCGGGGAGGAGGAATCGCAGCTCTGTTTTAACCACCTTGAACTTCAGCTGACAGCTAAACACCCGTGAGGAGACGTCGGAGAGGCAGGCCCGGATTTTAACCTGTAAAGGAGGAGACAAGTTTGGAGCAGAGAGAGAGGTCTAGAGGTCGTCAGGATAGAGAGAGCAGATGAGTTTGGATTGGTGGATAAAATTACTGGCGTTTTTTTCTTGCCCGTATCAGAATTCTTTCCAATATGTCAGTTGATATATTTCTGTTAGAGAATTGCTTCACACTCAGCATATTGCAGCAGATTGATCTTCATCAAGATCGTGACATGATGTCCTGTATCTGGAAATCTAAACTGTGCTGACCCCTCCTCTGAGTTTGGGGCATTGTAAATTCATGCTCTGTTTGCTCTTTTCCATGCTTCTGCTCTGTCTTTCTATATTTTGGATTACTTCTCTTCTAAGAGATTAGCTGATCATTTTCCAGAGTGCATTTTTTTAAATTTCTCTAGGGGCTCTGAATTATTTCTTGCTATCCTTGCAGCAATGTACGTGGTGCTTCTCACTGTGTAAGTGAAAGGAGGTTTGTATAACCTCATGGTATGTACACCTTACAGCATAACCCACGTGAGACGACCACGTAAGCTGAAGGAACATAGAAGATAAGATGCTCCTTTTCAGCAATAATGATCGTCTGAGTATTTCAGATGATACAATTTGCTGTTTAGCATATCTGGCCTCTTCTATTCTCTGTTTCCTTCCCATATACAACTTGTGACATTAGAAGTGTTTAGTTCCTATTTCCTTGCTGGTAACAAACCTTATGGATTTTGTATAAAAGTTATGAGGAGTCAATAACATGTTTAAAACCATGCTGTTAGTATTGTACAGTGACTTAAATGTCTTACAAGTAATTTACAATGCAATTACAGGACATGACAGTTATATTAATCAGGCATCACAGATTACTGCAAACACAAACTGTATACTATATTATAAAAATTGTCCTTTTTCATAATGGCTTAGACATGCTCTGAAAACATATTTAATAAAATGAGTAGCCTTTATCATCGAAAAAGGTAATTTTGCTGGCTCTTGACAAGTTATAACTATTTAAAAAGCCATTCAAAATAAATGACACTATTTGTGGATATACAATGAACAATCTAGTAGAATATTAGTAAAATGCCATGCTTTTGAAAGGGTAATTTCTAATCAAATCTAAAATTGTATTTCTATTATGAAAACTCAAACATCCTTTAAGAAGTATTTGGAACAAAAACTGCCTTGAAATTTGAAGATTGCTTTGATCTTATCTGAGTGTGTAACAAACAAATAGAGCCACTTGGAAATGGTGTATGTGTTTGCAAACACTTCAGTAAAATATGAAAATTTAAAAGGTATGTGACATGCTAGGGGAAAAATACTTAATAAAATATTCCCAAGTTTCCCCAAAAAAGTTTTCAGTGGGGAAAACTACTATATTTTACTCCACTAGAATAAGATAGTGTTATTTTATAGAGTATAATAAACTGAAATTTTATAGAATAAAATACTCCATGGAATGAAACAGTGGAAACAGAGGAGTTATTTTTCTAATACACTGGAAGAAAGTTAAAAAGTCAATGAATTGAACGCCTTCTTCCTGGACAAACCAGGGAGTGAGAAACACCAGGGGAGAGAAGTGTGAAAGCAAGAGAGAACTTTCTCATATTAATTACAAAAAGTTTCCATTTTGAGTAAGCCCATTTTCCAGTCCAGACTATTTTGCTAGGAGGATTTTTAACTAAAGTTGCAAAGAATGGATAGCCACCTTACCTGAACATTAGGTCAACTCTCTGCTGTTTATCAATAGATGGAATTGAAAAATGATAAATCAGTTGTTGGTTTAATTGTATCCATTAAAGGTATTTATTAGTGTTTCCAGGAAGAAATCGGAGGTGGGCTGGGTTTGGTTTAATTGCTTTGCGTAGACTGATGAAAAAGGGTGTTCCAGTTGGAACAGGAGTGGTAGTTTGTGCGACGAAAGGGTCGTTGCCAGCCGTGCAGAGGACCACAGAGGCACAAGAGCAGGGGAGTGGATCTGGATAAGCCCCTGCCCCAGCAGCTCCCAGGGCAGCCTTCAGCCCCGTGGTGAAGATGAGTACATGGCCAGGCTCCCTGGAGCACCCTGCAGGCTGCCCTAGGGGAATGGGACTCTCTATGGGATGCAGGGAAGAGCCTTTGGGGATGACATGAGAGAGATTGTGGGATTTTTAGGAGAGACACCAAAGGTGGGGAAAGGGAGGGATGTGGGAAAAGCTGGCCACGTGCATGTGTGCATCAAGTACAGGTATTTGCCTGTGCTCCTGTTGGGAATACGTGCTCAGCCTTGCTGCTGGCTGAACCTTGGGGCATGTAGCTCAATGGGGCCACTGGGTTTGGTAACCCCTGCACACTCAGTACCCTGAAGAAATCACCAAATGCATATCATACAACGCTCTGTCAAACACGCAAGGTTCATTTACTACTGAATAAACTGTAGCACTTTCTATGCAAGTCTTCAGTGACAGTGAAAAGTCCTAGTGGGCTAACTTAGTTGAAGAAGCTGGTGGATTTCTTACTGTAAGCAGTATATTAGTCTTATTCAATATATTGTACTGATATAAGTACATATATTATTGATATAGTGTATACTGTGTACATTAATATCCTTTGATATATTGTACTGTAGTTCTTTCCATGTTTCCAAATTGTGTCAAAGTCAATATCCCATCACCTAACTATACATTTAGCCTCTCTCCCGTTCTTTTTGGTGCGGTCTGGAAGGAAAGCACAGCAATGGTAGCTGGCTGAGAGCCCCGCTGTTTCAGAGATCCAGGGGTGAGTGCTTCCTCAGCGGAAGAAATGCTGCTCTTTTGCCCTCTTGACATACAAATAAAGTGCGTAATTGCAAGCAGAGCAGACTGGGAGAGAAAAAAACCTTCATTAAATTCATTTATGCTCTTCCACAGGTGGGCACCTTTGCAGGGGGAGACTGAGGCGACCTCCGTGCCTTGGGTACATTCAGAGGTTCCTAGGGCAAATCGTAGTACGATGGTGCGTGGCAGGCAGCATCCAGTTATTGCCAGTTCCTCGTGCTTGTGTATTTGGGCCCCACACTGCTAAAGTGCCCCTGGAGCGCTCAGAAACTGGATCTCTGGGTGTATGATATTTTTGGCCAACGTAGCCAAATCCGAGGGAGAAGGCAAGGTGAGCAGGAGGCTGGAGCATAATAGTTTGCCTGCCCACTCCTGACACCGCCTGCTCGCAGCTCGGCTAATCTGTCCTTGCATGTATTTTACAATCCAAATTACGCAGACTAAGTACTCCTATATTTGGAAGGACCCTCACCTCCTGCAGCGTGTCTCATCAAGAGTTGCAGAGAAGTGACTTTGTACCGCCCTGTGTATGTAAACGTGAATTTTATATGCAGAAAAGGATGATAATACCTTAGAACTGACCTTGGGAATTGCTTTTTTTGTTTGTTTTGTTTTGTTCTGCTTGGTTTTTATTCTGTGCAGGTTCTGAGAGACAAAGGCAGCTCTCTGTTTTTAATTACTGTAAGTAGCTTGTAAGTAGCTGGAACAGCTTTTTATGCAACCTGATTTGAATATATTCCAGGCTGCAGATAGACACCTATTTTAAAGGCACAGCATGCTCATCGTGGCTTGCTGCCAATCAAACAGTTGTCACTTGCTAGACAGTCCTAAACAACTTCTGCTCCTTCCTCAATTTGCTGTCTGTCTGACTGATGGAAACGGCAGGGCTTCTCCCCTTCCCCCTCCTCTTTCTTTTCCCCTGAACCAGTGTCACCACATGGCAGGAGAATTCAGCCACTGCTGCTGAGAACAAGGCACTGTTTGTGCTGCTGGCCCCAGGGCTTGGATCAGGACCCCCGAAACGGAGCAGGGAAGATTATCGGTGTAATTCCCCAAGAATCCTGCGCTTTCCACAGCTCCTTGGGGTGGATATGGAGGTGCAGAGGGTTTGGTTGGTTTTATTTTGCTTTTTAAACTTTTGAAGCACTCTCAAGGCTGACAAAAATGAAATCCAGATCTGTTTTTTCTTAACTCTGGGCAGCTAGATTCTGTATAGATTGTGTAAGTATTGTGGTCTGGCCCTGTAACAATAACACTCAGAGACCTAATCTGAAGCAAAGCTAACATGATAAGTGCATGGAAATATTTGTTTTTCTGTTTTATCTCCATGGCACAGTTATGGGGAAGCTTTGCTACTATATCAGATCAGCAGCAAAGCACCCAGCATAGCTCAGCAGCCCTACAGAAGACTCAACTGACCCTCAGTATCTTTTGCTCCATCTCCTCCCTTACGTCTTGTTGGACTCCGTGCCTACTTGCTGGGCTACAGACTCCAAGCATTTTGAAGAAAGTCCTAGAAATGTTCTCTCTCGACTACTGAAAATACTCTAACTTCTGGTTCCTGATTTTGAGACTATGACCCTTTGGGATCCTTTATGTACATTTTAAAGACGTTTCTCTAGCCAATGGCTTTGTCTTAATTCAGTCAAAATTTGGCTGCTGTCCGTCTGGGGCAAAAGCACAGAGTGGTATCAATCCTGCACTTTATGGTTCATTATTATTTGTGGTTTCTAGAATTTTTCCGCTTTAGCTTTCAGGCAAGCTTTGCACAGCCAGCTTTGCTAAACTTTTGACCCTGTGGCGAAGAAAAAAAGTATCTTAATTCTGATGGTTGGGTTTCTTAATTATATCCTTAATATTGCTATACGTAAAATTCTTTTTTTCCCTTGGAAATAGAAGTCTTCTGTCACCAGCCATCATCTCAGAGACTTTGGGTGCAAGATATGTTTTCTTGTCTCTTCATTCATCCTTTGCTTGGCTTAGGTGAGATGCAACACTCCTACTAATTAATGAGGAGGAAAAGAAAGGAAAATAAAGGTTTCTTTCCATTTCTCTCCACCTTCTCACCAAGGTCTCTTCTCTTTGCTGTACATTTTGTTTCTGACTGAGCCCTTTGGAAGAGTTCAAGCTGCTGAAGGAGGCTGGTCATGGTACAAAACATCGTTTTCTCTCCCATTCCTTTTCTTGTTCACTGTTGCTGGTTTTAGCTATTTCTTATGTCTCTTCCTCAGACTTTATTTGAAGAATGCAAGAGGTTTTATTTAAAGAATATTCTCCAATGATAACTCACTGCCTGCCAATAATGCCTCCTCTGTGTCTATGGTGTCCCGTGTATGGTATTCAAGTTTTTTATACTCTGGTCTCTGACAGTTATAGAAATGAAAAATCAGATAATGCCCTGTTGGGTTGTTCAGCACATTTCCTTGCCAATGTGCATGTAGGATATTGTGTAGTCCTTCCTACATTTCCTATATAATATCAACTATATTCTTTAGTCTTTAGTATTTCCACTTGTTTAGTTTGTTTTCTGCTTCCCTCTCTAAGTCCCAAACACTAAGGTAGTGCACTTTTAACCTTTTCCATTTTTCTACTACTATTAGTAAAATATGTGTTATCCATAAAAATCTACTCTGCCCCTCTGACTTGCTCTCTGGTGAGGCTACCCCATGATTATAAATCTCCTTAATCTATGCTATGACAGCACATGTCTAACTACAGAAATTGTCTCTGTGCTTGATGTTTATGCAGTTCAAATATGTTTAAACATCTATTTGTCTTTCCATCTTTGTCAAATGTTTGCCCTCAGCTTTTTTCAATTTTTCCTTGCAAGGCAAGTTTTCCAGGGCCTATGTCTTTGTGTTTGTTTTTGGCTTTTTCTCAGAAGTCACAATCTGTCAATGCTAGAGCTAGTTGGGAATTTTCCAGTGAAAATCTTCTTTGTTTTGTTTTGGTTTTTTTTTTTTAATTGAAAAGTAATTTTTGTAAAACTGGAGACAATTCTCTTGCAGAAGGTATTTGCTCCCCCTGCCCCCAGATATGTTTTAGGTTAGTATGATCTGAAGAGACGCATTTAGTTTTGTGAAGTCAAAAGGGTGCTTCTTGCTTCTGGTTAACTGGCCAAAATATCTGAACTATTCTTAAGTAGTTTTTTGTGGAAGAATTCAGACACCTAATCACACAGCAGCCCCTCATCTGTTTGAAACATGGTGTTGAAAATCTCGACAGTGGCAAACAGTGGAAGATCATGTGAGAGATAAATTGGCCAAGGCTTCCTTCTGCAGGAAAAAAACCTCCAAACATTACATACAGTGACCAGTAAGGAAAAAAGGGACAATCATCAAACTGAGATGAATATTGGTGGTATTGGTTGCCTTTCCCAATGGCAGCATTACAGAGTAGTTACGATCCAGGCAGCTGTAGGTGTTCCCTACTTTCAAACTCAGAAATGTTCTGAATGGCTTCTCCCTGCTGCAGGTCAGCAGCAGGTTCATTCATTACTATTATTACTGATTTCCCAGAAAGATGCACTTAATTAAGCTGGCTGCTACCATCACATGAATTTTAAGGCAAACTGCTAATGTGAGCTATTTATTCCATGCACAATTGAACACACTGCCAATACTGCCTATAATAATACAAAACTGTTGTTATGATTACGAAGAGTGTGTGCTAAAAGACTGAAGACATTTTGTCACTTGGCATCCGTAAGGTTTAAAATATGTTGGCTAGGGTTTAGCATTAAAAAAAGCCTAAAAAAAAAAAAAAAGAAAAAAAAATAATTGTTACTAAAATATCTCACCACTCCTAAAAACATTGTATTGTAGGAGGGCAACTGGGTAATTGTTTTAGCTGGCTCTAGCACCTCTCTCAAGGCACTGTGTTTTCTGTATTTCCCTCTTTCGCCTGTGTTGGGATCACTTATATGTATTTACTGAAACACAAGTTATGCTGGGACAATCCAGAGGAAAAAGAAAGCTGGGAGATGGAAATTCAAAGCCTTAGGATTAGCAATAACAAATTCTCAATTATTTTGTGATGTGTTTCTACAGAAATACACAAGACTCCTGAGTGAGCTCATTATCTCCCGGTATGTAGAAATGTATTTTGCCATTGCTCAGCCAACACTAATGTATTTATTATTCATCTGATACTAGACCAGGCTTTAAGCTGTGTAATGCTTTCTTTACCATTTCATTGTTTGTTTTAATGAATACCCATGAGCCAGAGTCTGAATGCAGACCTGTGGTTTTACTCATGCTTGGCAGGAAAGACTTTAAAAGAAAATGTCTTTTATTTTTTGCAAGGTGCTAAACTTGACAATATTATTTCTTCTCCTTTTCCAGAAATTCATGTGCAAAGATATTGGAGCACTTAGCACTTTGCAAATTGAACCTCTTTTAACATTATTTTATATCATGGTGGTAACAAAAAAACCAGGAACTATGAAAATCTTAGTTCATAGCTGCCTCACTTCACTCCAGAAAATAAATGGATCTGATCATTGCTAGCATTGTTTATGAATTACCAAATTTGAAATGACTATCTCTGAAAACATGCCTCTGAGAAGGGCTCAAAAAAAGAACCAGTTGAACAGATGTCCATGTATGATGTTGGAGGTACAAGAGTCAATTCCACCCTTAGAAACCAAAGCAGAGAATACCAAAAAGTGAAAACAAAGTTACTTTTTTTCCTCTAGCTCATTGTAGTGAGACTTAGAATGAGGTAGTTTATACACCATTCCATAGCCACCCAGCAGAAAAAAATTCAGGAAAATAGATAAGCTAGTTCCCCATGCTGTACCTAAGGAAATTCAACCTATTGCCTTTGTACAAGAAAATGAGAAGAAACTAAAAGAAATTATTTAATCATACTCCAAAATGGGAAGAAGACTCTTGAGAAATAGAGGTCTAATCAACAGATTACAGTATAGCACAGTACAAAGCTAAAGCAAATATACTATAAAAAAAGATACTATAAAAAAGAAAGGAAGGGATTGTGGCAGTTATCGAAATCAGCCATTTGGACAAGTGACTTAGTGACGCTGCCTAATTCAGTCTTTCACCCGATCTGCTCTCTAGCCAAAGGTGGGAGAGCAGATCAGGTCACCCAAAGGGCGCCTTTCTACCAACACGATCCTTGAATCTGCCTTTCGGTGTCGGCAGGGATGGGCACCAGCTCCCCCCTAAGGCAGACTCCCTGCAGAAGGGACCGTGTCCCCTGAGCTGCAGCATGGCAAGGGAAAACTGGGCTCCTTTCCATCTGGGGCTCTTCCTGAAAAAAATACACCACCACTTTCATTTTCCATTTCTTGTGCCATTTGACTGACTGGGTTCACAGTTGGGACTGAGTAGATTGTTTCTGTGTGAACAGCTGAGGTATCCGAGTTTGGCCTATATTCAGCTACAAAGAGTTTAAAATAAAATATTGAGAGAAATCAGCGGGAGAATGGAAAAATCATGCTGTATAAGTCTGAACATGTTCACCCTCTGTGAAGTTAAGGCTAATGATAATAGGCTTGCACATTGGTAAAAACAATAGGGTTTATTTACAGTGTGTTAAGTTTCTGTTATTGTAACGCTAGAGTGTATACATGCGTGTAAGTGTGGTAAAGTGACACGAGCCAGGCCAAACCTTGATAGGCATGTGAATTCTGCCAAAATACTTCAGTATGACAACTGGAAAATGTAGAGGACGAGATTGAACCGAGGGAGAAATAAACAGTGGAGAAAGCAGTGCTGGAGCTGCACCGGCCATGTGCTTTGTAAAACAAAAGCAGCTTGTGCGGGAGCTCCCACGTTAATGTTCCCGTTGGGTCAAATTCCACGTACTTTGTTACTGCAAAAAATCCCATTGAAGTCGGTCTTCTATTAAGACAAGAGGCAGGTAATAATAATAATTAATAAAGTATGCAGAGGCTGACTAGGTATCCTTAGGACAATGGTCTCCCCGGCCGCATTTTTACTAGTAAATAAAATAGATCAGGGTTTGTTCCCTGGCCCTGAGGCTAGAGCATGACTTGTGTCCGGTGAGCTAAATGTTTGTTCCTAAAATAGGCTGGCTGAATCCAGGCTGCCTGTTGGCACCGGCCTTGGACCTGGGCTAATCCGTGAGCCATCACCAAGCATGGGTCTCGTACAGGATTTCAACACATCTTCTGGTTTACTCGGGCTTTTTGAAGAGCAGCAGGACAGAGGACCTTTTCTAGCTGTCCTTGGCTGGGCTTCACGTGAAAGGTAAAACAGCTATGTATGTTTTTCCCAAAGGATCACAGGATCTTTTCAAATACAATTTTCTCAACAAGAAAAAGGGAAAGCCTGCAATATCAGATACTATGTGAAATCAGTACAGCTTACTGAAAATGAATTTTGAGGAAATATTGGGTTATTGAGAAAAAAAGATTTTTATCCCCCCCCCCAAGTCTCTTTTTTCTTGGGTCTCTGCGCCCGAGTGGAAGTACGGTGAGTGGGACTCTGAGTCTTGTTGTGTGATCCTCAGCTCTTTGGTACTTTTTTCAGTGACTCTCTGATGCAAAAATGTCTAAGTAAATTCTTCACCTGGGGCCAGAAACCAGGTATCCCCTCAAACCAGAGGCTCTACTGTTAGCTAGACCACAGAGTCAGGCTCTGCTTTTCTCCATCTGTGTCTCTCACTTGCTCCATAAAGATGAGGCTTTGCAAGAAAGGGAAGGAGTTTGATCCCAACTCAGACTCGGCTGCCTCTTGGGATATTGGAGCAATCACATCAAGTCCCCCCAGGCTGAGAGGAGCCTCAAAATGGTTTCCAGCTCCCTGTGTGAATGCTGTAGTTAAGAAATTATTTCACAAAGGTGGGAACTATCAGAAGTGTGCCCATCATGATGGGCTTTTGGATTGAAATGTCTGAGTGAATTAATGAGAAATCCAAATGCACCAGGCCAGTCTGGGCTCTGAAGTGGTATTTGGGAGTCTCTGCTCAGCTGCCTAGGGAACTCACTAGTGAAAGTGGAGAAATCAATTACTTTCAGGTACTTCCAAGGCTGAGGAGATGTCTGAGAATAGCTTCTCAGAACTCCTCTTCAAAGATGAGGCTCCTAGTTCCTCTCAGGTCAAATTGAGGCAGAATTTAAGTGAGAACAATCAATCTCCAAATTTTTCTTTCTTTCTTTTTTTTTCTTTCTTCTTCTCTCTATTCTTATATTCTGCCCTCTAAAAAATAATTGTTCATAATACATGAAAAACAATGCAAGTTTTTTCCCCGGTAACTGCAGGAAAATGAAGAGACCTGAATGTGGCCAGCAGATCTCTCGGAGATGTTCCCGAGGTTCATCACGGCCATGAGAAGAGCAAACTGCCAGTGCAGAACACCTTGCATGAGATCGTCACGCCTGTTGTCACCGTTTTATAAGGGGTGACAGGACTGGTGTTGCACCGAGCCCCGCAGTTTTCTGTTTGCAGCCCTGGAAGGTCTCCACCAGTGCCCTTGCTGCAGCAGGTAACCCCACAGTGTCTTCCTCAGGGCGGCGGGAGGGCACAGCCCTGGGGTACGTCACTTTTTGACTGGCTTGGGAAGCCTTTCCCCAGGACACAAGACGGTGTTTTGGCCTGTGAGATGTTCTGCTCCTACCAGAAACAAGCGCCGACCGTCAGGAACGTTGTCTTCGCAGCAGCCAGGGTCAGGCGGGAGAGGTGGTGAAACTCTGATCTCAGCTGCTACTTCAGCAGGACAACCTGGTCTCTTCGTCTCTCACATTAAATTTGAATTTCGGTGATTACCCGGTAGATAGATACCTGGTGTGACAGTATGAATGCTGAGCCCGGCCCCTGGCGCAGGGAAGATGGGTCTTGGCTACTGAGTATTGGTGTAATGAAAAATGATAGTAATGACTGTGGCTTTGCATATGGACAACAAACTTCGATAAATAGGCTTCATGGGAATGGGTATGTTTAAAAGGCTTCTGCAGTTTTTTGAAAGAGTCAGGATATTTGATGTGAAACAAGGACAAATCGTTTAATGTGGGTTTTTTATCCACAGCTTAAGTGGAGGCTTCAGAAAAATGAAAAGGACACCTTTAAATGAGTGCTAGCCATTTTCTACTGACCTCTGGATATTTCAGTCCTGCTTTGGAAAAATAATAATAATTATTTTTTATGATTTCTTTCTCAAGTGGCTTTTTATTTA
Organism: Astur gentilis; assembly: GCF_929443795.1. Classification (NCBI taxonomy): domain Eukaryota; kingdom Metazoa; phylum Chordata; class Aves; order Accipitriformes; family Accipitridae; genus Astur; species Astur gentilis. The sequence goes on along the minus strand of NC_064899.1, from coordinate 23,126,194 downwards.
AACAGATGCTTTCATTTGTAAGATGGAAACCTTTTTTTATTTGCAATAAAATGCCAGGCTCTAGTGAAGAGAAAATGCAAATCTAAAGTCACTCATCTCCTCTTTCTTGCAAACACAAAAATCTTTTGTTCCTAAACAGAAATTAAGTGGGGGAGAAAAAAAATCCCAACCCCATGACTTGAAAGAAAATTCAGCAATACTTATCAAACTCTCCCTCTCTTTCCTTAGTATTTAGAAGGCTCAATTATATTTTCTTGTTGGCATTAAGGTTCTTAATTATGCAGTTGTCTGTTTATTTTGAATAACTGAAAGACTGCACCAGAAAAAGGAGCAGAGAGGGAAAGAGAGAGAGGGAGAAGGAAAAGATAGAAACTCATTACCTCTTGCAAACTGCTAATCATTGTAAATGGCCACAGAGGCCAGAGGAGACTGTAGAAAATTACTATCAAGCGTGAAGGAATAAAAATACCCTAGACTATATTACCGAAAAAAACCCAAAGAAAAAAAGTAAAGAAATCTTCTTGGTACTAAAGCAACTAGACTGGAAAGAGTAATGGAAATGAAGCACAGTAAGGGGTCCTGGCAAGTCCTGTAAGCAAAAAAAATAAATAAAGGGAGGTAGGAAATGGGGAAAGAAATGGATTTTATCATTATGCGCTGAATATATTGGCAGAACCCGCCTCTGTATCGGGGGGTGCTCTTGGTCTTTTATTAGCAGGGCTCCGTGAAGCCTCGTCGTGACTCATTTTTTCATGTCACCTCCCCGTCTGTTCCCCCTCTCCTTCCTTGGCCGGCCGTGACCTGCAAAAGGAGGGAGCAGCTCCGCTTCCCAAAGCCGCGGCCACGCTCTTGAGGATGGATCGACGTCAAGGATCACAAAAGAGGCTTGGCTGGATGCACATCGAAAGCTCGAGGCGTTGAAAGTAATATCGAAGTAGTCGCCTTTGCGGGCCCTGCTTCGTGAATTCTTCACAGTGCTGGCCCCAGTGGTCCCCGAGCCATTTAAGGGGTTTATTGCTTGCTTGGCAGCCCAGGCTAAAGCCGTGTTGCTACCAAGCGAATTCTGGGCTAAATATTAGCACTGTAGCTAAGAAAGCTTTCCCTTTCCTGTTCTACCTCTATCAATATTAAAGAAGATAAAAGCGTGTCAATGCATGGGAATATTGCTCCTAGAGTTCAACAAAGAGACCTGCTGAATCGGAAGAGTATAAATTAATGACTTATATTTTGCAAGAAAGAAGAAAAAAATATCTGTGCAAACAAAAGGAAAATGAGCTTCATTTTGCTAAAGAACAGTTTGGAAAAAGAGGCACAAGTTGCAGAAAAATTACGTCCTGCAGCCTGGGATTTTTTTCCTAGTTTTGTTTATATCTTTTTATATTTAGAGTTAACTTACATTCAGGTCTTTCTTTTGATTGACTTCTGGTTTTGAAAATGCTAAGCTGATATAAAATCATGCAAACAATACCCAATATCCTCAAAACACAAAAGAAACATTTATATTGTCTAAAAAACCTGAAAATAGCCATTAACATTTATGTTAACATTCAGCTAAGTTTCCAAAGGGAGTTCCTACAGTTCCATATCCAAACCCTTGCCTGTGTAGATACTGGTTTTGTGTACAAAAACTAGAAATAGCCACTCAGGGGCAAGACATAGTACTCTTTCCTTTTTATGAGAATTTATTTGGTCGCTTTTGTGTTTTAAGAAGGAATTTGTTTACTCAAAACCAGCTTTTTGACACAAAGTTTCAGCCCAACTAAGTCTCTGACTTCGACTCAGCTTAAGGCAGCAATGGGTTAGACGAGACTCCTAGGTTGTACGTTAGCAGAAGAGCTTTCTCCTAAGGTTTTTTCCTTTTCTCTGTGTTCTGTGCAGTGCTGAGCACTTTCCACCGCTGGCGTCACACTGGGATCTAGCCATGTTCAGCACCTCACCATGGTGAAGTTTCTTCAGTGAGAACACGAAAGATGGATGCTTGCAGATGGCAAGTGTGAGGATCGTGCTTTCTGTACGTGTGGCAAGCTAAAGTTAAGTAAGCACACGTTATGCATATGTTTTATGTTACCGGTTTATAAAATAAAAGGCTCCTGCTGCTGTTAGCACCTATGTGTTGCTCGATACAGGATCTATGTCCAGCACCAGGATCTTGCCCAATTTTCTTGTGAAAACTAAATTATCTTGTGATGGTCGACCCAATTCTCTTGTGAGGACCTGGGTGAGAAATGTATTGTGTGAACACTTCATTCTGTATCGTCTGGTTTAGCATAATGCTAGTTATGATTGTGAAATCTCTTGGGAAAGGGGTGAAAAGATTTAAATGGAGGCATTATTAGCATGGAGTAAGGGGAGTGCAAAATTTAGATTTGCTCTAATTCTCACTTTTCTGCTTATGGGAAATATGCATATAGCCTAGAGAGTTGAGCATGTGTGTGATTTGGTGTTACTTTTTATACCAGAGGCCAGTTGTTCATTATTCTTTTAGGAGGCAGTTGATATATTTTTATAATGAGAAGGAATGGGAAATGAGGCCGTTCTGGGGAAGCCCTTGCTGGTCAGGCCAGGTTTTGCACTCCCCTCTGGGGACTGTTGGATCGGCATTGCCATTCTAGGACTTGGGGTAAGTGCTTCCATATCGGCTCATGTATATGTTGATCTAATGAAAACCATAAGAGGTTCATTCCTTAAGTGATGTTCATGTTAAGGCCAAGTTTAACAATTGCTGGACTTGACACTTTCCTTTGGCTGATTTGGGTTTTTCTTAACCGAAACCTACTGTGTGTTCTACTTATCAAAACAACATCACATCAGAAAGCTCCCTGGACACATACCCAGGTCAGGAGTCCTAACAGCATACTTACCTCACCCTGTAGTGCAGTTTCTAACCCACTCCTCTTTCCTTTCCCTTCATTTTTACTTCTACTTTCTCACCCTCTTGACCCTATTAAGTTCTGTGGTTCATTTCAGAAACGTGTCTGAAATGGAGCACTTTTTGCCTGTCCCAAAAAGAGTAAGGAAATGGAAAAAGTGCAACTCCATTGTAATCTTCTGGTTGTTCAAGGCTTGATTGTGATTCAATGGCCTGATATCCTCTTTCCTGGGAAAAGGGACCCTCCACCCACCCACCCCCCCCCCCCCCATATTGGAACATGACTATGTTCCATCAACCCATCACAAAGGTACAATCTGCTGCTTCACTCTGACTCTTGCAATCTTTTTTTTTTTTTTTTTTTTTTTTCTGGCTGAGCTAATGTTGCTAATTTCTTGTTTATTGCTGGTGTAGATTTGCTTTTACATCTTGTTATCTCTCCGGCTTCTGTTCTCATGTGCCCTGTGTGCTGGCTATTACGTACCGAGCACGACAACCCAACCAAAGGAGAAGAATAATGCTATGTGGTGGCAGTGAGCAAGCAAATAGTTCTTGGCAAAATCCCCTGCTCTCCCTAGCAAGAAAAAGCCAGGTAACTACAGTCCCAATGGCAATGATGAATGGGTTGTTTTCCAGTGTGCTGGAAGTGAAGTGCCGTGGCTTTGTTTTGGAGAGATGAGACACAGGTCCTATGCAGCTGACCATCTCAGAGTCACCATGCGTATTTAACTGGTGTTGTATAAAGATGCGGATGATAAAATGAGCACCGAGTAGTTCAGCTTTCCTGTTTTATTATAATCGGCACACAGCTCATTACAGATCACCTCAGATACAACTGATGCTTTCCATGAACCAGTTATTTGACAGTAATCTTTCTTTATTTTACACATCTCAAGTTTCAAGACATTTTTCTAAAATTCTGCTTCCCGAGAGAAGTCTTGCTGAAGAGATGTGCAGCCTTGCCAGAGATCTGCTTTATGTAAATCTTAAACTGACAATTCAGCCTCAACATTTCAGATCTGATACCTAATTTCCTTTTTTTTAAAAAAAAAATAAAGAAAAAAAGGCGTAGGTGGCCTTCAAGAAGTTTCCATTCTGATATGGTGCAGAGTACCACAAAGAAGCAGCGTGACCTTCTTTTAACCCTTCAAGAAAGTCGCTCTTTTCTTTCCAGATTGGAAGCTTTCCACCAGTAGTAGTAATCTGGGCTGAGTCTGTTTACAGTAGACCATGCAGGAGTAGAACAGAAATATTATGATAACAGAAGTGCAGTGGTGTGTTCCTTGGCACAGATACCCAGAGATTTATTTAAAGAGCTTAAGGTAGTGTCAAATGCCTGGTCTGTATTCCAGGAGACCATGCCCACAATGCGTGTATGGGGGTGACACAAATCTCAGTGCCGTCAGGTTGCTCACAGTGGTGTCGCGAGATGCAGCGTGATAGCACGATAGCACTAGAGCCGCTGAAGTGCTGCGCTCTGAGCGCAGCAGCGGTTCTGCGCTCCCTGTGCCGACATCTCACTACACCTCCTCCGCACAGGGCTTCGTAACTGAGCTTCTATCACCAGCTGGAAAACGACGTCTTCTTTCTTTCTTTCTCTCTCCAGAGGGTCCCCTGCGTGCAGCCGAGTCAGAGCCTTTTGCCGTCCTCATTGCATCCCTCTTTAATTTCATACCCAGGTTTAATTTCATACACAGCGCTGTTCTTGACAAGGCAAACTGAACTTGGTTCTCCACGTTGTGAAAGACAGTTGCTTTTGGTCATCTGGAGAAACTGAGCAATGCCCGAGCTCTCCCACTCTTGCTGGCACGTAGAGAAAGGGAAATTGTGGTCAGCTATCAAACTCCTTGCTGCCAAATGGCAGTTCAGTGCAGCACCGTGAAGTTGCCAGGCTGTTTGCACGTGCCTTGGTGGGAAATGAAAAGGCAAAATACGACCTTGTTTGATTTCCAAGACTCTTTGGGAACCCATTGAATGAGCTGTAAGAGCTCCAGTAAATCTGAATTATTGTTTGATCTAATTATTCTGATAAACAATGGAGGATGCTGGGTCCAATGGCAACAAAAGAAATGGATGCGTCCCAAAAAGATGAAGTGAAACATGGATAAAATAATGTAGTCATAAAACTACATAATATTACTCTCCTATATTTAGAAGTTTTTCAGCAGCTAGCCAAAGAAGAAATGTGCTCTTGATAGACTGAATCCATAGCTTAAAAACGAGAGGGACTTTACAGAACAGGTTTTGTTCCAGGGAGGATAGGAAGGCTAGGGTTTTTTTCCTAATGATGTTTTAGGTAACTGGCATTTTGACTACTCTTTGGAAAACAGCTTATGAAAATAGCTGAACCGGAGATTAGGGAGTTCACATACTTCAGTCAAACTCCACTGAGCCTTCACCCTGACAGCTTCACTAGGGAGCTGAATGACTGTCACTGCTATAGGATCTGTTGGTAGTATCTGTTGTTATTCTGCTCCATTTCAAAAATGAATATACATCAGCCCACTTTCCCATAGGGCCTTCTTTCCAAGAGGATTTCTTCCATGCAAGGCAGCTATTTTCGAACACTGACTCTAAGTCAGCCTGGGGATTTTGTGGTGTGTCCAGGTGATTTTTAAGAGCATGTGTTTGTTTGCAAGGGAGTAGCATAGTCCTCAGTGGAGTTTTTCCAATAGTTGAAAACATATGTACTGTATGAGGGATGATTATGCATATGCAACCCTGGGTGCGACATGCTGTGCTGTAGTGTGATGGCTATTGGAAGGGTGGAACGTTACAGACTCTGCGTTCTTCCCTTTTGCTTTATGCCTCTTTTCCACTATAGGATTTTTCATCCCAGTTCCATTATCACTCCGCTTCACTAGGCTAGCAAGCAGCCAGAGACGATCAGAGCCAATCTGGTTCAGAAGGCCAGATTGGACACAGAGAGAAAAACAGTGCAGGACTGATAAGGAGGGAAGAGGGCAAAGGAAAACCAGCTCTTCCGAGTTGGTGAAAAACAAATATTGGAAGCTTCTGTCCTTCTACACCTAAATGCTGGGGTGAAAGCTTCCCAGAAGAAATTAAATTATAATTCCAGGATTTTGTTGTTGTAATTTGTAAAATTTTGATATATGTCATCTTCCTATTCTGGTAAGACAGATAGTTTACTGCACCTTTAGGAAATTCAGACCTACCGTGCCAGGCATGTTTGTGACCCAAATGAAACCAATTGGTATGCAATACCATTTTATACTGTAAGAATAGTAGAAAAAAATTATGGTACAAGGCACTGATATTATCTCCATCAGCATAGTAGAAGCATCAGTGCAGGCCGAGTTTCTGAAACAAGGGGAACAGAAAGTAAATATTTTTCTTTGGAAACGCAGGGCAGCAACAGAGTCTGTGATGGAAAGTGAACAGTGCATCAAAGACATGGATCAAAGGCTTTCTTTGCAATAAAAATCATGCTCATATAACTTTGTGGGAGATGAGTGACCCAAACCTGTTGGATTTTCTATTTCTATTTCATATTCTTGCTTTGCTTTTGCACTCCAGAAATCCCGGGGATTTTCAGGAATGCCAGACTCTACAATATCCCATTGAAACATAGTATGTGAATTGTTCAGCTCTGGTATCTGCATATAACCTGGCACGATCAAAAGGAATCACATTTGTGTGTGACAAACATGCCTTGATCTGTCTTTTACCATGCAATTGCATTTGAAGAGAACCAGAATTTGTAAAGTACTCATCAGCATGCCTAAAGGAGTTACAGAGTTGGCTGAGCATGTAAGGACAGCCATTGGTATTCTTTTAGGAAAATGCCACTTTAACTACCATGTCACGGTTCACAATGGCTAAAACTGACCTCCTGTGCAGTGAGACTTATCTGTTAGTTACATCCTATTTATAGATTCAAACATGTTTTGAATTACTGATAAGCTGCCCTTTCCCTATTGTAAGAACACACTGGATGTTTAGGTAAACATGTAACCTACAGTATTACAGATTTTCTTGGGTCTTTCCTTAGGACTGAGGCAAAGTAATAGAAATTTTACAATAGATAGTTAGATAAATTGTTCTGTTTAGGAACAATTATGGAATAGAACTGGAGGTAGTAAACAAATACGTGGCAGACAGATGATGCCTCGTGTTCACTAAAAAAAAAGACTTTATTTTAAATTATTTTGAAGACCGAAAGCCAGGTGTTCAGACAGTACTCATGAAAAATGAAGTCAGACAATAATTCAGTAGGGTACATCTTAACCCCAGCTGTAATAGAGATACTCTGGAGACTAGTATACAATTTTCAGCCCCTATAAAATGGTAATCATTAGCAAAATTAGCAAAATTAGGCAAACAAGAATAATATGAGCTGTTTCTTTTCCCTCCATTTACTAAAAAGCAGTAGGAACCTAGGAAGATAACCTCAGTTTAATAACCCCACAGTTCAGTGGTAGCTTTATTAAATGTTTTTCTGTCTCATTTCTTTCTGGTCAGTTAATCATTTAGACTAGATCTAGCTGGTGATAGAGTTTAGCTGGTTCATGCAAAGCCAATCTGATAATCTGCGTGTCAGCTCAACGGTTTTGCTCAGACATGTGTCCACCTAACATGATGGGGACCTTCCATGTTTTTTTCTACCCATGTATAATTTAGAACCAGAATGGTATCATAGAGTCATCTCTGAGCATATCCAAAGACTGGTTTCTCTGAATTCATCCATTATGATCCCACCTGACAACCTACAAACTTAATCAATAGAGTTACACATTGGTAATTACTCATTAGAAAGGCTCCATCTGCATTGAGATTTGCACATATCAATTTATCATTTCATTTTCATGCATGCCAAGAGAAATACATTTACCTTTCTGAAGCCTCATTTTCACAGACAAGGTTAATACTAATTTAATTCACTTTAGCAGTAATCTAAATTAAATGTTTCTAAGAAAATGAAGAATTGGAGAGGCTTGTGATGAAATCCAATCAGATTCCTGCTGTTTCAGCCATACAGCTTTATCAAATGATGGGTAGTTAGCAACATTGCTTTCTTCTGCCCACACTGTTAGTTTGGGGAGAGTGTCGCTTTCCTTAGCTGGGCTAAAATTCTTGGACCAACCAGCAAATGACTGAACTACAAGTCTTGGTTCAGTAACCAGGATGTACACCCACCTGGTTGGGAAGGGACAGACATATATAGATATAGACACAGATCTATCTAGATATAGATTATCTATCTGTCTAGGTCTATCTAGACATCTATCTATAGGTAGACATCTACAGATATCTGTCTAGGTAGATATTTATAGATCTAGATAAGATATCCATATAGATCTAGATATCTATAGGTAGATAGGTCTATATATTATCTCTGTCTCAATACCCTTATCTAGATATAGAATCTATATAGAGCTAGCTAGCTAGATATCTGTGTAGCTATCTACTAGGAGATAGGATATCTGGATATCTATACCAGTATCTATCTATCTATCTCTAGATATAGTAAGTAGATGGATATAGATAACCAGATGTCTAGATATTTATAACTATAGCTGAGTCTATCTGTATTTATGCAGATATCTGGATGTCTATGTGTATCAGTCCTGCAGATCTCCCCATCTTGGAGGAGCGGGTGGTGTCAGAAAGCTCTTTGGGCACCCCGTTGTGTAGGAGCATGGCAGGGAACAGATCTCCCAGTTCACTCTCATCTGGAATCAGAGCCATGGCTTTGTTCATTTGGGCAGGAGGATGATCAGGCTGGCCATCAGCTGCTTCACCTGGAAAAGGAAATAATTCATGATGACAAAAGGATTGAATTGGCTGGTTTTCTGATCCCTTGCTCTCGGGATGACATCAGCGACTGTACTGCCTTTCCACAGGGAAGGTAAGCCAAGTGAAAGCAAGGTCCATTTCTTTGGAAGTCCAGCTTGGGAACAAGAGTCTCTGATGGCAACTCAGGCTGCCAATGAACGTGATATGAGCTAACCAAGAAGTCAATCAGCCTTAGAAAGCTAACAAGCCGAGTAGAAATAATCATGTTGCAACAGTGTTTTAAGCACGGTGGGTTTAATGAAAAGGGCACAAAGCTGAAGGGAAAAGTGAAGGTCTGGAGTCCGTGCTCTAGCTGAAAGATTATCTCAGCCCCTGACAGAGCACTTTTCGTAGTAGTCTCTCTTTCTCTCACTCTCTCTTTCCCCCTCAGTAACCTGTCCCAAAAGTTAGCATGAACCCTACAGGACTGCAGACACTTTTTTGCTGGGTTCTGAATGACAGCTGACAACTGTAATGTGCCAGTCTGATAATGATATGAGATCCTCTTTGGGGACCGTTAAATAGCATCTCAGGGCTGTGCAGCATCAGGTTATTAAACCTGAACAAACAAACCCAACTGATTGAGTCAGACTACAGAAATTGGAATTTTTTCCATTCTTCGTGCATGCACATAACACCATCATCAACACTAATTGGAGATGTGCATGCAGATGTGACAGCCGAAGTGACTGCTTGCTGTATGTCTCTGTTAAGTTATTTATAATGCTGGAAAATGGAGATCCTTGCAACTTTCACTGACAGAATGTAGTTTTCATTCTCCTTAAACCAAAAGTGTCAAAGCAGTGAATTATTTATTTAATATGGTTTTGTCAAAGAGATGGTGGGCTTCGGTACACTGAAGGGACAGACTTTCAGTGTAAAAACAGAATAATGTTTAAAGAATTATTGGTGCAAAACAACCCTAAAGCATATCTAAAATATTATACACAGCTGGCTTAGCAAATGTACACACAGATACGATTTATAATGAGTTCTGTGGTTTACTGCACATTTTCCAGACACGCACTGTCTCCTCCCTCCCTCTGCTAATTTGCGTGATTGTCCTCTTCTTTTCTCTGTGTAGAAAAGCATCTGATCAACATAATCTTAACACTGGCTTTGTAGCTGAAAGCCTCAGGCTTCAGATAGCAGCTTCCCTGTCTGTTCCTGAATACGGTTTCATCTTGTCACCATAGTGCTGCACTGTTTCTTTCTTACTGCTCTTGTCCCCCAGTGTTGCGAAGAACGATGATTAAAAACACCGGACGCTTGTGACGATGGGAATGCAAACCGCCCCTTGAGCCTGCTCTCCTCCAAGTCTGAGCAGCTCTGGTCCATAAGTAGTGTATGTCAAAGAGATACTGCCTTTTCCTGAGCGTTGCTCTGTTGTAAGATCCGTCCGGCTGCGGCCGGGGCAGGCTGCCCCTCGGGAGGAGCAGGGAGGAAGCTGAGGGTGAGGAAGGCTGGCAGGGCTCCCCAGCAAGGCGCAGCCCCACCGTACCTGGGCGAGGGGACCGTAGGCAGCCACCTACCAGCCTTCTCCTGGGAGGCTGGGGAATGTCCTCGTGGGCCCGACCCGTGCCTTGCAGGGAGGCGGCAAAGAGCCACACGTAACGTGTGGGGCGCTCGGGAAGGACGTAGGGTGGAGAGCCCAAACCCTCGGTGATGGGTAACAAGCCTGCAATTGCACACTCTCCACAAAAAACCCCCCCGACTTTCGGATCTCGTGCTGTGTGCAGTTATAATATTGTATAATGTTCCCTGCTTGATGCCTTCCCTTGAAAAGTAACGTCATTCGATAGAGCTGACAGAGGGAGAAATCCCTGAACAATTTTATTACCTTTTCATAATGCATCGTTCTGCTTTTTTACTTTTTATGTTACTGGGCAGCTGAGGCAGGGTCCCTCCAAACCCCAGCTAGCTGCACCGTGCTCACCTTCCTTCCCTGCAATCCGGGTGACTTGGCTTTCCTTTCTAGTCCTTACCTCTCAAATTTATTAGGTCTCCATTCTCTGAAAATTGCTGTGGTTTGGCTTTGCTTAGCTACCAAAAATAGCATTGCCTGACTGGATGACCTTGAGTGGAGCTGGCTGGCTTGTTACCAAGAGAGAGTCTATTACCTTCCATGACTTGCATGGTGTGGAAAGTCAGAGACACTTTTAATTTTGAACTAGTCATAATGATGAGTCAGTTATTACTGCTTGGAACAAAGTTGGTTTTGCAAGGTCATTCTTAAGGAGAAAAATTAAATTGTTTATTCTGTGAGTGCATTTGCACCCATCCCATATTCAACTCAACTAAACATTTATTTTCATAGGTATATTATTAACAACTGTGTTATTTTGAGCCTCCCTTTTGTACATCAAAATGTGGCTTTTTGAAAGAGATTGAAGAATAAACAGTCTGAGATAAGTATTAATTGGGTATTTTTAAGTGAAAATGAACAAAAGCCTTGGAAGGCTTTTTTGTGGGGCCCAGATGTAATTTCTAATTATTCACATGAAACACTGTGTATGTGGGAGTTTTATGCTAAGAATATTTACAACATTAGATGACATTTAATATATTAAGTAACTGTGTGCGATCCACGTAGTGTTACTTATAAAATTCATCTCTCTTCAGTAATCTTTTCAATTGATCTGACAAAAATATTTTTCAACAAACTAAAGCAACTAGAATTTTCCTAAGGAATTTCTCTAGTCCTCTGCAGAGGTGGTGCATGACAACTTCTAGTGAGAGAAGATGCCTGTACGTGCAGGGCAAAGGCTGGGCAGTCTGAGACACAAGAGTTGTATGAAAGCATCCATCCCTGCCTATGTAAGCAAGGCAGTGCACTCATCCTCTAAGGCTAACTGGAAACGAGCTCTATCCATTTGTTTAACGAAGCCTCAAGAACAAAGACATTTAAATGCAACTAATTAATTTAAACCCCCTATAATTAAAAGTATGATAACAGTGATCTAATTTGGGAGGGCAGTAATCAATATGTAAGAAGATCAGCTAGAGTGCAGCCAAAGATACCATCAAAACCTACTGAAGATATGAAAACCCCCGGGAATGTCTCCAACGGAGTTTGGATAATGCCTCGTGGTGTTGAAATCAGTGACGCTGTTTTGTTTGTCTGTAACTTAGGAAAGATTAGTGTGCAGTTATCAACAAATTAGGCTTTTAATAATAACTAATGCTTCAGAATAATAAATTCTGGGCTTGACCACTGTGTTCTTTCCCTGTGGGTTACGGAGGAAGAAGGGAGGAAAAACCATCCTGTAACAGGCATGGGCTATTGAAAAGTTGCCCTGGAAGCTATACTTCTCCCCCAAAACTTACACAGTTAAAGCTGAATATATATGATGGATTGAGGTTAAGTGAATGTGGTATAAATATTTATACTACACATTCACATTATACATTTTTTATATAGTACATGGGCAAAATGTTCTGATAGAGAACATTTTGCTATAAGGTACCATGAAAGACTAAAAAGTGCAGCCTTTTTTCAAGTTTAAATGTTATTATATCTCAGTTGAATGCAAACAATGCATGATGTAATTGTTGTGGGGTTATGTGGAGGGCTTATTTTAGGGCTGATGTAAAACGACATCAGGCAAAGGTAGAAAACCACTTAATTCTGCACTGAATCTTCTACCGGAGTAATGATTGACCTATGGCCACTCTAGGCAGAGCTTCATTTTTAATGTCTGGTGCTCTACAGCTAAATAATATCCCTGGGTTATCTTAACTATCCCCAGTTAAATTAATCAAATACTGAAGACCATGACTTTGGGCTGGAAAATACGGTGGAGAAAATTTGGCAAAGAGAGAAGCAGACTGCACGTGAATGGAGAAATTCACCATCATGTCACTGAATACCTGGGGAGTGGAGTTCAAGCTGATTTATTACAACATTGTTTTTCATTTTTACTGGACGCCGATCGGGCTTAGGCTAAAGCAATCTCATTGTGATCTCCAGTCAAGCAGTGAGAGTGACACTGCTACTTCATAGGCACATTTTTTTATAGGTTTTGTACTGCTGCTAGGTAACACGCAGCTTTTCAAGGCTGTCAACTCTGTTGTTGTCAGAGTCGTGAGACTGAAGCAAAAGCCACAGCAGAGAGGTGTCTTGAGCATGTCAGCAGTAGGAAGCCTGCGTCTGCTTCCAGGATAACGTAGGCTGCATCGTGAGCAGACAGTGCCATGCATTCAGAAGTCCTGAGGCAGATCCCCTCTGATGATGAGGTGCACTTAGAAATGTGAGATTTTCAACAATAAAGAAGGATCTCTCCCAGCTGCAAAATACCAGAAAGTCACACAATTGGAAACAAATGCAATAGAGGGGAAAAACTGCAGACACGCAGAACTTGTTCTTTCCAGCCAGCTATGCTGGGAAATTCTGAAGTAGATGTAAAATATGGGGGGAAGAGATCCATCCCTGAGGATAGGAGTCACGGTGTAACCTCTGTGCTCCCCCTTCTACATCCTTCTTCAAGTCATTGGCTCTAGAGTTGATGCGGGTGAAGAGATCAATAAGGGAGGTTGAAGTTAATCTACCAGACTACGAACTTCAGTAGCTGAGGACTCAACCCCTGATGTTTCCAATACCCCTACCATGGCAGGAAAGTGGATAAAAAGCTGTAATCCCTTCAACTGCTGCTGCTTTTTGTGTTATTGTCTGGCTGTGAAAACTTGATGGCAGGTACTCTTCCACCCCTTGCTGCTTGCACGGCTACAGGCATGTTTGGGGTGCTGCCGTCAGGACGTGATGCTGAGACCGAAGGGTGTTTCCAGTGGGAGAGGCTGACGTCCACGTAACAGCACAACGGGAGAGGACGTGGCATATGACTGGCCTAGGGGAGTGCTTCTCTACTACCCATCGTATCTGCCTCTTGCTCCCCTGTGATGACTTAGAGAGAGGTGAACACATCCCTGCACGTGTCCTGCGGCTCAGGACGCTGAGGTTCAACCTAACCAAAGAGGCTGAGGATGCTTCTGCACACCCAGATCTCTCACTCTTGCTTTTCACCAGCTCGCCTCTACGGCGAGGGCTCCCCAGCACCTCTCTGGCCCCATGGAGCTGTACGGAGAGGAGCCCCACGCTCCAGCCACCGTCTCGAGTGGGGCACCCAGCTGATGGGCACGCAAGGGCAAGGGGCAGGCAGCCAGAGGGAGCTGCTGCTGGGCAGGGATGGCGCGGAAGAAGTCGGGAGCGGCTGGGATGTGACTCCGACTCACCCGTACCATCTGAGCACGGCGGGAGTCGGCAGCGGTGGGTGGTCACGTACTGGCTAGTTTTCCTTTGGGAGCAATGAATTAGTATGGAACGATGCTGACCCTTCAGTTTGTGGCTTACAAAATCAACTAAGAATAAATTCAAAAAAGTACATCAGAGGAACAGGAATGGAAGGTACATTTCCAGTAGTGTTTACTAAGAAAACTAAGGGAATAAGACCCCAAGAGTACCGTAGATGTTGATTCCTCATAGCTGAAAAAGCAACAACCCTTTTTTTTTTTTTTTTAAATCTAGGGACCCCATCTAGGTGATGGGAGCTAAGCGAGAAAGGGCTGTGTCCCTTCTGCGCATCCATGCGCGAATCCAGAGGACATCTCTGGCTGGCAGCAGGTGATGGTCCGTTCCCTTTTGCACCAGAGGGTCTGCCCGGCTGTGAGCGGGAGCAAAACCCTTGCATGCGATTTCTGGTATTTCCCCTCACACAGAGCCCCTTTCTTATTAGAGTCTGCAGTTACCGTTTCTCTTTCTGATTAAAACATGCTCTTGGGAATACAAGCTATTTGTGCTGTGCTCTTAATAACCTTTCTACTGCGTGGTGGGGGTGAAATGTCAAGGTTGATAAATACCGTGAAGTGAACCCCCAAAAGACAGGCTTGGATACCTCATCATTATTTTCTCCAGCCAGGGTAGTTTGGCCAAGCCGTTAAGAGTATTGATTCATATAACTTCACTATACACTATGTAAGTATGTGTGCATGAATGTTTGTCCAATGTTAGATCTATTTCTTTGGCAATTTAGAACGTCACATGTTCCTTACCTTAAATTATGTACATTTGTAAGAACTCAAAATTGTAAGGATTTTCCTGTATTGTTTAATTCTTTTTTTCTTTCTGCCATTGAAATGATAATATTTTCTCAATAATTGACCAGTTTTTCTCAGCACTTTGATTTTCAAATGAGTGTTGAGGGTAGATTTCTTCTAGTAACAGAAGGCAGTATTTTATTAAATTTTATCATTTAGCATTTTTGCTGCTTTTTAGTGGGGAAAATGGGGAAGGTAACAGATATGGAAGGCAGAGGAAAATTGGTGGGTGAGTGAGAAAGAAAAATAACACAACTTAATTAGGACTTAAAACAGAAAAAAAGAAAAAAATACTACCTCTTATAGAAATATAGGGGGCTGTATGTACAAGGTGAGAAACCTGGCTGGTATAGTGAGTTCATATCATGCTGCTAAATGCATTTTAACTGTAAGGCTGTAACGCACCTGAGGTTTATTTTGATTTTGTTTTCTTTGCCTAGCAATGGAATTAAGTGGGTGTGTTCGCTTGTTGGAGCTGGCTTCCCTTTGTCTTATTTACTCAGCATATAAAAATAATTTTCAGCAAGAGCCACAGCTTTAGGAAACTTGCATCATATACCCATCTCCTGGATATGAATAAAACACTGAGAATAAGCTTTATGGAGATTAGGCATAATTTTTTAATGCAACAGTCTGCTTCAAAAGTCTTCAGGAATAACTACAGACTGTTAAATCAGATCAGATAGTATAGTCTATAAAATAAAAAGCATTGAGAACATGGACTTTTAGAAAAGGTGCATGGCTTCTTCAAAGGGAAGTCCTGTCTCAGGAGCCTGCTCAAGCTCTTGGAAGGTGTCAGTGAGCGAGCATGTCAATAAGCACACAGATGAAGGATTTCCCTGGGGACATAAGGTGGAGTTTCCAAAAGCTGTTAAGGTTCCACAGCAGAGGGTATTATGGAAACTAAGTTGCCATAGGTTTGGAGGAAAGGGTCATATACGGAGTGAAACCTGATGAAAGGACAGAAAGCAAATAGCTGTCCTTAAAAGTGATTTTTCTGGATGGATGTGAGTCAGCAGTTTGTTCCCACAGGATCAGTGCTAAAAACAGTTTTATTCAGCACCTTCCCCAGTGATGTGGTGGTGGGAGTTCGCAGTGGGATCTCCAAGGGTGGAGCTAGCGCTGAGCTCCCTCTGAGAGCCAAACACCACGCTAATGGCAAGGAGCTTCAGAAGGACCTCAGAAAACTAAGTGTGAGCGTAAAAAGGCAGCAAAGGAGTACCAGTGCAGAAAAGTATGAATGAATACATCTGGAAATAAAATAATCTAAGCTGGCCTGCTGCACTGTTGAACGTAGAGATGGCAGTTATGGCTCAGGAAAAAGATCTTAATTGTCACTGAAATCATCAGCTCAGCATGCAGCAACAGCCAAAAAAAAATGTTGGGCGTTGTCAGGAAGGAAGAAGGAGGGGATTATATAAAAGCTTGATGGGCTCACATCTTGAATGTGGTGTATACTTCTGATCTCCACATCTCAAGAAGGATATTGTGCAGCTGGTGTGGAGGAGGGCAACAAAATGTTCAAGGGGCTGGAGCAGCTACTGTACCAGGAGACACTAAAAAGTTTGGGACTGTTCAGCTTGAAGAGACAACTGGGTTAGCGGAGATGTGATCAAGGTTTATGAAATCTTAAAAGCCAGTGGGTAAGGCAAATAGAAAACTGCCCTTTGCCACACTCCATAACAACCGGACTTGAGAGCTTTTGAAACTAGTAGGAGATTGGTTTAAAACAGATGAAAGGGTGTCTTTACACAGGGGCTCGTGAGCTTTTGCAACCTGTTGCCATTTGAAGCTGTGGAGGCAGAGAGTACCACTAGGTTCAGGAAAGAATTAGAGGAATTAATGGGCGGCAGATCTGTACTAAAAAGATCTGAAGTGGAGTAGTCATGAATGTGTCCTGGAATGTCCTTAAAACAGTCTGTCTGGATGCTCAGGGAGCGTGAGAAGAACAGACCACAGAAAATGGCCAAGCTCACATGTTTTCCCCAAATTGCACTGTCCTTTTGACAGTGTTGGACATCATTAGCTTTACCCAGCAGGTATTTTTATGTTCTTAGAAAGAAAAATAACAAGATATAATTGGGATGCAAAGAGTTTTTCAAAGTTACTCTGCTCTTCTTCTGGACTGACGGCCCACTTTTTAATGTCAGAGCGGCAATGATTTTAGAAAAATTACACATTAACTTTATAATGCTCTGCTTTCTCAAGAAACAATACTTCCATGTTCTTTCTACCAGCAAAACTCTTCCCAGATGTTTCTGTGAGATTTATGCTATCCCCAGCCACATCAAATTGTGTTTGGAAAAATTAGCCCCTTCTGGTTTTGAATGCAGCCCAGAATCAAAACCCAAGGAGGTTTGAAGCTTGAACTTTTCCCTCAACCTTGAATTTCAGGGACAAGAGGTGTTCAGTTTTAAGGTTATGATTCAGACTAGTTTTCACTGAACTGCTTCCAGTCATTCTTAAAACTGAATTGCACATAGTCTAACACAAAATACCCCCTCATTCAAAACAGCTTTTACTCATTTATTTTTTCCATTAGAAGAAAGAGAAACAATATGCAACCCGATGCACTGATGACATGGCAACCACAACATCAGCTAAGGTTTATAACACTATCCCAGCACAACAGAGGTTTTCTCTTGCTCCTGTTCATGCTTGCAGCAAAACTCCCAAGGGCGTCCACAAATACAGAACAGGGTCTTGAGTTGTTAGTAAAGTCAAGGCAATGGGGAAACAGATGTGATGGAAGATACCAAGGTGACTTTGGGAACATTTATTCAGGAGCTCATCACAGTGCATGGAGAAAGCTCAAATACAAAATGGGCATAGAAAAGCTGGCATCAGGGACTAACTGAATCATAAAAGATAATTTCAAGAAGGAGGTAATTTGTAGAGGACCTTGGAAGTGAAACCAAGTGTGCCACAGAGAGAAGGAAGCCACTGGAAGAACGTGAAGAGAGGTTTGATACAGTCAAAGCAACAAGCTAGGAGACAGGACGGCAGCTTTCTAGAGAGGTGAAGCTGCTTTTCTTAAGGGCAAGGGAAGGAACACGGCAATATTCAAGATGGGGAACGAGACTTTCTCCTCCGAAGGAAAGGCTCTAAGAGCTTTTAAGCAGAATATATTAACAACTTGCATCAAGGCAGAGCCTAGATGTGGTACCTCAGCACAAAGCTTGAATGAAAGATCTCCTGCAGGTAGAGGATTCAACAGCAGGCCAACGATAATGATGGTTTCTGTAGTGATCAAGGAGAGTGATCTAAGGAGGGCTGGAAGGGGAAATCAGGAGGTCTTTTGCAGTAATGCTGACCTTGGGCTGATGTAGCATATTCACAAGGAAATATTAAGGACACCAGCTGTGATGTAGGCTAGCAGATTTGAGGTATTTCCTGTTTAAATGTCTGTTTGCTTTTGCCAAACTAAGCTATGCTAATATAATGGTGTGGGCAATGTTTTGTAGAGATCCTTAAATTCCCATCTTCCTGTCACTCTTAACTCTTAGCTGAGGTTGTGTTTACAGTCCTGGCTCTTCAGGGGGTTCTCAAAGCTTCATGCCTCAAGGGGTTGGGGATGCAGCTCAAAAAAAACAGGTGTTAATAGTTTCCAGACAATTTTTAAAGTACCATATAGTTCCTTAATAAAGCAAATGTTTAATGTACACAGAAAATATTGTAAACTGAAACACTGTAAATAGTATTTTGAATACCCTCAATAAATTTTAAACACAACTTACTAGAGCATTTCTATTTGTATTCCTCATACAGTTTCCCTCATTTTGTTGCTGTTGTGTATCCAAACATGAGGTTTTGAGCACTTTTTATTGCATACAAAAGCACTCCCTTCTCATCTTGTTCCCAAGACATTTCTTAAAATTTATAGCATGACCACAGTATGTGTGTGCAAATGTCATCTCTGCTCAGAGTTTGAGAAGGCTGTCCCTGCCACAGGATTTCCTCACTGCTCACTGACTTTCTGAAGCCTGTCAGAAACTTTCTGGGGTGTTTGACTGTTCTCCCAGCAGTTCTTGTCTGAACTGAAACTGATAAAGGTCTGGGACTTGGCCCTGCCAGCAGATGTATCTTTTGGTTCTTTGTCAGTCAGGTTGAGGGCAGCCCTTAACTTTCACATTTGTAAAGAATTTCTCATCGAGCAACTGTGGATGACCAGCCAGATGGCTTTCCCACAATGGAAAGTTTTTGAAAGCTTCAGAAACAGTTACCAAACATCTGAGCATGTTTAGTAAGTGCCATATCCCATGTCTACACATTTCTGTGTAATCTAGCTGAGCTGCTCTATCCCACAGCTTTCAAATGTTTGGAGATCAAATTAGATTCCATATACTCTTCTCTGGCTTGCTTCCCTTTTCTTGAACCAGAAAGAGCAAATGCCTCAATACAGGATATGTGACTTTTCATCCAATTTTTCAAAATGTAACATGTTCATATTTACCCCCCTCTCTGGCAGATGCAGGCCTATGGGTCTTCCACTATCATATGAGCATTCATGGATCTGAAGAGTCATTTTAGTGAAGACGGCAAGGACAGGTGGAATATATCCACCCTTGAGTGAGAAATGAAGTGTATCTTCATGTTCTGCAGAGATTTTGGTCTCTCAATTCAGCTAAGTAAAACTTAGCCTGTCTCAGTGTGTGAAAAAATGGAAAAGTTGCATTACGCCAGTGTCTCTCGGTGTTGCATTTAACTATCATCTTATATGGTCAAGAATGTGTGATTTATCTCAGCTCTCCACAATTGTTAATATTCAGTCCTTTCTCATTTACTTAGAGTATAGCAAGAGAAGGTGATTTAAAATGTCTTTCTTTTGATTTCTACCCATACCTTCCCACTAGAATAACTCTGGAGATACAATATTTTGGAAACATACTTGTAGTCTGAAATTACTTCACATTTGAGAGAGGCAGAATTTCTGATGCAATGCTGTTTTCTGTTACTTTAACAGCTACCTGATCCCATTCTGGTAGTCTAGCCAGGCTCTGCTTTGCTTCCGTACCAGAGGCATCTCAAGAAGGTTCTGCTCTCTTGAGAACATATTTGGAGATTTGGGTAAACTGATGCAGAGAAGTTGGAAGGTGGATGCTTGCCAGTCTTACAAACAGCTCCAGATTTTACCATGTATTTTTGCTGTCAGAAGCGTATTTTTAATTGGCAGGGGCAGAATCACTAGGGGATGATTTGCTGTTGATGGGAGTTGCAAGTTCCTGCTGTAAGTGTTGGAGCGAGGCGATTAAGAGGCTCTCTGTCCTTGTAGCTAGAAAATCTGAATGTTTATCAAATACATTGTTTTGCAGGTTTGAACCTGGCATCATAAATCTAATTTCTTTTTCAGGAGTAAGGTTTTTCTTATCAAATGTCTTTCTAATAACAAACCCAAACCAAGCACTCAGTTCAGCTTAGTGAGTTTAAATCTTTATGAGCCTTGAATTTGCTTATTAAACAACACAAAGCCAGAACTAAGATTAAAAGAAATCTCCACATGTGAACAGTCTAGAAAAACACATTTAAACTTACTTGAATCATTGTCTCAATACAGACTATCTTAGGCAACGGTACTCTTTCATACGGGTATGGGGATACTGGAAAAGACATGTGTATTTGAGAATACAGCTTCTTCACGGGGAACTATGATAGAGCACTATTGTAATCCCCTTGATTATTATGTGTAGACAGCATACTGATAGCAGTCAGACAAACAGGGGTGGAATAGGCACTTGGCTTAGAATATTTTAAAATAACATCATGATAAAATATAACCAAAGGAGAAATGTGCTGTATTCTTCAGGGATTGAATTAGCAATTCACTGTAGTTCTGCCTCCCTCAGCCCCTTCTCCATTTGGGGGGAAAAAGAAAAAAAAAGAGCCCTTGTTAATGTGGTTTTAAAAGCACATAACCTTGAAATGACAAGATGAAGCTGTCATTTCTCCAGCCTCCCAGGTTCTGCAGCAAGGATGGATGGTGCGAGATGTGTGAAGGGAGGAGGGAGTGGATCACAGAGGGAACAGTGAGATTTTCTCTGCTCACCACCTGCCTGTGTTATCCCATTCTTCCCTTTTCTCCCCTAAGTCAGAAAGCAACTGGCAGTCAACACTTGGGTAAAGATCAGTGCTGAAGAAGCTCTCAGATTAAGTTTTGTGTCTAGTAGCGAAGCCAGGAGTGATGGCTCAGGAAGACTTTGACCTTTCTATAAAAGCTTACTCAATAATTTAGTTGATTTCTTTGCCTCTCATCACTGATGACTGCTGCTTATCATTTGTTTAGGTCTGGGCTTCCATCCATTCTGCGAAAGGCTCAGAGTGCATCCATTTAAAGTGACAGTTGTCAGACAACCTAGTTTTGCTTATCTAAGAGAATAGGAAGGGCATTTTTTTCACCCTCTTTTTTTTTTTTTTTTTTTTTTTTAACTCTTTTCCTTCTCAAAAGAGTTGGGGTGAGCTGGAGTGAGGTGGAGGCTTTATAGGTCTTGGACAAATGACTGGAGAACAGTTAGTTTGAGGAAATACTCAGGATGAAGCATAGAAAGATATAGAGGTTACATAGGACCATGGGCAGTTATTTGGAAAACGCGAGTCAGCATTGCCAGGAACGAAACTGAGGCACGAGTTATGTGACAGTATGATACCAAATGGCTGTCTGAACCTTACAACTTGTCACAATCAGAGTTTAGCAAATTTGACTTAAAAAGAGAGGCCAGGGACATTTTTTTCAACAGCCTTGCTTAATGGTGCGTCAAAGCTGAAAGCCTACAAAAGGCTGCGAACCCCAAAAACGTTAAGACAGAGCAAGCTGAGATTTTGATAAATGGTCTGAGCATAAGAAGTGGATGTTCAGATGAAGGGATGAGCCGCTGTTTATATGCAGTCAAAAATCAATCATCTCACCCATGAAGCTACCTGCCCATTTAATTGGTCGGTGATACCCAGAGATGTTTGGGATCCTTATCCCTATAAAGTGGGAAGGCGTGTGTTTCCGGCAGACAAGCTTACCTTGACACTCAGGCCCCGAGATTGTCAGCGGGAAGACAATGCCTTTAAAAATCCTGATCTTTTAGGAAAGTAGCCAACACAGCTAACTCTGTAGGTGTCATTTAAGACAGATTGTCTGCGATGTTTCTCTTTGTGAATGTCTAGAAGGTGTATTTTCCACAGGCTGAGAAGAGTCGTACATACACACCGTCAGGTTAGTACAGGTCAGTGGGCTGTACGTGAGCACCGCGTGCAACAGCAAGAAATTGGAAGAAG
Organism: Astur gentilis; assembly: GCF_929443795.1. Taxonomy (NCBI): domain Eukaryota; kingdom Metazoa; phylum Chordata; class Aves; order Accipitriformes; family Accipitridae; genus Astur; species Astur gentilis. The sequence continues at coordinate 23,104,179 of NC_064899.1, read as the reverse complement.
AAAAATAATCCCAGGTCTAGAAATGTTAAAAAGCCTCTCCAATATCAGTGATGTTCCCTGTAACCTATCATTTATAGTATCAGATTTCACCATTTTTCCTGAGAGCTTTGGCGTTTTCCACATTCTGAGTTGGACATTGCCCTTTGGCAGTCCAGTCACACTTTGCCCTTGTATTTATCTTCCACATTTTGCATGACAAACTTTCTGAACTCCTGCATTGTGCAAAACACATTCCGAGTGTGCACAAAGCCCACGTTGCAGGGGTTTGGCAGAAATGAACAGAAGTACGTAGGCTGGTAAATGGATGCCTCAGAAAGCCAAAAGGTCCACAGAGCCAAGTGGTGCTCAGCCTTGCTGTTCACCATGTCCTGCACTGGCCATCCGGAAGGTGGAATTTACTCTTTGCATGGTAAAAGCTCACACATGACCAATGCTCTGCTTTAAAGGCTTAAATTGAGTGTTTGTGGCATGTGAGCCTTCTCCTGAACCTGTCAGCCGTGGCTACTTTAATTCATAGTAAGGCAGTTTTGCTCTTGACAGCTGCCTCATTCACTGCATGAGTTGGCTTTATTCTTTATTCAGCATTTTAAAAGATGAAATTGGTAACTACACTGGGAGAGAGCCTGGTGCTTTTTACCTTAGAAGAAAAGGGAAGTCTGCCATTAGATGTATCGCCCAAACTGGGCAACTTCTGAAAAGAAGTTTAATCAGGCTCCAATAACTATCATCCCATGTGGTTAATGGTGAATTGTGTATCATTAGCTTTGGAGATTAAAAAGGCAAAGCATATGCTTCTAATTGCCTGTCTCGACGAGGAATGGCAGCTAAAGTCAGTTATGCGACATCCTGAATGATACCAAGTGGAGCTGAAGTTAAGAGGAAGCGCAAACGTTTATACCTTCTTGACTGTAGGCCTGAAGGTGCATGTGAGGTTAAATTTGCAAGATGTGACCACTTATTGGTTTTCCAAACTGAGACTTCTTTATCTTCCCCAGGGTCTAAGGAAGAATCTGGCTGCTGGGTTGAGGCATCTGTCTGCAGGTGAAAAAAAGTGATGCAGTTGTTTTCCTATGCGGGAAAAAATGACATTTTTTATATAATACTAAAATGGCTTGTGATATTCTGTGTTCTTTACACTAACACCGATATACCAGAGAGATCAAAGCATTGCAGTGTATTTTATCAACTTGCCTGTATTCTGAATCTATGGAATTGTATTTTCTCTTGTTCTTATTCAATTTATGATTTATTTTTCTCCCAGTATAAATCAGTTCCTGTTCTACGGATTCATGGCAGGTATTCCATCTTGTTTTTCAATATGCTATGTCTAGAACAAATATCTAGTCAGTCATGGGCATATAAAATATTAATCATATGTGTTTGAAGGTATGTTGCTATAGCAATTCCTTTAGTGTGAGGAAAAATCAGCATATAGCAGGCCAGAGATATGAGAACAGTAGGAATTACAAAGCTATAATGGCACTATTAACACATTACTGCATTGTAATGATATTATTTTCTAACTATTCTAGTCCCCAGCTGGCTAATTTTCAAGACAGAATCCTTCAACAGGGATTTCATAAATGACTCTGACACAAAAGACACTTGCAATATGAAGAAGACATTAAGCAATCTGACAAAAATATTTTTTAAAAAAGAAAGTAGGCAAATGTGCAAAATATCTTCTCTTCACGACTTACCAGATCCCCTCTCTTGCCTATTCCAATGTGATCTACCCTGAGAGGCCAAACATGACAGGGCTGAATAGAGGAGATTAGCAAAACCCGGCTTAAAAAGAAATGCTGTGAGCTTAGCATGTAAAGCTGCAGAGCAGGAAAGCTGGGAGAGCTAGCAGGAGAAGATATGGAAATGTAATTTCATCTTGTATTACAAATCTAACTGGAAAATTTTGAAACCAAAGCAGAAAAGACATTGTCTTCGAGAGGATTGTAATTATCTGGGGGAGAAAGGAGGCTGTAAGTTATGGTCCAGTTCACGTCTGAAAAAAGAATGCGATGCTAAATTGAACTGATTGGGAATATGGACTGAAGCATAGCGTGAAAGAGGAGCTAGTCAGACATGGATACACTTAGCATGTATTAAGGCTGCTAATCCTCTGGGTGTATTAGCATTGCCTTCACTGGGGGGAAGGTAGGGTCAGCTTCAAGTAATCCAACTTTTAGTATTTAACTCTTCGACTTTGACGCTTTCCTAATGTAGATGTTTGCATTGCATTGCAAAACATCCTGAATTGCCTAGAACTGATCTTGCCTTGCTATGTTCTGTGTTTTAAATACGAAAGTTTTGAGGCCCAACTCTCTTAATATCACTTTTCTGACACATTCTTTAAAGAAAAGAAAACAAAAATCCCACAAACACATGAACACTGCAGTAGACCTTTGGATTTGTTGCATTGATTTAGTGTCTGAAGGAACAAGAAAAAACATTTATATCCGAATGGATGGGATCAAACAGTAAAGATCAGAGGGAGCTAGCTATGCATCATGCACATCCTTTCTTTTTAATTAAAGACAAACATAAGCCTTCAAGAAAAAGAAGCAGCAGTTCAATAGGTATTAAGTTTAATAACAACGTTTACAGAGGTGGATCATTTTCTCACTGTTGTGTTGTACAGCAAAGTGGCAGTAAAAAGCAAGAAAAGGAAAACCAGGAAAATTTAACCTGTTAAAGTAAAAAGAAAGCAGAAAGAAACTGCTTTTGTTGAACATGCTTTCCAAGGTGGAGAAAGTTTTCTAAAGGAAGGGGGGGTTAGGAAAGGAAGCAGATAGATTTAAAAACAAATAGAGTTTAAAAGGACACACTTCCTATTTCGGTCTCCTTGGGGAATGTGTGAAAAGAAGCTAAACAGACTGCTTAATTTAAACTGCGATGGAAAGAAGTACATCAGGAAAATATAAATACCTAGGCATTTGGCAATGAGCAGTTGTGCTTCACCACCCTTCTGGTAAGCTGCAACTTGCACCCAGATTTCACTTTCCTGTTACCTAAGAGCCCAAATTTATACACCTGAAAAATTCATTAGAGCTATCAGCAGCATCTAACATTTGTATAGCACAAGACCACGCTACACTGCAGAGCGAAACTTTCTGCGCTGTGTAGTGCCAAGCTTGTGGCAAGAAACTGTGATAGCAGAAATGTATGGCCTTTCCGTAAAGTAAAACCTCCCAGCATTCAGAAGGTATCAGTTACCCGAAAAAGGTTATGTTAAGTGCCAAGCATAATTACTAATAAAGCGGTTGATACTAAGAATTAGAATTTTGCAAGCAGTCCTGGCTGGTGAAACATCTGTGATCAGGGTCTGCAACATTTGGGAGGTGAGTGTGCACAACATATGTGCATTTGTGTAAGAACGATATGGGTGGCTGCATTATGAGTCTCATTACTGCTGGGTACATATATTTATATAGTATTGCTATATATATGTATGAATAGTGACTGAGGTGTCTATGAGTACTACCTGCACATATACATATATAGAGTCATTAGATGTGAGCTGAGATTTTCTAATGATACGTTCCTAACTACTTTTTCCAAAACTTTGGAAAATACTATTATTTTCCAAATTTAGAAATACCACTTTCTTAGATGAATCTTGTATAGAAGGCAGAACCTGTACAAGAGGCTATCCCTACCTCCTTCTCTCTCTCAAAGCCAGTTGCAAATGTCTTGAAGAATGTACCTTTTCCATTTTTATTAGAGGGCCGTTTCCATTCATCAGGAAACTGATTTTTACTAATCTCCTGAATGCTCCCTTAAATCAGGTTTCCACTACTGTATCTAATCTAATACTGTATCCGTTTGAAGTAATACACACATGTACAAACAGAACACGGTGAAAATGCAAAACGCTGAAGAAGGCGTCTAGCCAAAGCATACATCTACTGCATGTTTTTGCTCTGTTGCGTTTATGTTTTCCGACGAGCCACGCTGTACCCTTATGGATCAGCTATCTATTTACATTGTCCCTTCAAAGGCTCCACCCTGTAGGAACGCTCTGGAACTAATTGAGAGAAAAATCTGGCCCCATTGAAAGCTTTGGGAATTTTGCCACTGACTTCACGAAAGCCAGGATTTCACCTTATAGATTTGTTCAAGGAAGAACTGAGCCCTCTAATCACGCTACACGCGTTCCGTCCCTCCGCTGCCGCTGTAGGCGCCCACAAACTCTTGCACTCAGTGTCAGGCGGAGTGGATGCTGTTTATTTTCTTCTATTCCTAGCTCAGCTGAGCGTGCTAAGTGAGAGATGCGCCAGCCGGCCCCATCGCAAATGGCCTTTTAATGAACTAGTCAAGGATTTAAATTATCCAAGAACCTGGGAAAAAGCATTTTAAATTTAAGACCCTTTTAGGCAATTAAAACCTGACATGTTGCCATTGAAAACAGGCCAGGGAAAAAGCGATTCCACCTCTTGAGATTCACCACTTACAGGGAGAGATAATGGCATTTCAGGCACCCCAGGTACTGCAGCCTTCGGAGGGTGTTCGGATGTCAGCTTCACGGATTGATTCTGGCCGTGCGGCATCTTGAGTTGATCCTCCAGGCGTGAGAGAGTGTTTGGTCACTGAACAAACTGGATTACTGTATCTTGGGCCAGTGCCATTTCGGAATATGGGGGAGGAGGCAAGTGAGAGAGGAAGATTTCCACGGCTGAGGAGATTTGTTTCACTAGAGTAAATAATAGTTTTATTTCTGCTTTTGTTTTTTTTCTTTAAAGATGTGATGTGATTTACTTCTATTTGAGAGCAAATCAAGTTGCATATCTTAATACTCGATGTGTGGAGTGTTTGCAAACTAGCGAGTAATCTGCCATTCAGAATTTGCTAAATAGCCTATCAATAATGTACTTTAAAAAAAATAAAATTTGCTGAGCTGCACTGCTCTGCAGTAATGGAAAATTTCCACGGCCTTTCCACTTACCTCTTGTGTGGCACTGAAAGGTTGAAACGTTAAATAACTACATATATCACACCGCAAAAACTACACGGTGAGGCCCTGAAAAAATACCTTTGCAAAAAATCCCCCGGTCGTTAAAGAAGTCACAAAGTCAACACCTAACCACAAACATATCACTCATATGCTTGATTCTCGGGTGTCGTGTCAGGGGCAGGATTGCTGTGCACGAGCCATCCCCACGCAGAGCCGGGGAAGTCAGGCTGTCCTTGTCCCCCAGCCCTTGCATCTCAGCACCCTTATGCTGGAGATTAAAGTCAGTTTGTTTTTCAGCTTAGCTCAACCTGTCCATTACCGACGTTCTCCGTTTTTATAAGCCCAAACAAAGCGTAAGTTGGATGCTTGGGTTCCTATCGACGCGTGAGAGAATCAAACCTCCCCTTTCCCGAGCTCCTGGCTTTGCAGAGGATCTGGCTGCACAGGTTGGGCTGGCCAGATCGCAAAATCTTGCAGGCAGCTCAGGAGCGAAGCGTTGGAGAAGACCGCCCGGTTTCCTGGAGCACAGGACCAGAGGAGCTGCAAAACGCTGGCACCGGCTCCGCGAGTGCTGGCGAGGCTGTTTTGTGAAAGCTCCGGAAGGTTCAGAAGGGAGACAGACCTGTTCTTCATCAAACCCGCTGCTGCCGAGTCAGAGACCTTCTTGCGATCTGTTCCCTTTATCCCTTACAACTAAAGCCACATGTGTAGTTAAGATTAGTTCATGGAAAAACATGAAGTGCTGTGTTCTAGCCAAAGCAGCAGCCTTCGGGGAGGTAGAGCAGCTCTGCTTTGGAGTGATCTGGAGGAGCAGTGCCTGGCTGTCCAGTGCCTTAAGTCCCCCGAAATGCATCTTCCTTCACAGCCACCCTCCAACACTGCAGAAGGCAGAAGGTTTTTCTTGCTTTTCGAATTATAAAATATCTTTCATGAGATAACTGCAATATTCTTAGAGAAAAGGACGCCCGTGAAAACTAAATTCTTAAGTTCTCCATCATTTTTCAGAAAAAAATGGAGTTCTTCACGGCACGTTCACAGACAGATATACGGTGGTGGAAGAGGTGTGAAGCTGCCTTGTGAAGTGGTTAATGGGGAGGTCGGGAAGCTGGTGGGACTGGAGCAGGCATGATGCTGGTGGCTCGACGTAACTCATAGTGGCTGTTCAAATGGAGGATTGTTTGCCTCCAGGTGATTAGACCAATACTTGGTTTTAACTGCCTTTACTTCTTACTCTCTGGTTTTTTGTGCAACTCTATTAAATGCGTTTTTTTACACAGCACTTAATTCTCATGCATGATAGTCCTTTTGTGCACTGAATGACCTCTGAGAGTTGGGAAGAGCAGTCTCACATGAAATAATGAAAAGGGTTTAAATCATTAGTTAGCCTTTTTATGCCGTCTTGTGCTTGGGCCAAAAGTGTAAACTCACCTCGCTATTTCTGAAGCTTTTCCTACAGAATGCTAGAAAATTGCTTTTTTTAAAAGAGCAATTATTAAAAGCACTTTGCATGCTATCTCTGAGCCTTGAGCTTTGAAAAATACCAATATCACAGAAGCACAGTAAATGGAGAGATGTGGAGACCTCTATGTGGTTTTATATTAATTTCTGTACTACATAATTTTATTTATTAAATTTTCTATGTCTATTGAATTTCTATTCCTTTCTATAAGAAGGAATATATTCAATATTCCTTCTATGGACTGAAGCATTTACAAATCTAGAAAGCCTAATGCTGTATTTCACCGTGGTGTTATGTCATTTTTGCTATGGGTACAGAAATGGAGGGTGTGAAGTTGGTCAAAATAGCTATATACTGCCTTTATATATTTTCACCCAGGCCACAAAAGCAAACTGCTGGCCGCCAGTGCCAATTTGACTAAGGGCCCTTATTCCCAAAAAGCATTTCTCCACTTTTTAAGCTTGTACACATTTGTGGCCCTAAATTTTGGTATTTATAAATGTATGAAGGGTATTTCACCTAGGTTCTGTTTCATCCCAGATCTGAATATCCATATCCTAAGAAGAGTTTAAAAGCTAAATAATTAAAATATAGTAATGGATCTAAAACACTGTCTGCAGTTCTTAAGTATTATATCAGAAATAAACATGCTTCTAGTGGAAGATTTATCAGAGTTTCTGTTGCCATTACCATTTTTATTCCCATATAATGTTTCTAGGCAAGTCTCACTGCTCTGAGACCTACTTATTCCAAATAGCAATGATAAGGTTTTATGAATCTGAAAACAAGTCAGTTTGAACTGAGCTAAATTTGCAGTGATGCCAGCACTCGCTCTCTGAATGTTAGCTCATGGGGAACAATGAACTTATCTTATTGCACTTCAAAATTAAATAATTAAAAACAATCCTTCTCCCCCCCCCCCCCCATTTCTTTACGGTTAATAATTATAATAACATACTCAGATGCAGGCAGTGTTATTATCTGATAATGCCTGAAATTTGAAATGGGCCTATTAGCCACCCGAGGCGAAACATAATTGCTCAGTTTCTGTGCACTATCAGATGGCAGATGATGTTGCTGAATGTTATTACTTAAGTATTTCAATTTTTCATATGGTGGAGAAATTAAATTTCAACTGTGTACTGCAGCAAAACGCTCCGGTTTGAAGGGTGTTACTATTTGTGAAAGGTTGCGGTGCTGGTACTCTTACCCCTATAGCCTTTGGTGAAATTGGTACTTTGACAGTGTAATTAAAGCTGAAGAACATTGCTGCTGAGAACTTTAACATGGTAAATATTGTAGTGTGTATTTGCACTTCCAAATAGCAATAACCCTGTGTCTGCTTTCCTAGGTATGTGAGGTCTGAGTCCATTTCATTGCTGGGCTATTTATTCTTTGACATAGAGTAGTTACACACCTCTAGCATTAGTCACTGCGAGTGAAATCCCCCCTGGGTTGGTGGAAGCCAAGGACTTTGGTGGAGCAAGGACTCCTTCTTGTCAGTGCTCCAAAGTGTGCACCGACTCGACAAGAAGAAGAGCGGATTCACTGCTTTTCACCCATCGCTACTGAGAAGAAAATGTAGAGGTTCATTCATGACTAAATCCAGCCACAAGACCTTTAGCTAGGAGATAGCTTAGCTGCGATGTACCAAAGGGTGCTTGATTTTAGTAACGCAGGAATATTTTTTTCAGCTTGAACAGTTTCTCCAGGAGAAATCAGTTTTGTTCCCAAGTTGGAGATCTTCTTCATGCTACATGTTTTAAATGCTCAAATTAAATTCTCAGTTGCTGCTGCGCTTTTTTTTTTTTTTTTTTTTTTTTTTTTTTCCCCCTGAGTAGGTTTGCATAGATCTGCTTTGAATCTGTGGGGACCTCAGAAGAAGGGAAGCCATCTCATGGCCCCTTAGCTGGGAGGTGTTGTGTGTCTATGGGAATAAAAGCCAGTGAGACTGATGTTGCCAATAAGGCCTGCTGGTATGACTCAGAATGAAAGTGTCACTTGCAAAAAAAGGGGTGCAGCTTGAATAACGCCATGATACACCAAAACCTTTAGGACTCCCTCCCAGTGGAACAAGTCTAATAACACTGTCTGGGTAGAATAGATTTTGGGGCTTAATACAACAGCCTCACCTACAACAGCAAGAAGAAACCATGCTTTATAATAATTAGAACATACTGGTACTTAGCATTCTTGTGCTACTGCCTAAGGCAGGCATGAAATGGTAGTTATTCCACTCTGTTGTAAGAATGCTGTGTTTTTGTAGCACAATTGAGAGCTAAGCTCTTTAGAGAGCTGGCTTTTTAAGGATTTTTTTTGGCTCTTAACTAAGGTTATACTCGGTTTGTCCATATAAACCTTCCAGATGCTGTGATTCCCTCTGCAATGTCCCAGTTATGCAACACTCGTTCACAGGTGAAGGGCTAAGTGTTGAGTGGGGGTTAGTCTGCAAAATTAACTCTGCCTCCAGGTCCTCTGCCTTTCCTTTAAGGAAAAAAAGAACACTACAACCCTCCAAAAAAGCTATTTGAATTGATTTCTTTTGGAGAAACTCATAATGCTTCATTTTCATATTAAAATGCTAACTAGGAAAAATACTTCATTGTTGACTATAAGAATATAAAAATATTTCAATTTCTTCCCCCGTTCCCAGGTGCTTTGGTGAACTGTTCTTCATCCAGCCAGGTGCATTAATTACTCATTCTTATGAATCCATGAATCAAGGGTTTGAATAAGTCAGTGATCTTCAGCACCAGTTAACAAAGCAAGCCTTACGCTGACTTAAAATTGTGTCGTGTTTAATCACAGAGCTGCAGGACTCGGCAAGTATGGCTGTATTTCAAGAGAGCCCAGCGAGGAGGCCAAAGAGATGGGCATCCTTTGGGCTTTGTGTGCGATGCTCGTGGTGAGGCTCATTCCAGAGATCTCAGCACAGTGATGGTGATGGTCAAAGGTAGCCTCGAAACAAAAAGGAACATCCTGGCTCCATGGTTTTTTTTTTTATTTATTGCAATGAGAAATTAGTGAAACCATGATTAGGAAATCCGGAGAAGAGGAATTCGAAGTAGAGCAATAGGACTGAATCACAGAGTGGGGAGAACCAACTATCTTCCCGTCTTTCCCCTATGGCAATGACTAATATATAGGGCCCTTGGCTTGTACAGAGCAGTAAGTGGGGAAGCAGGAGAGGGTTACATTACTGGTTCAGTATACTGAAAGGTATTCCTTTTGCTGTTGGGATGTGTGTATGACATATACATAAGACTGTGACCAAAATGTTTTTTCCTAAGAATTCCTCAAACAGCATCATTCGGCTACGAGACAAGGAGGTATTAGCTTTCTAATGTGGGGAGAAATGATGTTACCATATTTCTGCATAATTGAATTATACTTATAAACTCTTTTAAAATAGGGAAGACTTACATTTGGAAGGATGGGGATAGGATACGAAGGAGGACAGAACCCCACTATACTTTGTTGCTTTTTAGCATTAATGGATTTGAGTTGAAACCCCTTTGAATTACGCAGTGTAAGATGAATTTTGGATCTGAAACAAGTTTCCAGTTTTAAGAAAAATACAATGACTCTAGCTGGTCATAAGCAAATAGTCTTTTATTCCTTCTTTCTGATTCTTCATCCCATACTTAGGATGAGTTTTAATGCCCTCAGCAGGTAAAGTGCACTCCTGATAATGTTTTTGTCTATACACACACCCTGGACGTTGGTAAAAGAAGTATAGCAGTCTCCAATCTCTGTAAACACAAGGATGTCACCCTAAATACAGGATACACAGGAGAGAAGGAGCTTTATTTGCCCCTCACTCCATTGGGAATTGGTATAATACTGGGAAAAATCCAGCTCCATGGCCCTAATTCTTCTCTTAGGGCATCAATAGAAATGTGAAGAACTTCACTGGAAAGCAATTCTTCCAGAAGATGTGGGGGGCAGCCTGGATACTGAATGTGGCAGGTCTGCAAAGTTCACAGCTCCTGCTAGCCTATTTCCCCTGGAACTTGTTCCTAGTCTGGGCAAAATGGGGAAGACCGGTACTGCTGAGAGTTAGGCTCACCTCTTCTCAAAAGGAGAACTTTAAAAAGCGGAAGAGCAGACTAACTTACAAGTTGTGAACAGATGAACAGTTCGTAACTCAAATTCGTGTTTAATATTCATCTCCCAATTGTTTGGAGAGGGGGTTAACAAGACTACTCAAAAATTCTGTCTGAACACAGCATAATTGACTGTGTTTTGGCAAAGTTGCTGCCAAGCCACCCAGAAGCCCTTCACAGCACATCGAGCTCCCAGAATGGTACAGCTTCCTCTTGGCAAGGGCATTTGATAGTCCACAGACTTCAGTGCCAGAACTGGAAAACAATAAAATAAACTATAAGCTATAAAGCAAAAAGAAAAAAAAAATGAAAAGAAAAATTATACTCATTGTAATTGAGTCAGCTTGTTGAGGGACATAAAAATCTAATCAATTGTTTTTGCATAACAATCAGTTGTCACGTTGGGCTCTAATTAAGCAGCCAGATGGAGCCTTGTAGTTGTAGACTGTAGTAGTAGTATTCCTGGGACACACAAAACCACATGAGGCGATGAACATTAGGTTCATCTTTCTATTAACGTGTAAGGAGAGCTCCACTTAACAGACAGAAACAGATTTCCCAAACCAAACATATTCAGCTCAATGTTCTTCTCTCCCATACACAGCAGATAGAAACCTTTCTTTTAATGGATCCTTTCTGAGCTTATAGGTATTGCTGAGTACTCTGAACCTGGGGCACGGGTGGCTTCCAAATGCCCAAATGACATGGAGGATCTACAGGAACTTAATTTCCTTTCTAATATTTTTGAATATGCTCCATATGTGTAGTGCATCTAAAAGGACACTGACGAGACATTTTTCATAAACATTCTGTTCCTTAATGTTTATAAGAACTTCTTGGGAAAACTGAAACTGAAATCCATTTCTTGAGTGAATTGTTTTTCTCCTCTGTCGGGATACTTTGATTTACTCGGCTGTGGGCTTTCTGTTAACAGCAGAAAGAAGTGATAATAAGGAACTGAGAGTATTTAACGCTTGATCCCTAAAATTAACAATACTGGGTACAAGGTATTACTGGAATTTTAACCAGAAAAAGCAAGTCCCATTTTGGCTCTGCAAAGCTTGGCAGCATTCTGTCAAGGAGGATATTAAATCAAATATAGTCAAAAAATAAAAATGACCAAGCAAACCCCTTTGACCTAAACACAAACTGGGTTTCTTTCCCTGTCTGTGCTCCCTAGGATCTTCTCAGTCCAATAAACTTCATTGTCTTTGGAAAGGGCTCAACAGAACCACACCAATGCCTGTTTTTATTTAAATATATCTGCTTGTTGACAGGTGAGCAAGTAGACATCAGTTTTGACTCAGAGATCTGGGAAAGGAATTGAACTTGCTGATTATGTTCCTAGCTTCCAATAATAATGAAAGCAATAATAAAATAATAATTCATCTAAGATTTAATGTCCCCTCTCTTCAGTGGAGGAGAGGTGCTAAGGGCATGCTGTGCTGCATGAATTCAGCACGATGCCCGTTGGGATGCAATGTTGGGTTGTGTCTTTGCAGTGATTGCGTATGTCGCACATCTGCTGTGGGCAGCCACCCTTCTGCTGAAGCTTTGGTCAGCCTGCCACATCAACCTCTCACGGGTAGATATCAGCCTCTGGTTTGTTTTAGCGAATTAGTTGCCTGCAATCAAGATCTGTTATCTTCATTGTGAAAGGGTTTTTTTGCAATCTCCCTCTTGAGTAGTCTTTGGATGGCATTTCTTTCTGCTTTTCTCTTATTTTCACAGTTCTCTCCCATTTCTTGTCCCTTTTGTCTTCTTCTACTCTGACTTCTAGTTTCATGGTTGTGCAGATTACTTATTAACAGCTGTCACAGTCTTTCTCCTCTTCCCTCCCACTTCTTGTAGCTGAAGATCTCAGCTACAAACGTATCCTTCTTAGGCTGCAAGGATACGCTCTGGGGACTACACAACAGCTAGTCCATGAGTTGCTTTCATTGCTGTAAAATGGCATTTGATAACTACCTACAAAACTGAAGTTCTTCTAAAGATTCATCTCTTACCAGAAGCCATCTTCATTTCACTTCTTGGGAATTTCTCTGTGTTGTCTTTCACTGCAATTTGAACAGTTATAATTCTGTCTGATCCATCTTCAGGCTTCCTACTAGGAACATGCAAAAAAAGGATTCATTTGAATTGTTTTCTATTTTATATATATTACTATATTGAAGTAACATACATATTACTGTTTTGTAGTAATTCTAAAATAATACTACATTAAAACAATACATTGATAACAGAAAGTAATACTTAGCACATTTTCAATTAATAGCCTGTCTGAAAATGGATTCATTGTCAAAGAGATGGAACCTTATTATTATCTAGTCATTTCTTAATGATTGAGCTAAAACGAATGAGTCAGTGCTTTGCTCCTCTGAGAAATCATCAAAAAAGAAGCTCTTTCCTCACATCTCAACCAAGGACTTCAAAACTTCCACAAACCTACAGAAAGGCTGCCTCCTTTTCCGGATTTCTTCCCCCATATGCATTTCTGAAACATCTGAAAAACTGTCTTTTCTTCTACCTTGAATAGGCATATGTAGTCACAGGTGCCAGAAACCCACCAATTTTTTGTCATTTGTGTGTGGTTTTTTTTGTCTTGGCCAACGCTTTGCAAATGTGAGATGCTGCAGTTTGCGTAAAGTGCACACAGTGATTATCAGAGAAAAAAATTACTTTATTTTAGAGTGCTGCTGAATTGTTTCATTAATATTAAAGCGTTCACAAAGATTTACTTTCTTCTTCTGAGCTGGGACAGCCCTTCAAAGTAGAAATGCTGGTCCATTGCTATTATGTTGTCATGTTAAAAAAAAAGAAAAAAAAGTATTTTCCATTTTAACAACTTCTTGTCTTTTTACCTTACAATTATAGATTTATTATGGCTTTTAATCTCACTTTTTAATATGCTTTTTATTGTTGAAGATGATAGAACCGAGGGGGTTTTCAGACTTGAGATGATTGTGTGTAAGCCTTTGGGAGTGACCTGTATGAGAACTGCTGGATGAGCTTGAAACATCTGGGAAGCAATCTGTGTGCGAGTTTAATAGGATGTGTCATTAGCAGCTCCAACCACCACTCAGGGATGGAGTGAGCTCAGAGTTGCCTTCGTGTTCTTGACCCTGCCCTGGTAGTGTGTTTCTATTTGGTTCCTTGCTGAGACAGTGGGCAAAGGCACTGACGAGTGCCCTTCCCGCACCGGCTTGAAATTCCTTGGCCGGATCTGTCACTGAAAGATCATTATAAGGCAAATTCCCAAGTGTTATCTTCATCCTACAAGTTGGTCAGCACTTTGGTGTCCGTATGTGAAGACACACAAACAGGAACCTCTGCTAACATTTTGCCTTGCATTGGTCATATCCAGGCGAGATGGTTCTACAGTGGCTATGTCTTTTTCATCCCAGGCATACCAGGGTAAAATGTTAGACTACGAGTAACTACCCTACAGCTGTGCGTAGAGAGCCCAGTCTTCCTAAAGTGAAGCCCCTGTAACACAACCGACCTCTCCCCACCGTGGCAGGCTGGAGAGGTATCTGGAAGTACGTAGAATCTGTGAGGCGTCTGGTGTCCACATCTAGGGTCTTGAGGCTGTCCCTTTGTCATACCTACACAGCCTTTTTGCAAGAGAAGCGGTAATTATGTCCTAACAAAGTTTCTTTCTGGAGGAGTCTGAGGTCATGCGTCTGGAGTGTGTGCCTGTCCATGCTCTGGGCCCACAGCACCAGCCTTGGAGAATCTCAGGATTCATTAATTGTCCCCTCTAATGAGATATCAAACCTAGACCATACGTCTATGGGTCATGGGACTTATTCTGGCATATTGCAACCAGTTTCTTCAGGTGTGCAGGTTGCAATTTTCTGTCTGTGGGCCTGGGAATCACTTTAAAATGTTTGTTTAATCTATATGCATTTGTTACATTGGTAAATAAAACATCCAAAGGTGTCTCGGGTTTTGGTGTTGCCTTAGCTTACAGAATGTCATAAGAGTAAACATTGTTAAAATGTCCCAGGCCTTAGACCTCATATTGAACCTAATCAGCCTGGCTGAGCCTTGCAACAGCTTATGAGACTCTCACCTCGCCAAGCTCAGTATTGGCAGCTGGAGAGAACCCATAGAAAACCACCAGTGAAGAAGACTTCTCAGCCAATTGTGAAAGACAGATACATTCATATGAATGTCTTGAGCGGTCTGGAGCTGGAAATTTTCCATTGATGTGATTTTTCCAGGGAAATATACAATTTTGTAAGAAACTTTCTCATGGCAAAATTTTTATTTGCAGTTTCTCATTTCCTGGATGACAGCCACAGAGAGCAGAAATGGCATTCTGCCTTTGAACTAAGGAAGGAAGCTGTATACGTGGCCACCCAGCTGTTGATCTGCATCTGTCAGATTTAATGCATTTTCCTAGTCAGTAGTGGAAGTGGCAAACCTGAAACATCAAAATATACATGCCCAGATTACAATGTAGACTCCTTGCCAGATGTCTGATAGCAATCTCCCCAATCCACTTGGTCCAATGCTTTAAGCATATAACAAATTATGCAAAACTTCCGTCTTCTGTCACTGAAGACCACAAACTGCATCTCACCACTATCTGAAAATGGAAATTGTGTGTGCCTGTGTGTGGCCTATCCCATCTCCATCAATTTCCTCTCCGTGGAGCTGCTTTTTTTGATTAGGTTTTTATTAAGAATCTACTGCAAAACACAGATTTAAATTGAAGGAAAAAACTTGTGTGTGGCATTGGCAGTTTTACTATTTGAGGGAGAATGACCTGTGGGCATGGATTTACCTGAACTTCAGCTCCTGGGCATTTTCTAGGAACCCTGTTACAGTGAAAAAACGCACCACACTGCCATTTTGATGTCTGCTGCTGTCTCCATCAATGCTTTTTTAGAGTCCTCTATCCTTATATGCTGTCTACTCCCCAGTCTTGGCTTTAGGATCTAGATTTATTTCATGAGCAGAAATTTAAAGAAAAGGTGCCCTTAGGTAGGTCAGAAGCATTCACATCACTTTCATTGTACTAACATCCTAAAATTACTTTATCCCTAGTGTAACTTTCCCAGAAATTATTTCTTTCCTAAATGGTCCATGTTGCAACAAATACAGATGTCTGTCAGGCAAAAAAAGAAAAGCAATAGTCATACGTGAGTTTGTATTCCTAGAATATTCCTCGTATAAAATTAATGTAGTGCAACACATACACACACAAAGCAGTAAAAAAAAGAACATTAAATTAGTGATTCAAATTCTGTTTCCAATTAAGTTGTTGTATACCCAGAGCAATTCCACAGATTGCTGCATTATTACTTTTGATTTATTCCAGTATAATTAAGAAAAACTTATGTCATCAACTCTAATGGAAGCCACAGTCTGAAAATTTAAACTAGAGAAATATAGTTTAAGGTAGTTTCTAACTGAATTAATTGCAACATAATTTAGTATCAAAAGAAGCAGAGGTTTAATACTAGTATCCTTCCATTTTCTTACCTAACTTTGTTTTCTAGGTATGCATTCCAGTTATGAAAAAACCAAGGTAATAAGACTCAAACAAAAGTATTTTAAAATTAATTTTTATATTATACACAGCGTTTGCATGTTAATTATTCAACAGTTAAATTAAAGTGGCAAACCAGATTTCTAGCAGAACAGACTCAAAGCAGAATGAATAAATTATACCCTACTAAACTTGTTCAAAGTCCAAAATAATCACATTCTGCTGCCTTTTCCTCATCCTGATACTTCACTTTCCTAGTGCAATTCTTAATATGCAATTGTTCTGTAAGTTGTGCCTCCTTATGCCTGCTCAAATAATCACTTTGTTTGCTGTGTGTACCAAGTTGCACTTACCTATCCCTTGTTCTGCTGACAACCTTGCAAGGATTACTGCAAATTTGCCAGACTCATAAAAGTAGATGTCTTTTTGCCATTAATTCTTCATTGCCTATTTGAGTCAGTCAAGCCTTACTCTGAATTATTTCAATATACTCTGAAATATTCAATATGCTCTGAAATATTTCAAACACACTTTCATATTTGCTGAGTGATTATTAAAAACTTTGTCCTGTCATAGGCAACTTTAGATGGCAGTATAAGCATGACCTGGCATAAGATTTTTTGGGTAGTCCCAGAATCTGCACTGTTAACTTGCTGAGCGTGAAGTGCCTGCCTTCACCTCAGTCTTAGCAACCAAATTAAATGTTGCTGGCCACTTAGTCAAGCACCACGCATCCTGCTACAAAATCTAGTAATACTCTAGCCAGAAAAGGCTATGGTTCTGTATTCAATTTATTTTTATGCAGAGAAGAGGGGATAAATGTCATATTCATAGAGAGAGACTGCTGTTTCACTGCAGAAATAATTAGATGGACCTTTCTTGACTTCTGGACTGCAGAGTAAAATGCTTCTTCTAGGTAATAGTGCCCTTTGTGCTGTTTTCAAGAGTCAGTGACTGATGTCTCCTCTTGCAAAGGCACACTTCCCTCTGTGATTAAATATTTATCACAGTGAGAGACCAGCAGAAGGACTAAAAGTGCCTCCAATTAACTATTGCGGAGGTTCATAAGGGACTACAGTACATGTATAAATATTTTAAACGATCAGGTTAGAGCAATGTCCATATCAGGCCGTCTCCCTGTAGATCAGGGTGTTGTGCCATTTGTTGGGAGGCAGGTGCATGTCTACGTACCAACAAACAAACCCTCCACTTTATTTGCTGTGCCTTAGCTATAAATCAGTTGGTAAATTATCGCATTAATCATGCATACGAAGAGTTCTGCTTTGCCTGGTGATTATGAAGGGCAAGCAAAACATAATTAAAGGTGCTGCAATCTGTTTTGTTTGACCTGAGTATTGTTATTTTTTTCCAGGGTTCAGCCACAGGAAGGAAGTTCATATTTAATTCTCTGGACCAAGAGGTGTCCGAATTTATGAGAATCTTAGCCATACGGGAGTCCCCTGTGTCTGCTTTCACTGAAAAACAAAAGACAGGACATCTTACCCCGGGTCTCCTATCAAGAGCTTTTGGAGGAGGTGGAAGGGAGTGAATAATGTTCTCCCAGGCTGGCTGCGGACCCAGGGCATAAGACTGTGCTCCGAGGGGAAGGTTGACCAGTCCTTGGCTTATATCTTAGGGAAATGGATGATCATTGACAGGGCTTGGGAGTTCACGGTCACAGGTTTTTCACTTCTCTGTGAAGAACAACTCTGATTTGGGGTCCATCTAAAACCTATGGTTCTGGGATTCATCTGCTCTGCCAGTACCCTGGGGAAAGCCCCTCCGGACCCCAGGGCTTGCAGTCTTCTGTCCTCAGTTCTTATCCTTCTGGCTACATCTTCTTTGCGGTGGTAGAATGAGCTGTGAGGAGGGGGAAGGAAAAAAAAAAAAATAAGAAGGGGAAAAAAAAAAAAAAGACAAAACCTGAAGCAGTGACTGTTGCAACAGATTTGGAGAATCTGAATAATAATTTGTTTTATACTGAACTGTGGTGATGTAAACAAATACATGTTCTGGAGGTGATCAGGAAACTAATTAATCAACAGTTTATCAAATGTATGCCTGAAATTAAGTAAGAAACAAAGAGATTTTTATGCAGTCCTCTGAGATTTGGGAACATGTAAGGTGTTACAAAAGTTTACAGTGGTTTAAGGTGTGTGTGAAACAGATTCATTGCTACTAAAACTGGGGCAATGACAGGAGCATATTTCAGGCAAGGGTTGTACGTTGCTGGGGTTTGAATGCATCTCCTTTAATAACAGCTCTGTTTTCAGTTTCTCCATCCTAGTCATACAAGCATGAGTTCAGTTCAAACTCAGACTCCGTATACAGGATCTGCCTAGGCAGACCTGTGCTTTGGGGTACATCACATATAAATATATTTGGAAGATTACGGGTTCCCCTCAGCCCCGACGGAGCCTGAATTCACTGCACTTCAAACCCCATCTGGGAACTGCGTGATGCTGTGAAAAGCTCCCTGCAAGGCACCCCACTCCCTGGGCGAGCAGGACCCAGGATGAGAGGAGCTAAGCTGCAACAGGGCTTCATTAGCCATTAGCTGCGTTAACGGAACCACCAGGGGCTCATTAGCCCTCCTGAGCCCTTGTGTGTGCGAAGGAGGGGGGGGTCACCTGTGGGCTTCTAGGAGCCCTTGCTTGGCAGGCAAAGAAAAGGGCTGTTTGTGCTCGTGGGACCTTTCTGCGTGAACCTGCTTTGCAGTCAGGTGCTGAAGGATGTTTCACGGTGTCGGTTATTTCTAGTGGGTAACAGGCCCCTCACTTCAGCAGTTTTTCCTGCAGAAGTGGAGTCGTGTCTTTTCTTCAGGCTGAATAAAGAGGAATTTATGGGAATGTGAGTACTCTGGAGCTTAATGAAAAGTTTGGATGATAAGAAGAGGTCGCTCCCTATGTTTAGCGCAGAGAGGCATCTTCAAGGGTGGGCTCTCCTGAAGCAAGGAGGAGACAACCTGGTGCTGGAGGTTTTGTGGAGCATCTTTTGTAAACCGCTTTCCTTGGAGCTGAGGAAGGGCACTCCTGTCTCCCCTCTGCAGCGAGGACTCCCGGGGTCTCACCAGTGCAACTACTGAGGGCAGAGCAACACCCAGCACCTGGGAGAAAACGTGAAGCAGGGCAGGCTAGCGGTATAGGGCTTTTCTTTTGCCTGAAGGAAACACAAACGACACTGTAATTACTCTGAGTGGCAGCACTGTATCTCCATGTGCATTTGTGCAGCCTTGGCCGTGCTGAAGCTGCTACGCTGTCAGGCTCTCTGCAAGCCATACACAGTAGATGTTGAAAAGGCTAATAGCTCCTACCTGCATTATATGGAAAAAATCAGTTTATTTATTTTTAGAATGGGAGACGGCCTCAGTTGTGGCAGAAGGCTATGCAACTGTGATGCAGAAAACAGGTGGCAGCAACGAGCATGGCTGGTAAGTAACCTTCTTTTTCATATTTAACAGATGTACCCCTTGCCTCAAAGTTCAGACGTGGGCACATTTTAGTCAATGCACACAAATCAGGACATACCCTCTTCATAGGCAGTGCATGCAAAGGCAGACTTCACTTTTGGATCATGCTAAAGAAGATGGGACAAGTGGGCTACTTGAAAACCAAATAACTTTTGCTATAAAATACCAATGGATGTGCCCCTTCAGTGCTCTCATTTCTACGGTCTGTTTGCCTAAAGACAGGAAACTAAAAGCTATGTTGGCAGCCCACAGGCTGTAAGGTAAGAGGAAGCTGTGCTGCTTGAATCCCCCAAAAACACTGGTTCCCAGGGCTGCTGGGAGGAACCACATGCTGAGATGGAAGCTGGTACTTCTGTGGGCCTGTCTGCTCCCAGGTACAGACTCGTTAGGTTGTTATTTCTTTGGATGTCTGGAGATACATTTAAAAGTGTGCTGATCTTGTAATTGTGATGGGTTTTTTTCAGTAAATCTAAGCGGGGACATATGAAAATACATTTCAGGTGGCATCTCATTTTACAAACTTAATAACCACATTTCTACGTGAAACGCCTTAGCAGGTTCATTTCTAGTGAAATGAATAACTATCAACAGACATCAAACAGGCCATCAACCACCTGTGACTAGCTTGGCCAACAGAAAGAAAAGCTCCTTTGGATTATGGTCATAATAATAATATCATCATAATAAAAATATTTTTTTCCACTACAACATGTACGCAGCACTGTGGGAAACCCACTTCTTTATATATCGGTCATCTCAAAGGAATCATAATTTACCATTTCAACCCCATCGAATTCTCAGGACAGTATATGGCTGCTACAACCTGAACATGTTCATTCTCATTTAAAACCGTTTTGACTTCAGTAGTACTCAGAGATCCTATGCAGGGCTGGGATGATAAACATACTCCAAGATGTGGCCGAGGGCCAAGGAACTGTTGTTTCAATGCTTCACGCTCCCAGTCTTTGACAGGGTCTTTAATAAAGCTGTGTCTCCCAGGATGGACCACAGGCTTGTAAGCTACAAAAGTTCACAGTAGGGGAATTAACTAGATTGAGGAACCCTGGGGGGAGCTGAGAGAGTTTTCTTTCATTTTCTTTTTTTATTTTTGATCGGAAAGGGAAATATTCTGTAAAATGTTCCTGTATTAAACAAAAAGGATTAAAATCTCCGCACCACCCCCCCCCCCCCCCCTTTTTTTTCTGGAAGTTATGTTAATGGGAAATTTTCCAAATATGCCTACATGGGTTAAAAAAGTGAGAAAGGAAGAGGGATAAAGAAAGAGGAGGTAAATAGTGGCAGGGAACGTGGACTGAGGCATAAATGGGGTTGGCTATGGAAATCAAGCGAGGAAGGCTGTCAGCAGCAAGCAGAATGAGATTTTTAAGGGTCACTGTGTTCCTTGGAAAACATGATAGGAGACAAATGTGCCTATAAGAAAGAAGTTTCTCCAGTCAACACACGTCTTTTTCAACTGTAATTATTCCTATCTGTCTTATGCACTACAAATACATTCCTTAAATAAAAATTGGAAAGGAGAAGGAGCTGCAAAACAATGGATGATATCCTCTAAAAATTCAGAAGAGCAAGCATAATAATTGGCCATAAGAAAGGGAGTGCCCAGACTTTTTCATCTTTATGAGTTTACAGAGAAGAATAAAAGGAAATGATTGCACTTGCTGATGAAACTTAGAGGATGCAGAAGTCAAATCCTCGAGCAGATTAGATATGTTGACAGAAATACAAAGAATTCCCTTAGGTCTTACCTAGGTCTCTCATCTGGAGATGTCAAAGCACTTTTTAAGGCTTCAAGAACTGCTTTCATGCTGACATCTGGGACAATTACTCCTTAAAATTACTTTCTAGAAATATTTTGGCACAAAACATCAGAGAAGTTAGGTCTTGTAAAACTGGAGGTGATGTTGTTGTTTTAATTAGAGGAATAGTAACATTCTACATAAAAACCAATTGTCTGAAAAGTAAAACTGTGTATGACCAAAACTGTTCACAAACTTAGAATAAATTCTGAAAGTTCTTTTCGCACAAAGCTTTAATAATGATACACTGGGGACAATACAGCTGAGGAAACAGATGCAGAAAATACCGGTTCTTCCATCGAGCAGATTGAAAATGTGGAACAAATTCAGACAATGAAAATCTACTTCCTAGCGGAAAGGGGAGCATGAATGAAATGGCCGCATGGCCCAAGTGAGGATAAAAGCAAAGCAGAGAGCTGAGCGAATATTTAATGCCTTTAACTGCAAACCCAAGTACCTAAAGCTGACAACTCAGAAAGGAATAGGTGTATATGCTGTGGTATGAAATACTGTGAGGATCTTGCAGATGTACAAGGTGCTTAAGCTGTTTTTCTGATTAACGAAGAGAATTTAAGAACTGTTCACATGTTTTAACTAAAAGGGACATGTAACTGGATGGCTGTCTGGTTTAATTGTCGTGTAAAATGTGATTGGGTCAAAGAAATTATGCACACAAACTAAAGACATAATACGCCTTGCATTTGATTTTTATCTGTCGGAGTTTCAAATGGGTTTCAAAGTAACCATAGATCATGTCATTCCTAAGAGGAATTTGGAGAAGCACAGTGACTGTGCTGTGGAAGCACAATTACAGCAGGCTTCCTCTTGGAACAAGATTAAGGGTTTCTTCTGAAGTTTTAACTGGTAAACAGATATATTTCAATAGGATTTTTTTTTCCACATGTATCACAGATTCTTAGGCTGACAGGTTGAGAGGAGGTACTCCGAATAATCTACCCTGACTTACAACCGAGACTTAGAACAAGTGTCGGTACTTTATTTGGGCATGATAAAAGCATGGGGGGGTGTACTGGATTTAGAGTAATTTTGGGGGAGAACAACGAGAGATGTAGCGCTATAAAAAGATAACACTGGTGATACATATAATTTTTTACCTTCGTGTTCTGAATGTTAACCAGGTGTGTTTTCAGTGGTTGTGGGAGAATACCTGACGGGCAGAAGAGGAAGCGCCTCTCCCGTGGTGGGAAGGGCAGCAGTGGTTGCTGGTGGAGGAAGGACATGCAGAGCAGCTTGGGTTGATTGAACCTTCTGATATCGTGCCAGCCTTGTTTGGAGCAGAACTGGGGGGGTGAAATTAGTATGGAGGGAAAGGTGTGTGTGTGTATATATATATATATATATGTCTATACAGGATGATCCAAAGAGTCTACCTATATTACTTCCAGTTTCTGGGATAAAACTAGAATTTTTTCTTTTTTTTCATAAGGGACACCATAATGGACAGTCCTTGCAGTTTCTTCAGAAACAGTGAAACTTTCACCTCAGTGAGGTTATTGCTTTAAAAAGACTAAAAATTAGTATTTTTCATGGATTGCAAAATCAAACTATAAATAAAAAGCAAAATTTTTTGAAGTAATGCAAGACATCAGGTCTCAGAGTTCCTGCAGGGTAAGACATCAGGATTTTGTCACTTCCTTCTGGGCTGGAGTGCTGGGCTAAATACATCTCCAGCACCTAAAATGAGCTGTTATCCTTGCTAGTGCTCCCAGTGGCAACTGGAGACAGCTGAGCATCAGCTCTGAGCAGACATGGGTAGCATGAGCGTGCGTTGCACGGAGATCGTGCAGTATATACGCAGAGTGACTGCCACCCTGGTGCCAAGGTTAAAGAAAAGGGAATAAGAGAACTTTCTTAAAATTCACAAATGTCAGTGATAGCTCAGGAGCACAAGGGACAATGGGAATAAATTGAAATAAGAAAGGTTCAGACTGGCTGTAAGGAAAATCTTTTTCCCCATGAGGGCAGCCAAGCAGAGGCACGGAGATATTGTGCAGCCTTTGAGCAGGATGTAGGGCTTGATGTCCTCCTGAGATTCCTTCCAACCTGAGTTATCCTATGATCCCAAATGTGGATAGCTCAAGTTCATAGATATTGCTCAAAATGAAAAAAACCCAACCAACCAAAAGAACCCAATGAAAAAAAGCCAAAAACATGAGAAGGCTTTTATTTAACAATACAGTACTCTCCTGAAAACTAAAAAGACTGTGGTGTGGAAAACACAAACATCAGTACAACAGCCTTTATATATTACATATGAAAGATAACCAAAGGAAGTTAAATTGTTCTCTCAGCAACAGATCAGAGAAAACAGAAGAGATTTGGATCAAAAACCAGGCTCTGAACTTGCATTGATTAGAACTTCACAAATTTAGTCAGAATGAACTAATATTGTGAAAAAGTCACCTTGGTCAAGTGAAATGATTAAGTGGAAACATTTTTAAAATGAGTAAAATGCCTGCTAAAAGGATATGACAATCTGACAGAAAATAAGCAGCTGGTAGCAGACTGAAGTGAGAGCAGCTACACAGAAGAAAAAAAGAAATTGAATATTTTAGTTTGGTTTCAGTACAAGAGATCAATCACAGGGTCCAGGTTGGACCTGCGGCAACTTGTTCTACAGTCGTATTGCAAAAGGTGCTTAAGCACCCTATAATCTGAGCCCTGTTGTTCTTATAACAATCCTAGAAGAAGGGAACTTAAGCTAATGTTTTTAAAACTCTTTGGGAACTTTAGGATTTCATTGTTTTACTATGACAGACACAGTTTTCATAAAGTGGAAATTTTCCTTAGCTGAGATACATGAGGTTTGTTCACTTGATTGAACTTGAGGGGCATCTTTTAAGCCAGATGGGCACAGGGCATCATTATACCTGCTGTCAGGATGGGATCTCATCCACCGAGGAGACCGTGGACCTGGGGATGTAGACTGTCATTCCTAGAGTTCTCCATCACTGATGGAGAACATGGTTCTGTGCTGAACAAACCCCCAGCCCTCCTAAAAGTTCCTATGCTGTTAAGTGAAATGGGAAAAGTTTGCAAATGACAAAATATTTTGACTCACTTGGCAATGTCAAACTTAATTTTGACATTTCTGAGGCATTTCTATGAAACTGAACCCTTTTGTGAATCATTTGAAAGTGTGGATTTTTCATTTTAATTCTGGATGCAAACAAACACTGAAACATCTAAATTATCCATGGGATGAAAACTGATTTTGGCCAGCTCTATTCTGTAATCAGTTTAGGCACTGAATGGGTTTTAATGATTCACACAACTTCCCAAGATATGTCAGATATTTTTCCTCCTTCACTTGTAGCTTGAGCATGGTAAAGTGGTAAAAAATCTTAGCCTGACCTGCAATGACTCTGTCTCACACAAGTATGTTTTGCTTTCTTTCCCCTGTGTAAGCACATAAGGTCCTGCTTATTAGGAGCTGTGAAGCACCGTTGTTTATTAAGAGTGGTTTTTAGAGTGGAGATTATGATTTATGTAACACTAAGAGTAATGCAGTGTGAAGCTGTGATTAGGATGCCTGAGCTGTCAGTTGGCAGTTTGGTGCCATAGATGATAATCCGTTGTACGGAATGAGGGGCAGGTCGTCTTCTAGCTACCAAAAATGCAACAATTTATTGACTGCACAGAAGCACATGATAGACTCACCAATATTTGATTGTGTCATGAGATCCTCAAATGGGCCTACCAACAGGTTTGTCTGTAGTCTGCCTTACCTGTTGCTAAGGCAAGTGCATTTAGATACTTTTCTAGAGCCCGATATAAAATAATTTATCCACTCCTCACTTTTCTTGGTTTCAGCCCCTTTCCTGAAGTGATTCCTTCCCTTGCTGTCAGACCAGGCCTCCTTGGGAGCAAGGAAGGAATCCTGTCTGAAATGATCATGCCTAATGAGCATTTTTCTTTCTGTTAGACTTTGCCCTTTTCGTTATCAGCATTAAAATCTCAGGCAGTGCACATGCTGAAATGTTTCATTCATTGTCAGGAATACATCCCCTTAGACACTGGGCCAGGAGTTTCTATAATCCTCACTGGATACGAGGCAAGTGTGTGCCCAGGCTAAGTTTCCTTAGCATAAATAACAGCATTAAGAGATGGTCTTTCCTGGAAGTTCACTTCAAGCTTGAAAGTCGTCTGTCACTGGCAAGTTGGTATACAGCATCAGTAAACTCTAGAACGTGAAGCTGAGGCTCTTGCTGTGAATAACTACAAGCCTAAACATGGTCAGTAGCCATGTTCCAAAAAGACTGTGCACAGCTGGTGTCAAAATAGGCACCTTTAATTTCCTCACATCTCTGTTTAGTTTTTAAACCTTGATGTGCATCCATGAACAGATCAGATTTTTAATTTCGTGCTGCATGTAGTGTTTACAGCTGATCTTCAGAGTGGATCTCGGAAAAAGAATAGGGCATAGGAAAATTATACAAAGGGCTTGGCATTTTCATCTCCCTTGTCTCCTGCAGTGGTAGAATTTAGATTGTTCAATGTCTTCCATAGATGTTACAAAGGAAGTACTTGGTTACTTGGCTCTGACCTTCTACAACACATCAAAGCTCAGCAGAAAATTCACATCTGTTTTCAAGAGGGCACTCTGGATCTTGCTTCCATTGGTGAATATCAGAAGCAATCATTTAAAACTGATCTAACACTGTGCAAGTGTAAAAGTAAAGTGCAAGATCAGAATGAGAGCCAGAGGAAAGCTTTGATAAACATTTCTATCTCTGTAGAGTGGGTTCTTACATTTTTAACCTGTTCTTGAAATGTACACATAAACTCTAATGAGAAAAAATGACCTTATGGCAGAAGGAGATTGAAAATAGATCCTGGAAGAAAAATCCCATGAAACTTTTTACAGAATGGGGAAAAATGCAAAAAGGTCTCTTACCTTTTTGCAGAATGGCTCTAAGATGGGGATGAGCTATTGCTGTAACAGTGAGACTATGCTCAAAGTAATGGCTTGGGTCACAGTGAGCTGTGTAGGATTATTTTTTTTTAAGGATAAATACTAATGGAAGAAGTCCCAAAGACAAGCGATAGTTGACCAAGTGCAGGCTAATTTGCAAAGATCAATGGTCTGACAGCACTCATCTATCATCTTGAACACGCGTGCATGGTAATCAATGGTCATCCATCTCTTTCCTGTAGGTCGATTAATCTTTTAAAATTTGTAGGCTTGCTACCCAAGTACAGCACTTTTCATAATACCTGCACGAGCTTTTTTTTTCGTGTAAAAGAAAAAGATAAAACAATCTAAAATGTATATGGCGTGGCTCTTCAAAGTCTAAAGGGAATAACTGCTTGAGGTATAAAGCCAGCTGACAGCCACTTCTTCCTCATGTTTTGAGGCCACAGTGTTTTAAATGTCTTCACCTGTAATGATTTTTTAAACTCAGTTAAACAGCAAAATTTTAGAACTGGGTTTTTGGTTTATGAAGCTGAACAAATTAATCTTGTAGGATGGCATAAAGAGACAATGCTGTCAGATGAGATTGGTGCAGTCCTGAACTTGCAGTGCGATCTGTATCTTACCGGGGAAGAAACATTATCTACAATCTGTCTGAAGTGGGAGAAAGAGCTAGGTTAAATGCATGTACCTCTGAAGATTTAACTTGGCAATAAAAATGATCATCCTTCTCGTAATGTTAGATCTCCATCTTGATCAGATGGGCCTAATCAAATATCCTTCAAGACAGACCTTCAGCTAGGTGGAATAAATGGCCACCTGGCAGTTTATAAGCTATCTGGACAAGAAAAGAACAAGAGTTGTCCTTGGAATATCCCTCAGCATGCAAACTACTTAGAGAAAGGTAGTATCTTGCTGATAACACAGCCTATGCAGCCTTAATTGAAAAGACTTTTCAGCTGGAAAAAAGGTAGAAAATACTTGGTTAAATTATCATCTTGCATAAGGCAAACTATGCCTCCTACTTTTGTCTATTTGTTTTATGCATTGCATAAGCAATGCATTGGAAACTGTATTACCAGCAGGAAATTCTAAAATTAGATAACTAATTAACCTTCATTAATAATAGTCTCATTTCAATTATTTTGTCTTTGATATACCTTGCTCTGTTCTGGTGCAGCAGGTTTTTGTGAGAACTACATGTTCCTATTGTGTTCCATTTTTATAAGTACTTACTGAAGAGTGAAGATGGATGGAATAACATATGTGGATAAGCAGAAAGGTTGAAATCACACTTTACTAAGTGGTTTACATTTGTCTAGTATTCTTACAGTAATATATTATTAAATTATAATATATTAATTCTGATTTTTAAAAAGTTAAGTTCTTCAAGAGGAAAGTTAAGGCACTTTACCCAAGGCAGATTGACCACAGTTGTCTGAATTCTGTTATCACAAAATGTTGTAGCAAACTGGGAGCAAAAAAATCAATGTTGAAAATATGTGGACAGATATTTCTTGAAGATTATTTTTTTCAGACGACCTCTTGATCTTGAAGAAGCAAGCACTGGATCTTCCCTGAAGGTATGTTGCCATTTCTTTAGTACCTAAACTCAAATGTGTCCCAGAGCGACTAGTACGATTGCAAAATGTAGACAGCAGGCTGATGCTATTCATCTAACAATTTTTTTATCACTTTCTGAACTAAACTCCTCACATAACTGAGGAGTAAGCTAATGCATAACTAAAAAAAAAAAAAAAAAACCCTCGTATCTTGGTTAGTATCTCACAGGAAGACTGGCAAAACAAAGAACCCAAATGTTCCAGGTCTTGGTTCTGTTCCATAATAATTTTCACAGAAGACAAGTGTCACTATGCAACTGCCATTCAAGTTAAGTGGAGTCTGCATTTCATTTTGACTCTGAGGTGTCGATGTGCTGATTAGTTTTCTGATACAAGCTTGGTTGTCAACATTTAAAACATTTCTTGGAAGAAGAAAAATAATTTTGAACAGAAGGCATTCTGTTATACCTATATTTATACATATTTCCCTGCACCCTCAAAACCCAGTTTTAAAGCAGCTCATTGGAAGAGCTGTCACCATCACCTTGGAAACTGGTCCATTGACAGCATGTATCAATCAGTCGTCTCACAAGTATATAGCTTTTTTTTTCTCTTTTTTTTTAAGCATGTTTGAATAGTTTCATGCTTTCCCTGAAAAAGGAGAAACAGGCTAAATTCAGCATGGACATTTTGGAGGGTGGCATCTCTCATCAAACAGAATAACTGGCAGCTTTTTTTTTTTTTTTAATTGCAAGTGAATGTAGGTCATAAACTTGTAATCGGGGTACTTGCATGGGAGGGAGAAGTTTCAGTCTGTGTTCCACAGGCTGCTTCTGTTTCATATGAAACAATCTTTGATGGTTAACCTATCTTCCTCCTATCAAGGCACTTTTCACTGTCTCCTTTTCTGCTGCAGGAGGGGAAAGTACCTTCTTTCCAGAACAGCTGGTAGCTTTAACATGCTCTTGGGAGAGACGTAGCTGTGAATTCCTTTAGGCTGAGGAATACAGTGAAAGTGGCTCTTCTGCATTTTTGAAAGGTGATCTATTTATGTAAAAGGGTGAGGCCGTGTCCTACAGTAGCTGTGCTCTCCAAGGGGAAATAAAGCAAGCAGTCTGGGTTTTGGAAGGAAAGAACTGAAGGTCTGACTTTGGAGGGAAGGGGTTGTCTTTGGTTTGCACTGCGTAGGGCACGGCGCCTGCCAGAGCATGGGGTTAGAGACACGGACCTGCCCCCATCAGTCTTGTTGCACTGGATACCTGCCTCTGCGATGCCCGGGGAGATCCCTAACTACCTGTCTCGGCACTAAAATTTCTGTTCCAGGACTTTGACCCCTCAAGCTGATCACTCCCGTGCTCATCATTGCAGACTGAACCCGGTTTGGGGATTGGGCTTTAATCAGTCAATACATGTGATATGAGGCCTGATCTCAGATGAGACCTGCAAATATGGATAAGAAAAATGAAGGTATTTCCCTACGTTAGAAGGGTGTCTAGAAAAATAATACATAAAGACAACAACCTTCTTGCTAAAGTATCCAAACATTTACCGTGGAAATAGCACTGAATGAAAGTAGTTACAGGTCTATCATGAGTGAAATGCATGTTCTGCATATTTTTCCAGGGATACCATCAACATAAGTTGTTTCTGATTTTATTTTTTCTTTTTGTTATAAGTAGCACCTAAAATGCCTTACAGAAAGAGGATTAAATGGAAGAAATGTGTTTGTCTTTTTTAATTAGGCTATGCTCTCTTGGCAGTGCATGGTCAGATTCGTTTCCCCTATGAAGTTAATTACTTAGTCTCTCCTTTTGTGTGCTGGTCTTTTAGAAAGCAACAGGGGACAGAGGAGTGTTTTAAAATGTGATTGTAAACCCAGAGAAATTGAGGAGGGGACTCAGCAGCAGGTAAAAAACTTCCACAACTGCTTTTAACTCTTTCCTTTAGATCAGGCTCGTTTACAACTTAATGGTGTCTGTGGGTTGATCCTTGCCCAAGGCACCTCTCTGTGGCCTGTGGGGGCCTTGAAGACTCACTGTCTTCCCATACAGCTCCTTTCAGAGAAGACTGCACCTATATATGAACATTTACGTGACTACAGGCCCAGGCTCTGTCAAGCCGTTGGGCTCCATCTGCTTCCAGAGCAGAGCGACAGCCTTTCTCCTGGCAGGTGATTCTGGTGGTTTTCTTGGCAATCTCCTTCAGACAAGGTGAGCTGCGAAAGCGTTGGTGAATTTAGGCAATCTCCTTGTGTTTCAGGATACAGATGTTCCCACAGTCCTCCTCCTCGGGTGGTTGTTCTCAAATAATCAGTTAAAGCCCCTATGGATTCAACCATCCACGCCACTTTTGGGGATGACAGGCCACACAGAAATGGGGTCACAGTCAGAAATCACTTGAGGTGCTGTGCCAGGGGTCAGGTTCCTTCTCTGCAGGTCAGGAGCTCTGCGAGATGCCTTCTCCACTCCAAATCAGGAATCCCAAATCACTGCCCTGTAAGGGCCTTGCGTTCAATGGTAGTGCAGCCCTGAACCAGGGTCTTCCAGTTGTCCTCACTGAGGTGACAAGGAGAAATCCTAGAGCGGTGCAAGGGAAGGAGCTGGTTCTCACTGGCTGGAAGAGAGAGCATTTGTCCTGCTCAGGGATCCCAAGAGATGGAGAAGTTCACAACCCCAATCCCTTTCCCCCCTCCCAGTCTGTGAAGGACCACATCCCTCAGAGCCTCAATGGACCATCAGCAGAACAAGAATCAGCAGATAGCAAGTTTCCTCCACCTCAAAAGCGGACAGTCCCTCTGGATACAGTACTCCTTTAAGAGTTTCACTAAATCTGCACGTGAGCTCAATCTGCCCATAGAAGAATTTCCATTCGTGCAGATGGTATCATTTGGCAGATCGCTCTGATGTTGGCAGCATCGCAGGGGTCATATTCGTGCACAGATGGACTGTTCTTCATCTGTTTCTTTATTGTAACAGACCCAAATAGGTTTTCCCACAATAGTACATATGTGCATTACAACTCTCCTTGTTCCCTGTCAGACAACTTATTTAGCGAGAGCACCAAAAAAATCTCTCTCTCTCTCTCTTTGTTCACATATCAAGTCCTCTTTTATCTGTATCTTTGTTTTGGAGATGCAGGGTGAGGACTAAGTAGAGCTACTGAGGATCTCGGTATTCCTGAGCCATAAAATCTGGTGGCGTAGAAGTCATCACCAAGATGATATTCAGAGCACTGCTGTGAGTTCAGGGGGTTCTTGTGCATAGATGTGTTTTTGTGGCAAATATTTTTTGCACATTGCACATATTAATCGCAGCTCCCTCATAACCCAAGAGCACTTAGAGCTGACATGTGAATGGACATTTGGAGGGATTGGAGAGGCAGGGGAATCGATAAATCAAAACTGGAGATTTTGGATCCAGAGCAATGATTCAGCTCTAGTAGCAATGACCAAAAGCTGTTATAATTTGACAGCTGTTTAGACAATTACGTTATATGTACTTATTATTTAGTGATGAGATATTAATATTTTTTGAAGCATCTATTTTTACTCTCACTTGCAATCTCAGTGTGGCAGCGATGGACCAAGTAGGTATCTTCAGAAGTTGCCTTGCCAGGACTGGTTTCAAAAGGACATTTTCAAAAACTTTCACTGCTTCTATTTTGCTTTACACAAGCACTTGCTTTGTTAATAGAAAACTTTATCCCTGCATACCTTACATTTTATTAATGATAAACCTGTCGTCTTGTGATGAAACTGAGACTTTTTCAGTCTCCAGGTTGATAGCAACTTTGGCTTTTCCTTCTCACTTGCTAATCTAATCAATGTAGTCTAAACTTCTCTACTCAGATGTCACAGGTAGTGCAAATATTTTGGTATGGGTATTGTTTGCTGTATATGGCTGTGAAAGAAGTTTACACTGTGTGTAAATGAGGTCAAAATAGCTAGCGAGTTTGAACAGTGAATTTCTTGACATTTATATGCCCAGACTCCTAAATATAGTGTCTCAGTAATGTAACTTTTCTAGACAAGTGAGACAGCATATAAAGTACCCATTTTTTCTCAAAAAAAGTACTGTTTGAAAGGAAACTGGTTGGTTGTAATGTCAACATTGCTGAAAAGGCAATTCCTTCTACAACTGCTTCTAAATGAAAAATACTCCTGCTTATTTATTGATTTATTTTTAACCTTTTGACAGCTAAGTGAACAAAGGGTATGAACTGGGTACCAGATGAAGCATTTTGAATCAAATTAGGAAGAAAGTGTGAGTAAAATTCCAGCATCAAGTGTTAAGTGACTTCTTGGCTGTACTGAGTAACAGGGAGAACAAAATTGCTGACTGCAGCTAAATAAAGGTTAGTTGGGAAATATATAAAAACCCAAAACCAACAAAACCCCCAAACTTTAATTTCATATCCATCTGGTAAGTCTTCATAATCAGTCCCTAATTATCTACTTGTTAATGCATTTCTGGTTACTCTGACACCTTAGGAATTTTTCTATGCATAGATTCTTGCCCAAGGCTATGGAAAATTATACATGCTGCTATACATGCTTGGATACAGCTGGTTTCTGTTTTGGGGTCGTTTTCTTTTTCCATCACAGTTACTGAATGTATCTACACAAATAGCTACACTGAATTTTACTTTTTCAGTAGGAGTCTGGAGCTTGAAAAGCAGTTTAAACCAGAATGTTCCTAGCAGAACCACAGCTACAGGGAGCAAAATATTATGGAGAAGGGGACAGGGGACACGGTTTGTAGTGTAGTTCTGTAGCATGTTATCATATGATGACTTATTGATGGAGGGATACAGACCAAAAGTTAAAATGCTTCCTGTGCTGGAGGTTTTGGCTTGTTTCGAAGGCATTTAGTCTTTTCTTGTTGAACAAGGGACAAATCTTCCCTCCTGATTTTGAAAGGCATACTGCAGGCTGTTCCACTTGCCGGAAGGTTTGTCCTCCCCTTCGCTCTGGCTGATGCAATGCGGCAGGCATTTCGGTCAACTCACTTGCTGACTGGTTTCCCCAAATTAACCTCTAACAGCTGAACTTCTTTTCCAGATTATTTGAAGGCTTTAGCAGTCTGTGAAGCCACATGCGAGATGACTTCCCCAAAGAGACTTGCTACAGACTAGTTGTACAGGTTCAAGTCAACAAACCAGCTGACACCAAGGCCTCTCACCGACTGCCCATTAAAACAATACATTTGCAGGAGATGGATTCTAGAGAATGTTTTTACTTCCTTCTTTCTTTCTTTCCCTGAATACTGAAATGATAAATACCCTAATAACTGTGAATCCTAAGACCCAAAGAACACTACAATACGTGTAGTGTACTGCCATAGTAAAATACCAAAATATTCTTCTGCCCACCAGAAGGTAACAAGAACTCAAGATACAGGTATCCTTTTCTCTGAAGATGAGTAGCAACCATGCTGAAGCTGAACTGTATTATAAGAAAGAACAAGCACGGGCTGATGATGTGCTTATCACAAGATGATTAGTTAAAATAAGTTTTAACAAGCAACAGTTTGTAGATCTGGATTTACAAAGCCCAATCTCCATCAAAGAAAGCATGCTAAAATAAAGGAAATTTTAATGGCAATATAATTTTAACCCAAAGCACAAGCCATACTAGCCAATTTTAGAGATATAGCAGCATGCAGAGCAGAACATTAATTAATTCCAGCACATTTATGAAGAATCACTTCATACTGTGAGAAACGGAGAACGACCGAGACAATGTAAAGGCTGCACCCGTACCAGCTAACTGTTGTCTAGCCTTGTTATCTGCCCTATTTTGTATCATTTTAAAGACAACAGGAATAGTTCTATAGCTATGTATGTACTAGCGGGTAATCAGCCAAGATGGTGACTTAGTTTGACTGAGGCCCATAGCAAAGATATTTGGAATAAGTGAGAAAAATGAAAACAAATGGTGAGTAAAGGTGGAAGCATCTTTCAGTTTTGAAGGAAAAAAGGGGATTTCTTTTGATGACTCCACCCTTCAAAAAATATTTGCATAGTGCAAGATTAAACAATATTGGGAGTGAGATTAGACTGAATAATAATGCATTGTAGGCCTAATTCTAAGTGTAGGCAACACAGGAGATTTGTGCAAGGTGGTGCAGAGAGCTGGTGTCGTGATTTACCCCCAGTGGGCAGCTAAGCCCCACACGGCTGCTCACTCACTCCCCCCCAGTAGGATGGGGGAGAGAATCAGAAGGGTGAAAGTGAGAAAACTCATGGGTTGAGATAAAGGCAGTTTAATAGGTAAAGCAAAAGCCACATGTGCAAGTAAAGCAAACCAAGGAATTAATTTACTACTTCCCGTCGGCAGGCAGGAGTTCAGCCATGTCCAGGAAAGCAGGGCTCCGTCATGCTACTTGGGAAGACAAACGCCATCACTCCAAACGTCCCCCCTTCCTTCTTCTTCCCCCAGCTTTACATGCTGAGCATGATGTCCTATGGTCTGGAATATTCCTTTGGGATCAGCTGTCCCGGCTGTGTCCCCTCCCGACTCCTTGTGCCCCCCCAGCCTCCTCACTGGTGGGGTGGGGGGAGAGGCAGAAAAGCCCTTGGCTCTGGGTGAGCACTGCTCAGCCATAAAGAAAACATCCCGGCATTATCAACACTGTTTTCAGCACAAATCCAAAATGTAGTCCCGTAAATCTACTATGGAGAAAATTAACTCTGTCTCAGTCAAAACCAGCACAGTTGGAAACCCTGAGGTTGTCTGCCTTCAGCTGCATGCACCTGCCCATTGTAAAGTACTGAGGTAGCCTGAGCAATGGAAAAGAAATGCTGCTGACTATAAAAAAAGAAAAAAAACCCCACGACACGGAATCTATCTGTGCACGGGGAGGTACACAGAGCCACAACAGTGGCTGAATTTAGTGTTACCATCTTCTTTGTTCATACTTGTCAGCCTGGACAGCGTGCCCAGCGGGCTTCGTTAGAGTGGTAACTTGTGTAATCTGG
This sequence comes from Astur gentilis, assembly GCF_929443795.1. Classification (NCBI taxonomy): domain Eukaryota; kingdom Metazoa; phylum Chordata; class Aves; order Accipitriformes; family Accipitridae; genus Astur; species Astur gentilis. The sequence goes on along the minus strand of NC_064899.1, from coordinate 23,069,404 downwards.
TGAAACTGGATGCTGGGACCCTACCACGTGCTGCTTGTGGCCATCTCGGTACCTCCCACAAGGGACTGGCCCAACCTGGGAGGTTCTGAGTGCTCATTTGCACCCCAGGACAGCTGAACAGACCCATACGTGCCCCTTGTACATCATGGCTTGATTGCACAGTCCTTCTCCCATGTAGACACACATTCTCTTGGCACCAGCTGGTCATTAAAAGAGGCCCCTGAGGTCGTCCTCCTTCAGACAAGGTAGGTGAGAAACATGCCAGGATGATCTGGTATCTACAGCAACTGCGTGGCCCCAAGCAGGGATTAAGAAGGGTTGGGGAAGAGCTAAGAATGGGGGGAAAGAAAAATGTTGAAGAAAGGCTACCACAGTGGCTCATAATAGTTCACAGGCAGGTGTTCCTGCTTTGGCTGTGAGCTGCTTCTGGAGAACCTTGGCACCATGGCTGTGCACAACACTGAGGTCTCCCACTTGGCCTAGGTAGCCTCGCACAGGGCAGTGGTTGCTCTGAGGACCGTGGAGGAGATTCGGAAATTTTGGTGCTGGAGCAAGGCTTGTGGAGCAGCTGATGTGGTGGTTGGTCAGAGTATGTCTGTTCTGCATGGCCTGACCAGGCTTTGTACGTGGTGTGGGCCAGTAAATGCCCATGAGATGGTGGGAAGGACAGGAGCAAAAGAGCTGTCGGTCTAGAGAGATAGCACTTACAAAACTGAGAGAAAGCACCCAAATGAGGTGCCTGGAAGTTGTAGGGTGTATGAAACTCCTCTCTTGGGAACCATGGCTGATGAGGATGTTTCCATGGTCCTTACTGGGCTGAGCAAAACCCTGCTGCAGCATCATAATGCGACTACTGAGGTTTGTCAGCAGTAGTTGTGCTGTTTCTCCACCGTCTCACTCGTCCCACAAAACACTGAAGGGGGCTTTGTGTCTCCTGGAAACAGCCTCGCCGGTGCGTTTTTACAATATGGGTTCAGAAGAACCTAGATACACCACTGTTTGTCTCCAGCTTCTTGTCTACACTGTCAATATGGCACTTAGGGGGTGATGTATGGGCTCTGAAAGGCAGTGGAAGAGAAACCTCTTGCTTTACGGTGGCAGCATGAGACAGGAAAGCCAGTCAGAACAAGCAGAGGAGCTCTTCTTGAGTTCTGCAGTCTTTGTGGAAACAACTTGCAAGATGAAGGTGCCTAATGTTGCATATAATACATGTGCTCTGGTGGTCCCCAAGGGCTTGCCAAGGGGGCTTGGGCAGGGACCCTGCTCCAGGGAATGCAGAGGTGCCTGCATTCATGTAGAAGTAGTCGGTCTTGTGCTCAATTTTTGCCAATATGAATTATTTTGTAAAAGGCCCCAAAAATGGAATACAGGCATAATACAAGCTGACTTTATACACATTAAGGTAAAGCCAAGTCAAAGTAAATGAGAAGTGCTTCTGTGTTTTTTATGCTGCAACGGTCTGAGATTTTCTGATAGGCACCCAAGACAAGGATTTTAGTCAGCTGTGGATATTTTGTGTCTCGGAGAGGAGGGATGTGGTGGGTTGACCCCGGCTGGACACCAGGTGCCCACCAAAGCTGCTCTATCACTCCCCCCTCAGCTGGACAGGGGAGAGAAAATATAAGGAAAAGCTCATGAATAGAGATAAGGACAGGGAGAGATCACTCAGCAATTAGCATCATGGGCAAAACAGACTTGAGTTAGGGAAAATTAATTTAATTTATTACCAATCAAGATCAGAGTCGGGTAATGAGAAATAAACCCAAATCTTAAAACATCTTCTCCCCACCTCTCCCTTCTTCCCGGGCACAGCTTCACTCCCGAATTCTCTAACTGCTTGCCCCCAGCAGTGCAGGGGGATGGGGAATGGGGCTTGGGGTCAGTTCATCACACCTTGTCTCTGCCGCTCCTTCCTCCCCACGGGGAGGACTCCTCACTCTTCCCCTGCTCCAGCGTGGGTCCCTCCCATGGGCTGCAGTCCTTCAGGCACAGACTTCTCCAGCGTGCGTCCCCCACGGGGTTCACAAGTCCTGCCAGAAAACCTGCTCCAGCGTGGGCTCCTCTCTCCACAGATCCACAGGTCCTGCCAGGAGCCTGCTCCAGCGCGGGCTTCCCACAGGGTCACAGCCTCCTTCGGGCATCCCCTTGCTCCGGCGTGGGGTCCTCGCCAGGCTGCAGGTGGAGATCTGCTCTGCCGTGGACCTCCCTGGGCTGCAGGGGGACAGCCTGCCTCACCGTGGTCTTCATCACCACGGGCTGCAGGGGAATCTCTGCTCCGGCGCCTGGAGCATCTCCTCCTCCTCCTTCTGCACTGACCTGGGGGTCTGCAGGGCTGTTCCTCTCACATATTCTCACTCCTCTCTCCAGCTGCAGTTTCTGTGCCACAGCAACTTTTTTTTCCCCTTGTTAAATACATTATCCCAGAGGGACTACCACTGTTGCTGATGTGCTCGGCCTTGGCCAGCGGTGGGTCCCTCTTGGAGCTGGCTGGCATTGGCTCCGTCAGACGTGGGGGAAGCTTCTAGCAGCTTCTCACAGAAGCCACCCCTGTAGCCCCCCCGCTACCAAAACCTTGCCACGCAAACCCAATGTGACGGAGAAGAGAAAAAATTGGAAGATAAAGGCAACTAGCATCATAATGGTGAGATTTGTCAGAATTTCCATTATCAGAGTCTGTTTACAGGTTGTAAATATTCCCTCTGGGCTGAGACTTAAAATTCAAGGTCATACACAGGAAATGATATTTATCTTTGCTAAATTAAAACATTGGTTCAGCAGCATTAAAAAATTGCAATCACAAGAAAATCCTCTGGAGCGCAAGAAGTTCAGGTACTTCTGATTTTTTTTTTTTTTTTCTTCCAATCTACATTTTCTTTCTGCCTAATAAACATAGCATATGCTGAATATTTTAAAGCCTTGACCTGTTACTCTGACATTAGTGGTAAAGATATATTGAAAAATAATGTACTGAAAGTCTTTCACCTATGAATGCACCTTTTCGTCATGACATTTTCTGTTATTTTGCTTGTCAAGCTCTGTAGTGTTCAGTGTTCCTTCTTTATATATATAAGAGGATTTTATTACAAATAAGTCTTATCACTATGCAAATAGAGTAATTATTTGCTTCATATTAACATTTCCTTCCCTACAAAATAATAAATATATCTTTAAAATTCTCTATTTTTGAAGGTAGTGTGGCAATTAAAATGCACTTAAAGATTCCTTATTTGCCTGCAAATTGTCAGGATGAAGGAGAATGTGAGGATATGCAAAATAATATGTAATTTTCAATTACATATATATCTGTTATTATTATAAATGTCTTCCAACATTATTTGACTTCTGATAGCATGTCATCATTCTTCTTGTGATTTAGAATATAATTTCTGATTTAGATTACTAAGGAGTAGAGAATTTTATAGTCTCCAGTATCTTTTTCCCTCTAATTCCAAGTTAAGCGTGAAAGAATTCATCTGTATGGGGCCAGTCAAATTGTCTGTGAATAATTTTCTGTTAAATAGCATTCTGGCAAAGAGTTCTTCATTTCCCAGAGTATTTTACCTGGTGTTTACTGGAGCTGATTGAATACTGTCCATTTACTATATTGACACTTTTTGATGGTATGACTGAATACATTATTCAATTAATCATCTCTGTAATATTAGACCAGCTCTAGTTTTTGCTTAGGGTAATAGATCTGATGTGAATTTACATATCTAGGAGCTCTCTGTGGTTTTATCAAACTTTTTCCCTCACTTGTTCTGATCAGAATAATAGACATTATGTTGTTTTTCAAAACAAATTGTTTAAGTTGGGATTTTGCTCCCCTTCCACTGTGTGTTTAAGAAAAAGATCCTCTTTTCTTATTGGTCTCTAAAAACTTGTTCTGGGTAAATTGTAGAGCTTTCTTCTTTGAACTGGGGGTAGAAACACTAGTGCCTGACTCAACTCTTCCTCTTCATTGGAAGTATTTCCATTAATTTCATGGATGATGTGTCTTTTCTTGCTTATTGACTGAACAGCACCTGTAAAGCCTGACCAAATTGTGTATATATATATTTTTTTCTCTAAAATGTGTTAAAAAACCAAAGAGAGAGTGAGTTATGGTTTAATTTAAACATAGCCTGCCTTTCTTCTTAACTACCTGATTTCTCAATGCCCGTTATACCAACATTTACTCACACCACCTCAGAGCAGGCTGCTTGCACAAGTTGATGAAGGACAACTTTGCCTACCCTGACCATTGTCCAAAGGGTGCACAGAAATACATTGCAGTCCTGAGGGATGAGGTGGCTATGCCACCCTGAGCATTTCAGCAATATGCAATTTCACATAGGAAGGCAGTGTATCTCGCCTCATCCGTCAGGATTTCTTGAGTAAATTGTCACTGGTAGCTTATTGTGGGAGGAGAGGTTTACACACAGAAGACAGACTGTCCTGCCAGAAGCTGATAAATTAGGTCATGAATCAGAGGGCTGTCAAGATCCCAGACACAGCTTATCACGGTGGTGATAAAGAGTGATGCAACAAGTCAGTTTTGAAGGCAAAGACGAGACTTAAAGCAGGAGGCAGTGATGTGGTCCTCGCTTTACACTGGTGTCGTAAGTACGTGTGGTCCAGATGTTATGTCACACAAGTCTGTTTGGGCTGTGTGTGTCATTTTTCACCATACGCACCAGAAGTGGCATTAGGACAAGAACAAGAAAAAGGGCTGAGAGTAAAGGGGAATTTGAAGAGTCTGGGAAACTATTCTATAATATTTTATGTGGTGGATTCTGCTCTCATCCTTCAATGTGGAATGAAGAAAGTCTTTCAAGTACACTCTAAAATTACAGATGCTGCATCGCCAAGTACTGGATTTGAACGAGACCTTTTATCTCTTGAGGGCAGTTCAGAGGTGCCACCTTCCCACTGCTTCGTTGGTAACTGTTGCCTGCAAGATCTCTTTAGGCCGTGGAGCTGTGGTGTCTCCTGCCTTCAGCAGCTGGCTGATTTTTACCAAGATGTTAATTCCTCAGCTGTTCCTGTAGGTGAAAAAAATTAAAATGCCCTTAAAGTTTCAGGTGTCGTTGTTTTAACAATATACTTTTTATGGCTATAAATGCTTTTGACTTAGTATATGTTTATGTTCACTCCAGTGAACATGACTGCTGACCTCCCCGAGTTATCATTAAAGCATCATACAGCTTATACAACAATACCTAGTTTAAAATTAACTCAAATTTGAGTTGCAAACCCTACAGTATAGTTATATCTCTGGCACATTTGAAGGTGACTTCAGCTGGAGGCAGAGAGGACGTGATCTTCAAACTGCCAGGTACAGGCATCCAATGTATATGCCTTAGTTAGGAGGTTAATTGTCTCCGTGCTCATGGTATAACCAATACTGAGAGGGAAAGGCTCCTTAAAGGGCAGTTTTGTTCCCTCAAATTAAGCTTGTGCTCTGAATTACTATTCAGGGGAGACCATTTCTCTACAGTGGTTGCCTATAGAGACTAGCCGAGTAACATAGGCATGGAGGTGGGTTCTTGAATTTAGGAGATACCGTCCTCCGTGACAGCTATAAGAATCCATCATAGTGCAAAGGCAAGGGCCCATCACAGAATAGTGGGTACCAGACTTAGTGCAAACTAAGCTACAACTTCGTAAATATGAAAGCCATGCTCTAAAGATGGTGACTACTCAAGTATTACTAGAATTTAGAATGGAAAGACAAGGAAAGATTCATATGCCTTCTTGTTCTTTTATAATCAAATAGTCCTAGGGACTTCACCTTGAAATTTCTGCTATTATTGCTGTTAGCCTATAATACGTACTTAAAAAATGGGTACTATGGAGGAGAGAAGATATATGCAAATGAATTATTAAAGAGCAGGGAAAAAATGTTTCAGAATTGCATGATGCAAACAGTATGATGGAATAAAGGTCAGCTAAAGTTACATCAGACCTTCAGGTTCTTGTCTCAAGTCAAAATCAATTTCAAGCAAAACCAAATTAAATCCTGCTGAGAGGAAGGCCACAGTAATATTTCAACACCCCACCATATTGAAACACCGTAAAGTATTATCTGATCTTCCGTATCACAGAAAATATTCAGTTAGTCTATTTGGATATTTTAGTAATATTTAATATTTCAAATTATTGGACTATAATAAGGAAAATCACCCCCGTTTAATTAAAAATAATTCATGCTAAGTCAATATTTCATATTTCCAAGGCAGTTCTTTACAAAAGTAATTAAAATCTCTAGACACCTTTTAGTGAGCTGCGGATTTAGGTGTTTTCTCTTTCCTTCAACTTTTCTCCTTTCTTAAAAGAACTATATTTTTTTTGCATTTTCTGTAACAGTTCCCTCTTTGGCTGTTTGTATGGACACCATGCAAAGACCTCTCAATGTAGACCTACAATGTAAGGAAACGTAACGTTTTCTTCAGTTTCAAACTTCCAAAAGGGTGTTAGGGGAAATCCAGGTAAAATGAAATATTCCAGGAAAATCCACTTCAAACCTCCCATTGATTTCCTCTAAGGCCAAGATTTCATACTTTTGCCAAGTCATGTCCTTGGTCTGATCAACTTTGAAATGAAGTTCAGTTTGCAAAGCTCTTTTCCTGTTCAAACATCCTCCAGAACTTTTGATATATTTAATAAGAAATGCAAGAATGAGTAAAATAAAGCTTATAAAACCCCACCAAACTATCAAATTCTCTCCAATAGCCAAAATTGTATTGTGTGTGTGGTTTTAAATAATTATTACACATACACAGACAAATTGGCCTACTGAATATACTACAAAACTGGTAATGATTAATATCGTAGCCCAGGCTCAAATCCCGTCGTAGTTTAACAGTTAGCGTACCCAGTGACTGGGATGAGGATTCTCCTGTGCAGAAGGTGGAAGCTTTTGGCCAAGTATTATTTGGTAATGTCAAAGCAAACACTTTTACTGAAAAAACAGTGTGGTTGCAATACCCCTCTGGGCTTTCTGGTCCTCCTGGTTGTGTTGGGATAGTTTCACTCGCACCTCCCTCAGAAAGAGAAGGTCCCTATGGATCAGAGAGGCATTTCATTCTCCTGCCGGCAACTCAATTAAAGAGTCAGTCACTTCTGCAGATCATTCTCAGATAAACAGGCTATCTTCAGCAATTCATAATAAAATATTTCTGGCAAAAATAGAGGCTCTATTTTAAAGATATGAACAGATTTTTCCATCCTGCTGGCAGATATCAATTATTCTGGGAAAGCACCGTGGACGTTCTGTAGATATGCTAATATGGGGGACTCATTATTCCACATGATTATAAGTGTGGTAGGAGCAACTCTCTCAGGACAAGGGTTTGGATCAAGTAAACTTGAGGAAAGAAATTTTATAAGCAGTAAAACCTGGAGAGATTTGAGCTGATTTTTATTGCTTTCCTGCTTCCCCCCGCCCCCTCGCCTTATTAATAAACTCACATCTCAGGAGAAGAGAGAGTTTAGGATTTACTACAAAAAGAACTATGTTGCTGAGCAGGCCAGGGAGGATACCTGTTTATATTATTTTAAAAACAGCCTTGTGAGATGAATAACCAGTTGGTCAGCCTATGTACACTGTTACTGTTCCAGAAAGCTGAGGAGCCCTATTGCCCGTTGTGAGCCTGGACCACTGACGTATTAAAGGGCTTGAGTCTTATATGGAAAAAACAGGTAATCAACAGATGAAAGAGTAGTATTATAGCATAAATAAGCATTTAGAAACAAAACAAAACAAAAAAAAACAGGAAAGAATTTGGCAAACAGAAGTAATTTTGTACTGCTACAATGAGAATCTCCACCATTTTTGCCTCATAAGCTGTTTCAACACAGACTTGTAATGTAAGTATGGTCCGATCTGGTGTGCAGGCATCTGAACGTAGGTCCTCACTTGCTGTACTGATGCTGACCATGACACTATGGAAGAGTAAACACACAAGCCTAGCAGAAAATGGGTTGGTGTGTGGAATTATGTACGTGGCCCCTGGAGTCCCAGGTGAGGAAAGTTCAACTCTTCCCAGCTGAACCAAATTAAGAGGGTAGGGCAGCATATGGAAGTAATGAAGGAAGAGGAAGCTGGAGAAGGTGGTGGGAGGTCCGGTGGAAGGGCTGAAGGAGTGGCAGAGGTATTTTGCCTCCTGGCTGAGGCCGGGGAGAGGAGCCGAGGGACTCGCCAGCTGATTTCTCTGGACAAGGATGGGAACTTGGACAAAGTGAAAAAAAGGCTGAAGGCCAGGGAGGTAAGACTTTCTAATTCCTCATCTCTCCAAATGAGATCTAGTGAACGAATAGGCAAGTGGAAGCTCAGGCAGCCGATGTTTAAGAGCAGTTGGTGGGCTGTGCTGTGAGGAGGAGGAGCTGGTGGTGGAAGGGGCCCTGGTGTTCTTGCTTAATGGGCTGTGTGAGCCCCAGTGCCCCAGGCAAGAGCCCTGGAACTGGGAGGGTGCCAGAGTATTTGAACTGGTCACAGCATGTTCCTTGCTACTGCAGGAGAGTGGTTTGTTCCTGAGGTGTATTTAATTTGTGGTGGCCTTTAGGCTTTTCATGTAATGATAGCTCCTGGGTGGCAGACTTGTGCTTGGGGGGTTTTTTGTCTTTTTTTTTTTTTTTTTTTTCCTTGTTTGTCCCTTGTATTATGCAAGGGCATGTGTGAAGTGGACTCTTTGTGGGCTTTCCTGAGCTAAATGTTTATTATGTGGTTGCAAAGAGTTGAACATTGTGACTGGGTGGTCCTTTCCAGTCCTATCACCCTTTTGGGATTCTGAAGGGTTATACATGTGTTATGTATAAGTATGCTATATACATCCTGTGATAATGAGGGAAGAAAAAAAATTCCCAGTAGGATGTTAATAGATATAGGAACCCTTGGAGAGGACAAGTGGATCTGTAAAGGATGCTTAATCAGCTTATAGGGAAGTTAAACATAATAGTTTTAAGGGACACCTTAGCAAACTAAGAATAGGCAGTTTCAGGACACTTGCCAATGTTATAGTGACAGTTGTTCCTGTGGCTTCATTGTTCAGTGAAGTGTAGTCTCTCAGCAGACTTTCCAGTTTTATTCTTTTCTCGCTTGCCTCATTATTTATACTGACCTAATGCAAAAAACACCCTCTGTGTCCCCCATAGTCATGTTCTGCTCAGTTATGGACAAATCCAGAGGAAAACTGGAGTCCCTGCCCTAAATGGGTTACAGTCTAATTATAGATAATAATAAATGTGTTTACTGCTGCATCTCTGTCTGTTAAATGTGAAGAAATGAGAGCATTCAGTGTGATAGCCAGTTGTTGGAGCCTGCCAGAAGTCTTTTGTAGGTTTTACTGCAAAGCAGGAATCCATATTGGTCTTGAAAATATAAAGGTCAGCTGTTCCCCACCCTCAACCATTTAAAAACAAAAAAAGCTGTCACATGAGGATCATAGGAAATGAGTACAGGAAACAAAACCACTAGTATGTTCTACCTACCTTAAGGAAAAGAAGCCTCACAGTAAGCATATTTGCTTTATTTTGCTAGTATTTTCCCAATTGCCTCTCCCTGCTGTTGTCTGTTATTATTTGTATTTATCCTATTGCATGCCCGGTGCCTGTAAAGCCACCAATGCCAGCAGCACTCTGCACGTATCATGGGAGACATGCAGAAGATCAGTTTGGAGAATCAGGGCCGAACTTTGGCAAGAGGAGGACTCTTATAGGGAAATGAGGACGAAGAGGGTGAAAGGTCAAATTTTATATCAGATTTCATAATTCATTTTGAAACCTTGCCTAAGGAAATGAGGAAATCCTGTTGAATCCTGTGCTGACCTTTCTTTTAAAGTGGAGGTGAGACAGGTCAAAGGGGGAAACCCCCTACTGCACTTAACAGAAATTCCCAAATAGTACTTGAGACTCTCCTCTGGCAGAAGGGAAGGGCAATGGGCAGTTGAATTCGACATTAATTGTCAAAAGCTTCAGGAACTAGAAGGTAAGTAGGTTTTGTTCAGCATGTGTGCAGACTTTGGGCATCGCCCCTGACGCGAGTATAAGGCATGAAGAAGAGCCGGCTCGTCAGCTGTTGACGCACAGTCAGAGCGTGGTTAGTAAGGTGTTGCTCACTCTGTAGCTTGTTAGGTAGGATTGCAACCCCTCTTGGCATAACGCAGGATTACAAACAAACTCTGTGTCTCTTCTGTCATCGTTCTGCTTAGTTACAGATACTGCGTCAGCACTTGGGTGTTAGTGGGTAGAGTTGCTGAGGGTTGCAATAGCATTTCAGCAAATGGCTTGAAAGGAGACAATCTGGGGGGGTTGGTTTTTTTTTTGTTTGTTTTCCATTGATCTATCGTCTCCTTGGGCTGCTCTCTTCCAACACTGCAAGCCTGAATCCCCTTATACTTCTGAAGTGTTTTATCTGAGGACTTCAGGCTCCCCTTCACTGCAGCACCTTCTTGCTGTGGTTTCGCCTGCACTATGTGATTTGGAAATGCCTGCTTTTAATAGTCACAGAATGCAAATAAATAACACACATGAAAGTGTGTGTGAGTAACTGTGCATCGAAGTGTTTAATATTCTTCAGCCTGCTGCTGAGAGGCGAGCCAGTCGGAATATATCAAAACCAAACACACCACTGGCAAGATTAAACAGCAGTGGATTTGCACATGTAATAAAACCGCTACATTGAGTTTAATCCATGTGTAATTGGGAATAGATAAGGCTGGAACTGAATGACTGCACAGGATCTGCCTCAAACGGAGGAGGGGAGGGGGGAGGCTCTGCAGCCTCTGGTTTGGCATGCAGCTGCTGGAATAAGGGGTGGGTTTGTGCTGGTTTGTTGTGAGAGACATTAGAAAGGTGATATGATGTTGATGAGCTACATGTACAGTAAAGAGCTTGGCTATTGAAGAGCTTCAAGTGTAAACAGGTTGTTTTCCTCCCTTGGCTATGGGAGGTACGGTTCTAACTGGGCTCAGTGTCAAGAAGTGTTGCCGATGTTTTCAGGCTGTCCTTATTTGCCCAGTCTGACTATAATACAGTAAAACTGAACAGTGAGGCTAAAATAGCTGTTATTCTATTGTTCTGTCCTTTCCCCATCATCTCTGTTTTTTCCATTTAAAAAGGAAAGACTTGCAAACGATCCAAACTCCTCCCTTCCCGCTTAAAAAATCATAGCACCTTGGCCAGTCAGTGTCTGTGTTGGCTTTAACTCTGTTCCCTGCTAACTGCTTGGCAAAGGAGTGCAATGTTTGCCTCGCTTTCGGCTTCCTTCACAAACCTGTTGGTATTTGTTGGGTTTGAATTTTGCTCCTATGAAATGCCTGAGTGTATAACACTTCATGTGTTTTGAAATACATGAAAATATGTACATACAACATTTAAAAAATATTTTCTTCATTCTATGGGGTGCAATTTCTCTTATGTAGTTTCTCCCTCCTAAGAGTATCTAATTCTTTCTCTCCATAATTCCCACTTTCAGCCGTTCCTTTTCATTGGCTCTTGCTAATACATTACTGCTGCTTTTGGTAGCTCTGTCAGTGTCAAGACTTGATGTCATCTTGTCTCTTGGAACGTTCCTTCTGCTGAGCTTTCTGTCTCTATCCTTGTTGTCTGACTGCTGTACTCATCCCCTCCCTGTGTCCCTCTGTATTCCTAAATATCTGATCCCCTTTTGTCTCCCTACTTTCTCTTCTGAGGTTACCCACGCAGTTATCACCAGCACACAGCAGCTCAAAACAGGCATTAAATGCATGTACAGCCAATCTTTTCCACTTATACTTAACAGACCCGGTAGGCTTGTAAGGATATTCGTAGGCAGTAATGGAAAGATTTAACAGATCCTTTAATATGTTTAGCTCGAATCCAGACAGCCCACCCTAACTTCCAACAGAAAATAGAGGATCAAAGAGCTAACATTTATCACTCAGGACTTTGTTTTCCTCAGTTGCTGTGTTTCTTTTGATTCAATTAGCGTGGCCCACTTTCATTTGAGGATCAGGTTTTGCCACAATTTTACATGGCTCCGCAGCATGTGACCGGAGTTAGGAGACTTGTACCAACTTTCAGCAGCCAACAAAAAAGACAGGCAAAGATGCAGTAATTCATTAACTGGAAGAGCTGGGGTCAGGCTTGCTTTCCATCCCCTGGCCATAACAGGTCTGCCTGGCCTGGTAAGGGAAACTTGGTGTTGCCCTGACCAAGTGCAGAAGTAGAGGTTTTGGTTTTTTTAGTAGTTGTTTGCTATGTGCACTTTCCTATGTGATTTTGGTCTCTGGAAAAACATTCCTAGGTGTAAGTGATGTGTCTGAATCCAGAAACAGTGTTTCTGACAGCCCCTACTCTGTTGCTGCTCAGTTGTGTAGGTACTTCTGGCTTATTTAATTTTGATTTACGGAGGCGTCCCTGAAGCACAGAGTTGCCTCTCTGAATACAATGAATTGTCTCAGTCCAGACCAGGACTAAGTGGATCACTGTCCCGCACCGAGACCCATTAAGGGTGTGAAGGCAAAGTGAGTTCTCTGCCTGTATATTTTTGGATGTGCGTGTGTCAGTCAGGTAGGTGTTCCCCAAGATTGCCCGTCACGCGGCGACAGGACCAAGCTGCTTGGAGATGGACTTGGGGCCACCACTTGCTTTCAAACTGTAGTTGGTAGCAGTGCAGCTTTTGGTCCTGTGTTTTACTTTTGTAGTGGCCAAGCTGGTGGGAAAGTTTCAGGATGGTGAGGCTGGATGGATGCTCTCTTGTCCCCTCCAACACATTTGCCTCTCAAGCTGGGCAGCTGTGTTGCAAGGATCGTACAAAATATTTGAAGTTTTATTAGACAATTTTTTTGGCTGAAAGTGCAGGGCAGGGTTTTTAAGTGCTACTCTGTTCTCTTACAGTCTATGTATTTACTAACGTTTTGGGTACAAGAACTCTACAATCATTTTGCAAATAGGCTGTGCTTAGTAACAATTACAATAAAGTGTAATCCAAAGCCTCTGGTTATGGCATTTTATGCCTCTTGCTTTATTATTTTTATTATTTCAGAGCTGTATAATTTGTACATTTTAGTCTGAGTGATGTTGGCTGTATGTTTTTTTGCCACAGGACTCAAATTAGAAGCTTAATAAATGAATATGGGTTTTATGTTATTAAATTGGTTTCTTACCTCAGTGCTGCTAGCTCCCCCCGCTCCCCCACTTAGTCTGAATTCCTTCCTCAATTTTGTTTTAAAACTCTTAGTATTGCTTACATCTCTTACTGAGTGTCCATGTTACAGCATGATGGTGATTCAGCTGCTGGTAATTGCATGGGCATTGTAGGCAAACAGGATGGCAAGGTAACTAAGAATTAAAGGAAAGTCTTGAGCAAAGAACAGTTTAGAAAAAAATAATTGCAAATACACCATCCCTGCGGGGGGAATTGTCAGCTTTCCACATGAGACTCTCTCCCTGATGCTTGTGCCAAGGAGCGTAATAGAGTAGCCTATGCATTTCTCATGGCTATCTCTACCTAGGCTGGTGAAGAGCGATGGAGGGTTTGTCGTGAGGTCCCTGATTTGACTATCACTGTGACCATAATATCTACTGATGCAGCATGGTCCGTTACTCAGTGTTAAATTCTCTGTCCCATTTTCTTCTCTAGGCACTACTAATCAATGTGCAATATTTGTTGAACGGGTAGTAGAGTCGTGACGCAATGGAAAGGGCTGGCTGAAATAGGAGAAAAAAGTGCATGTGCTGAAAGCATCCTGGCAGCAGTTGGGTAGTTAGTACTTCTTAACATATTATGGAGAACATATAATTTGTGAACAAATCTTGATGGTTGTTTCAAGATGACCTAGTAATCAATCTGGAGTGGATTCCCTTGTTTTCTGGAAGGTGCCTACTGGACGAGAAGTGCTCTCCTGCCCTTGGAATGACACTCCCAACTGTTATCTCTGCCCCATTTTGTATTGGTAATGATATATCATGGAGTAAGGACTCCAGACTGGGGTGTTATGCTGTGTGTCCCATTAGCCATGGTTTGTGTTTTACATAAACTAAACCCATGTCATACTCCCTTGTCCCTTTCTCCGTTTGCTTCTCCCAAGGAAGCCAAAAGCAATATTATAGTCTGCCACTGTCCTAAGAGATGGTTTAATTCTGTCCCTGGTCTGAAATGGGCATGGGACAAATCACCGACTGATGCACACATACAGAAGAGATTTATTTCACAGGTTAGTTTCATCTAGCTGCTTATAATATACAAAGGCAACTATTTTAGGAAAAAAGAGTGCTTTTGTGTCTTATTCTGTTTGATTTTGGCTTATAGTGGATTTCCCCCTCTAATATGCCAGTTCTGATCTGATCCTTTCACTTTTATAAGATGATGTAGTTCTAGTCCAAAAGTAATTATTTTGTATTTGACTTCTGTTTGTAGTATCCCTTCTTTCCCTCTGTAAGCATCTGTTATTTTCTTTGACAGAATGTCCTTCTTGACCAATACAGCCTGGGAAAGATGGGTTACTAAACTAGATAGATGAATGGACTGATCCAGCCCAACAGTTCCTATTTGATTACTTAGGGTTTTTCCTTCTATTCTTTTTTTTTCCCCTTACTGCAATTGCAGTACTGTAAACAGTATTTAGGTGTTCCTGATCAAGCTTTCCTTGTCTTCCAGCATAAATCAGAACTTCTAGGAAGTAAATTGTCTGCATTATTGCAAAGGTTTCTCTGCTTCTTGGGTGAAGGAGTCCCAGTGTGTCCAACCAAGAGTGGAGGAAGCAGACAAGTTCCAGGTCTAAAGTTTGACTCCCTCTCCAGCTCCTTTGTGGAATTGTCCTAGAAATGGGATTCATGGGGAAAAATGAGTAGGTGTGACTACAGGAAATTACATACAGTCATTATTTATTTGCACTTTTTAAAAAAATATGTGGTTCTAGTTCTTTAATATCTTTTTCAGGAAGGGGTGAATGCTTTGGCAGAGGCTTGTTGACCTAAGTAGAGGGCCTAGAAAGGGCTGAGACTTTATTGCCAAAGGCAGGCAAAGGTGTTTAACTTGTGGTCTGTATAATTCATGCTGGGTGAGGATGAGCTGGTTTTTGTGTGTGTTGTTTTTTTTTTTTAAATATATAAACACCTAAAGTGCATGTATGTACAAACCTAATAAAATATTTTAAGAGGACAAGGACCATTGGCCTTCACCTACACCTTTAAATCCCTGGGAGGTGAATCAATTTCTTCCTTTCAAAAAGTAGTTTGAGAAAATAAACTGTAGCTTTCTACAGTGAAGGATCCACTGAATCAAGCATAGGAAGCTTGTCTCTGTGTGCGTATCTATCTCTCTCTCTATATATGTATATTGACTCTCCCGCAACCCTTCCATTTGTCGGGTGGGGAGTGGGGGAGGAATCCAGTTCTTTTTTCACTTTGTTTCTTAGTCTAAAATAGAAAATATAACAGCTTTATTACCCACACTTTTGCATATTAGATGCTGCAGCTAGTAAGACATTGTACTAACAAGACATTGCAAATTTTCAGCTCGTGGGTCTATAGTTTTCATTGGTTTTGTCAGCAAAAATTTTGTCACTGACTTGTGGCTGGAAGGTACAAAACTTGTGTTGGCGAAAGAGGATATTTACTAACTGCTTGTATGGATATGGTTTATAAGTGGCTTCTGCAAGGAAATGCAAAATATACTTTATATTTTTCTGTGTGATGTTTTACATTCCTGATAAGTGAAGTTTTTTTAAACATTTGTCGGTATGGTTTGGAATTATCACATACCAGTAATTACTATGGATGATTAAAAATGTTGAGCAAAAACCTCCTTAGCATATTCCAGACTTCATAGATCTCTAAGATGGTGAGTTGTGTAGTGCATTTTAATCATATTGTTGTGGCTTTCTATAATGCAAAACTATTTCCATTGAAGTCTGAAACAAGTCTGACATGACCCAGAGTCAACATGATAATATATTCTTGGTATCCTTTACATGCTGATAACAGTTTAGCTGCACTAAAGGGTTTTGTCAAGTTATGTTCATTTTCTATAGGTGTTAATATATCTGGCAATTAGAGTTCAAATTGTTACTCTTAAACTAGCGTTGAATCTGTGTCAGCGAGAACTCTAAATTGAGCAATTTCACCAACTGTTGCAGGATGCTGTAGCAAACCTTTGAGCTAAACTGTGCTTCTGTGTGTTGAGAGCTGTAATTTAATAAGAGGCAGGCAGGCTGTAGCTACTTGTCTTCCTCCTGGGAAGAGATGGAAATATGTTAGCTTGATATTGCTATAACTAAAAGTTGAAGTAGAGAGGGCAGCCTAAAAGGATCGGTTTGTCTCCCGCTTCCTTCCTCTTGTCTGTTGAGTTAAATACTTACCGAGATTATTCTTGGCCTGCTTTCATGTGGTTTAGCACAAATTCAGTTTTCCTGGGTACCTTCATAGTTTAAAGACAAGTGTAAAGCAGCAGCTCTGGGGCAGGGAGTGTTTCTCTGGCTCCATGTTAAAGAACCACCATTGTCACATTGGGTGTTCTCACTCAGATTATTTTAGTCTATGTTGCTAGTTTGAAAGGGAGTGGCCTTTGGTTAAAGAGCTGATGGCTGGATAAACTCTCGCAGGAACACTCATTTGTTTTAGACATCTCGGTCTTGCGTCTATAAGAAGATGCATTTGAGCCCCAGGGTCTGCTTTTCAGTTTGTTTCAAGATGCAAGTCAAACAGCGAGATCTCCACAGAAAAGCAGAGTGAGACCTGTGCTTTTCTATTTCTTCCTTGCATGGAGAATGCTTTTTTTTTTTCCTCCACTTGCAGCATCTCACAGTACCAAACTGCAGAATAGCCATGATGCATGCTTGTTTAGTACAACAGCCTTCCTTTAAACTTCTGTTTCATTAAATGTTTTTTTGCAACCCGCTTCTGTAATCGTATTTAATATGAAGCATGTAAGAATGATATATACAGCAATCTGTGGCAATCTATGCATGGGATTATGCTGAAGACTGGCCAGTAATGTTGCTTTATTGAAGCTTTTTGCTACAACAGCTGCTTTGATTTAGATCAAATGATGGATGATCAAATGATGGACGATCAAATGCCTTCCAGTTTTACGATCAGCAGCCCAAGAGAAAACCAGACAGTACTTGAAGATAAGACTGTGTGTGACACAGGGTAGTGAATGGCCTTGTAAGGTTGAAGGCTGTTTCTTGAGTCCCTGAATACATACCAAATGGGTGAAGGAACAATTTCACTCTGTGGGAGGAGAGAGGAGCAGTAGAAATGTGCATGTGCGTTGGAGGCTCTGCAGATATCTAAGACTAAGCTGCATGGCATCAGTTACAGCAATTTTGGTCTTGGCACGTGGTAACTGCTGGTAGAAATGTAGGCAGGGATCTGCTGAATGCTGCTTCTGCTGCTGTTGTTCGTGCTAATTCAAGCACCTCTGCTTACCACCCTGGTTTGCAATGTAGACATACTTGGAAAAAAAGAGAGAATGCGGCTGGGAAACCAAGCCCAGGAGTAAAACATTGCTACAACCTTTAAGAAAAGCCCATAGCAAGATTTTGGGTAGGACAGTGTTTGAAAAGTTGCTTAGATGTGGAAGGAAAGGGACTGTCTCCTGCAGTCCACCTTCCTGCTGTGCATGTATTCAGGGCTTTATGTTAATAGGTGAGATTGCAGGAAAGGCATTCCTGGTTCCACCCCTGATTTCTCCTTCTAATAGGAGCAGCCCTCAGAACCCTGCAAAATGCTGAGGATGAGGGGGGAAAAAGTGATCTGCTTTGTTCTGTCAGATGTGTTTTGGCACAGACATTTTGGTCAACAGTAACTTTGTCATGCCAATGGTATGGGAGTTCCCATGACAAACATGCTTGTCTCTAACCCTGAACAGCAGGGTTAATCCCAACCCTTCAGGGTTAATTAAGAGGTAATTGCATGGGCCTCAATTAATCCCTGTTTAACTTGGTTGCATTTGATGGAAGGGCACTAGAGATTAATTTGGCCTAGTGCCTCTTCAAATTCATTATTTTCATTAAATGTGAAAAAATATTTTAAGTGTGATGTAACAGCTGTGACTTCTACCCTATGATGGGCCCTAGCAGCACTGGGCAAGACCTGAAATACTTGTCATAACGCTATAGATACCAGTATGTTGGCTGAGTTGGAGAACTGCTGCCTCTTCCTCTCCATGGCTATAGAAAAATCTTGTGAGCTATTGACTCGCACAGTGGTAAGGACCTGGTCCAATGGAGGAGTCGGGACTTCTTGAACCCCTGATGATTTTGATGAGAATGGTAAACGCTCGCTCTCCCTCTCTGAATCAGGCCCTTGACTATTCGCACAAGAGCATGTGTTTGCAGGGTGATATGTCAGGCAACATACCCTGCTTAGTCTTAATTAAGGTTATGGCTGAGAGGATGCCTGAAATGTTTTGTCATTATTCTGCAGATTAATGAAATCTTACTAATGAGATTTGACTCCAACATCTGCTGTAACAGTAAATTTACAGCTAGGTGAAGAATTCATGTGTGTTAAATGGCTCAGCACTGAAAGCATGGCTAAAATGACCCGGTATCAGTCTCTGCAGATCATTACCCAACACTCAGAAGTAAATACCTGGCTGGGGGTCACAGGAGGGCTCAGACAGGAGGCAGGTTACTAGACTTGCACTATTTGTTTTGGTTGGTTTCACCCTTACAAGCCCTGACGTTACCCAACGCTTGCACGTGCCATGAAATACTCTGGTTTCCCTGACTTTTGAGTTAACTATCCTTTAAACCACAAAATCTGGGTGCGCTTTAGCTACAGTATATACTCGGTATGAAAGCTGACTCAACTTCTGCCACAGTATACTGTACCAGGCAGCTCTCAAGTGATGCTGCTGCAATTTATCACCATAAACTGTTTCATATTGGAACAAACAATACTCATGAGGCAATCTGGATTCAAATTAATTCAAAAGCACCATAACTGAAAAGTGAGCAGTCTCTTTGTGTTGTTTCTTTTAACAAGATTTTATGATATGACTAGACTACAAATAGCTCTATTCATGATAAACTGGCAACTTTGCAAATTGTATATGCTGAAAGCTATTTGTTGTACAAGCTGTTCTAGAGAAAAATCTTAAATGAAATCTTCTCTGCTACGGGGATGTGAGGCATCAATTGCACAGGTGCTGCCACGGGTGTCCCGTTTCAGGAGCCCTGTGGCTATGGGGGTGGTGGTGAGAAAAGACCATCTGGTCCAAAAAACTGTAATTGCTTGAAGTTAATCACTGCGGGGCACTAGAGAAGAAGAGGGCAGGT
Source organism: Astur gentilis (assembly GCF_929443795.1). Taxonomy (NCBI): domain Eukaryota; kingdom Metazoa; phylum Chordata; class Aves; order Accipitriformes; family Accipitridae; genus Astur; species Astur gentilis. The sequence goes on along the minus strand of NC_064899.1, from coordinate 23,050,154 downwards.
CCGTTTGGAGACAGTTTACTAGTCTGGTGAGAAAACATGTAAGGGCGAAGGAAAACTAAGAGGTGGAATAATTGCTTTTGGTCCCAAATATTTGCATCTGACTCTACAAAACTGCTGCTGTATGCTTTCCCTTTGAAGGCATAGCATTATCCTCCTCTAAAATACCCTAGAAACACCTCCACATTAATTCCACTGAGACTGCTGCTGTTATCTTTCAGACATGTGCTGTGTTGTCAGCATGAGCCCAGGACATAGTTATGGCTGCACTTCCTTTTCAAGGATAAGTGAATTAGTGGAAGAGACCTAATGTGTTTTTGTTCACATCAGTAAATACCTCAATCAGTGTAGTTGATCGTATGGTATGGAACAAACCATTAATGCATCTTCCCTGTAGACATTATTACAGGAAATTACATGTGTATTTGGTGACGTATATTTCGGAAATATTTGTATAGTGAACTCAAGTACCAAAGAACACATCCTACCATGCAACCAAATGCTTTCACCACCAGAGAGGAAGCCTAAATTAACCCTCAAGAATAACTTCTATATGATATATAAGGATGTCAACTATGACCTGTTGATAAAGTTTAGCAGTAGCTACAGGAGTATCTCCAGAGCCAAGGAATTGAATTACAGTTGTGTTTTAATGCACTTATCAGATCATTCCAATTCCTGCCTCCTAGTAAAATTATATCTGTTGCAAAACCAGCACCATTTACTCTGGGCCTTTCTTTTCAAATTATTTATACTTTAATAATAATAATTGTAAATACATTGGAGGTTAAAACCTATCTGCAGAGCAATTAGAAGCTCTTGAAAGGTCTTGAAGAGAATTTGGATCTGAATATGAAGTAATTTAAGGGCTAAAATTGCTATTGCACTTATAAGATACACCTACAAAGTCACAATATATGTGATAGCATAGTATAAGATGTAAAATCAGAAAGCAGCTGGAGTCAGGGAGGATTTAGGCATCTGAAGTAGGAGCCTCAAAACTTTCTCAGCCACCAGTTAACTCCAGAATGACCTAGATCAGGAGGCAGATTGCGTCAACAGACACTAGAGGCACATTACGTTCTGCTTCTGACTAACCACAGAAGTTGCCTGCTCTTGGTAGGCATAAATATCATTCAGGATTGCGCCCCGCAAGAATCCACAAAATGGGCCGTTTTGCGAGAGGAGCTTGGTATAATGAATGTGTTCTGGATGCTTCTACTGCAGTGAGCTTTCGGTCAGATGCCAAGACGGTATCTGTCTTGTTTTCAAATCCTGATGTGGAGGACTTGATATTGCTGCCCTCTCTGCTTATCTGATAAATCGGTCTTTAGATCAAATGTCCAGAACATGGGAGCTAGACATTTGTCACTTCTGTAGCAGGGGGTCAAATCTGTATCTCTTGTAAGAAATGGCCTAATTATTGGGATAAACAGTTCAGTGGAATGGAGGGACTCTTAGTCCCTGTTGTTCTGTGCTCCTACATGTGGAAGATTTGAGCAGCTGGGGGTCCTTGCCCTGAGGCTTAATTAGGTCTTTCACCCAAAGATTGATTCCTGTAAGGAAAGAAGAATGAATTGAAACACAGGCATGTCCCTCCAGCCTCTAGGCAAGGTGGTCGAGATTGCTCGGGGCTGTCTCTCTCCGTACCGGCAAGCCTCGAAGTGCTCTCCCCAACGAAGTGCCAACCTGGGTTTGCTGTCCCCCACGTGTGTATTGTGCTCGCTGAGCTGCTGGATAAAATGCTTGTAATCTGAAAAGGGAACGCAACACTTTAGTTTTCTTTTAAGGTGCCCTCCATCTATCAGAGCGGGGCTCAGGCTACGATACCCCAGTGTAATTCCTGAGGAGGACCTGTTCAGCTTTCTGAAGGCTGACTGCAGTCCCAGATTAAAAGTTTAGGGAAGGATGAAGCCCCTTTCAGAACACAGAAGAGGTGCTGGTGAGGGAGAGGTGGTGTAGAGTAGGTCTTTATATTACACCTTCACATATACGGTTATTTGGTAAAGGCAAGAAGGCGGGCACCTTACAGCCATACGTTTTCTTCCAGCCTGAAGGCAGCAGGTCCTGCAAATGGGGATGGGAGGCGAGGTGCGCGGTGTTTGGGTTGCAGGCGGCAGGGCGAGGAGAGCCAAAGGCAGAGCGAGAGCTCGCGGGGTCGCTGGTGTGGCTTGTGGAAACGGAGACGGGCGGTAAGTATCCTGAGTGGTACTTTTTTGACCCACGTTGTAGGCAGCTGTGTGGCTGTCGATGGGTGATAATGTATGAATTTCAGTGGAACAGAACAACATGAGCCCTGCCCGGAAAATTTGTGTTCAGCTTGCAGCTTGGTTAGATGCATTTGGAAATCTCAGTCTAAATTTGTACTTAACTGTATGTATTACAATAAAGGGGGGGGGGGGGGGGGAAGGGTATTCATTAAAGACTAAAATTGAAACAACTTAGTTGGAATCGAATTCAATCCCTCAACTTGGTTTACCAGTATATGCTGTGTACTTCATCTGTATGTAGTATGATTGTAATTATGATATCTTTGTTAGTCTAACTCCCAAGAACAAAAAAGCGCTTAGACGTTAGCTGGCTATCTTCCTGATTTTTAAAGCCAAATGCCTAATTAGAGCACTTCTGTTTCTTACATTTATTTTCAGTTCTAGAGAGTGAAAGACAAGAAATCTCAACACAGCTGTGGCTCTTTTATAAACTTCAGCTTATTAGAGCTTTTGGGTCAAATTCTCTGGTGGTGTAACTCCATGGACTTACATTTCTGCTGGTGTAACTTCAGATATTTATATAATTCTCTGTACATCTGTCCACATGTGTGTTCCTATGTATATACCAAACCCATAGCTGATATAAATCACTGTAGCTCTTTTGGCTTCTGTGAAACTATACTGATTTCTTACCAGCTGGGTATCCGGTCCACAGCATCTGGTTTTCCTTTTCCCTCCCTTAATAGCACTGATGAATCAGAATTCCTTAAGGAGGATAATACTAAACATAATTAGACAGGATATGTTCAAGAAGAAAATTTAATTTGAAGAGGTTTGCAGAGAATTTTTATGGGCCTCAGGTGGGATGCTGGGACTTTACCTTAATGAATCCTTTCTACAGATCCATTTCAAAAACTGCATTATGCTATTATGTGATGGAGTGTACTCTAATGGTACATTGCACATATGTTTATTCAGTTGGATTTTAAAGTTCTTCTGTAGATTAGTATAATTATTCTGGGCTACAAAAAAGTGTAGTAACATAAGCTGAAATTTTAAAATTTCTACACACAGAGAAGTTTAATCTTTGGCACCTATATACGTTTAAGAAAGTCCTGTTAGTAAACCAAACACGGGACTGTGGGTTGGAGCTATCCTCAGAATTGACTTGCTGGTTAAGCCATGAGACTTTTTTTTATTGTGTCTTTCGGTTGCTCACAATTCAAATACTGGTGTTTTATTATTGTGTAATATTTTGTACTTTTAAATTCATATCTGGGTGTTGCCTTTTTCTTGTGACTGTGTAAGCACAACACGTTCTGGGATTATTTAGATAAATCCTGTTAGATTTTGTAAAAGTGTTCAAACTACTGGGTGAATTATCCTCCACTCTTCCTGATTCCATATCCATTTGCCTTTTATCTTCAGAAAAGCTTGCTAATGTTTATTGTTAATAATAACAGGCCACATCTAGCTGTCATTTACTATGGTGTAATTGTATTCTAATTAGGATGCAATGTTTGGGGGACTTGTATCAGAAACAGTTACACAAAAAAAAAAATCACTTGATGTGTAGTATTGCAAGCTCTCTGCTAAAGACATTAAGAAGAGCAAATGGAAAGAGGTGGAGAGAGGCAAACTGATAAATGATTCAGTAGCCCTCTGTCTGGCAGAGCATTTCTGAGAAAAATGGGATGGAGCGTTTCTGCTCACTGCCCTGCCCCGGTCTTGCTCAACATGGCACACGGGGAATTGCGCAAAGGGTCGTGAGGGTCGTCTTTGAGGCCAGCATCAAGGGGGAAAAGGCAAATAAAAGGCAAATTACTTCTGAGCACCCAGAAGGGGGAGAAAAAGTAGTGGAGCTGCTGGGTCTGTTTCTCTTCTTTTATAATTGTATTCAAAATCATGGAGCCTTAACAAGGAAGTATCAGAGCTGTTGTACAAAAGCAAGCCACAAGCTTCCTCTGTCCTGGCACTGCAAAATGAGATTTACAAGGTGCTAGTCATATGGAAATGAAATGTCTTCAATGTCGCTGGTATTTGTTTGCTGACTAATTACTCCTAGTTTAGGGGTCGCTATTTTTTTTGTAGTTTCTGTGTTAACATTTCTTGAATAAAATTGCAAATCTACATTCTCTAGGTGGATAAGACATACCATCTAGCTGGTGATTGAGTTCTTGATGAATCTAGCACTACGGTGAAAAACTACTTCTCAGCCATTAGATATTCAGAACATGCAATCAGACATTGAAATATAACTATTCAAAACAGTTAATGAAGCTTGCAGACCCCTGCTGAACACTGCAGGCAAACAAAGCAGTAACCTGTACTGCTGCCTGTAGCTTTACCGTTTGTTTGGTTTTTTTTTTAAAAAAAAAGGTATACTGTATTTGAGAAATTAATTTTTTATTGGGTCTTCTGAGAGGCTCAGGACAGGATTTGAAGCTCTAACAGATTATTGTTGCTGCTCCAGAATCAGGTGCTCAGAAAACATCTGTCAAGGTTCTGACATGGGAGTTAATCACTGGTTTGCAACATGTTTTATAACAGCTCGGAGCACCTTTTTCCATGAGTCCAAGTGATGAATGAGTGCACCGCATACTCTGACTCCACGTGTTCTCTTTAATCTAATTAACAACTGTTTTTCTATCTCGGGTCCAACCGCAGTGCAATCTGATCATGATGACGAGAGAGGTTCTGTGCCTGTACAGACAGATCTAATGTTGTTAGATGTCAAAAATAAATAGTTCACCCAGCAGATGTTGCTTCATGTTGCAAGGCTGTTCCTTAATTTACATACAGGTGAAAGATCTAACCTCTATTCAGCAACTTTTCCAAGTGTTTTGCACCTTTGCAGGCTTGGAAATGTTCACATTTTAAAACCAGGAAGGAGCTTGGGCCCCCACTGTTGGGGAAGGAGTCTTAATTTGAGTGGGAAGAGGAGAAAGAACATTGCATCCAGAAACAGCGATTAGGTCCTTCTCACATGGCTTTTTTCCATCATTACAAGCTCTTCCTAAGGGGTGTACATCTGGCTTCAGTGAGGCAAAGTCAGTGCTAGCCTGAGTATCCTACCTTCCTGCTGCTTTTACTGCCCTTCAGGGTGGGCGTGGAGGGAGTTTGTTTCCATAAAATTAAAACCAAAACTCTGAAATGTGCTATGGCAATAAGTCAGTCCGTATTTTTAGTGTTAGATATTGTACCTTGCAAAGATGATGAAGACACCGGCCCAGAAACAAGTTTCAGAGAGTCCTTAGTATGTCAGGCAACAGAAATGTCCCCTGTGTGTGTGTCAGATCTCGTTACTGAAAAGCATCTACCCAGAAGCTGGAAAGTAAGTACAATCTAGGCAGGGAGCTGACATCTCGGTAAGACGAGAGATTTCTATGTATCCTTGTTTTCTTTTGTCCTGATAGAATAGCAAATACCGCAATGGTTATGGTGCTCAATTTTTACCAGAGGTCTGGGAGAGCGGGGTGTAATTCTTGGCTGCGACTCCAGGGGTTACGCTGTGGATATTTGCAGCCTTGAACTGCAGGGTTATAATATGAGTTTAAGTAACTGTGCCTTGGGTGAGGCTGTGGATTCTGGAGCAACCCATTTAAGTATAGATCTCTTGCCTGTGATTATAAGGGGGTCAGGGCGTGGGGATTTGTGTACATCTTAGGCCCCCAAATTGAGTTGTGTGCATCTTCACCTCATTCCTTTCTCTCTCCTGCTCTTTCTATACAAAATCGAAAGTTTAATGTAAGTGGCACCTTCTTTTCTTTCTTTTCCACCCTAGTCAAAGTTCCACTTTTAATAATCTGACCTGTCCTGGTGAAGGAGCTCTGTCAGAAAGTGTGCAGCATCTCCAGCAGCAGTGTTTCCTGCTAAACAGAGGAAATGTGTTAATACTTAAGGCTAGTTGATCCAGCATTACAGGAGTTAAACACCATTTTTAGGAAATAGAGTCTATTTTAATCTGTGACTTTTGATTTAAGTCTATTTCTGTACAGCTTCTGTCTAAAGCACTCCAGACTTTCTTGGTTTGAGGAATTCCTATTGGCAAGGGGATTGTAACCAGAAATGTTAGAAATATAAAAAAGGTGGCATCTTATGGAAAGCAGAGGTGACTGTAAATTGTTCCTGACTGGAGCAGAATTCTGCAAAAAATGGTTCCCCCTCCACTTCCTAATTAGAGAGAGTTAAATTTGGTTAATGACATTCCTGTCACCTGAGTAGCATGACTTGAAGTGTGTGTAAACCCTGAGAAGTCAACCTAGTAGCACGAACACGGGACTAGGGTAAACTTATCCATGTGGCGGGACTAAGGTGATTTTGGCTTACTGTATTTGTCATGAGTGTTTAAGATGTCTTATTTGTATTTCCTTTTCTTTTGAATTGTTGACAAAGCATAAAAAGATTTCTGTGTGCTTCCATTTAGTAGCCGGGACTACTAAAAACCCCTTGACTTTCCATGCCTTATAGAAGACACTGGTTAGCTTATTAAAACAGAAATCACTTAAAGCATTTACTAATGTTATTTGTTGTAATTAAGTCCTCAAATGGGATTCTAAATGGGACTCAAATCCATCTTCTGGGACAGTTTGGTTTGGGTTTTTTGGTTTTTTTTCTTGTTTAGGAGGAACAGGTCAGCTCCTAATGCTCTTATTACTAGCCATCAATGTGACTACTTTCATGGAAAAAAACTCCCACATTTCTGAGTATATGGTGTTAAGTTCAGTTTCATAGCAAGCGTAGCAAGTAACTTTGTTGCAGTGTGAACTGTAAGAGACATGAAACCCCAAGCAGAATGGGTTAAGATGACATTTTCCTTAGAAAATGCCTGTCCACCAAAATTGAAAGTGTGATCATAACCTGCTGGTTTTTATTAACTTTTTTTTTACAAGTTCTGCGTTTTGGCTGCTAGATCAGAGCAGTTGCTACAATGGAGCCCTGTTGTAGCTTTCAGGTCATGCAGATAAGACTAAAATAGATGTACTCTTCCTAGGCTGTGTCTGTTAGATTTGAATTTTTTTCACAGGGAAAAGCCTTGTCCACCAAGGTGACTAAGAACATTTCTCTAGTGTACCTGATAAAAATACTGAAAGATTTTGATCATACATTGATGCAGAAAAGGCACACTTGTTTATGATCAAGTTGCAGGAGGGAGACGGTTTCTTCTACCCAGATTTACTCCCAAAAGACAATATTTACTGGCCAGTCTGTATAATGTTGCAATCTATGCACACAAATATAAAAGGAAAGACAGACAACTTTCATAAGAATAGTTATTCTGAAATGATTTACTGGGAAAGCAAACCTCTGGGGTTGCAATGACTTTTTAAAAATGTTGTTTTGCTTAGAATCAAGCTAAGAACATAAAGGAAACACCCACACCAGGAAACCGATGCACTTAATTAGATCTCAAATTTGCATTCAGTTTAAGGATGGATCGAGTTAACTTTTGTCCCTTTTGTGTGCACTTTTGCAGCGTGTAAATTGAGGGGGGGAAGGGAGGGGAGGAATCAAATTATTTCATCTATCTTCCCAGAATTTGAGTTTGCTGCTACAGGCTGTCAGCTACCAGCAAACGAGCACTTCATTTAAAATATTGTTAAAAAGTTGGGTTCAGTCCTGTTGCATCTGGTATGCAGATGGGATGCTACTTTTTGTTCAAATAAACAGAAGAAGCAATTAAGCCCCTTTTGGAGTAAGATATCTGAAACAATAGGAGGCACCATCTGAAGCATGAGCTCAATCAGATGCTGAACAATATGGATAGCAGAGTTTCATAAAAGGTTGAATGCAAGCATAGATTGGCTAAGTGGGAGTGGTTTTTTGCCTTTTTTCCCTTGTTTTTTTGGAGTTATCTGTGTATGAACAAAGATATGACCAGAACCAGGGATGGTGGCAAGAAAGAACAGAGAAAAATGTCCTGAAGTCCCCAGTTTGTTATCCAGTGTCCGGAACTACTCTGAAGGAGCAAAGCTGTGACTTCAAGCTTTGTCCTCCTGCCTGGCAGTTCTGTGTAGCACCCTGTGACCCCACAGACTGTCACTGCTGCAGGACGATTGCAGGTGACTCCCTCTGTCTACGGAAAACCAACTGATACCCAGAGATCCGATTTGTTTTCCAATTTCAGGCACCCTATTGACTCAGCCACACAGAAGAATGCAGTATGCTTGCATCTTTGATAGTGATTACTGTTCTCTTTATATTTGCAATTAATTTCATGGCAAGAACAATTCTATACCTTTTTTCTTTTCTTTTTTTTTTTTCTTTCTGACTGCTGCTGACAGCTTTTACAGTGGAATATTTGTCCCAGTAGAAGAACAGACAGACAATGTACAAGAATATCGGTACAGCACAGGAATATACAAAGTCCTCTTGGAAAACAAATATCTTCAAATGATACCTTGGTTCTCCTCAAGCATGTCATACTGACATATGAAGTGACAAACACATGCACTCATGGTTTATGGAATGTGACGTATCCTCTCTTAAAATAATCTTCTTTATGTGTCCCTGAAAGTTCTACCTCATTAAAACAGATAAAGTAGTCTTCACCCTGCCTTTTCTTTTCTTCCTCCCTCCAGAGGAGTCAGGTGCAAACATCCTCCTCCATCAGATTCCTGCTAATAGACAAATGCTTGGAAACACACTTTTTTTAAGAGTGCAAGCTATTTAATGTGACGGCGCAACTTCTCATATTTTCCCATGAAATGTGGAAGTAAGATTTCTCCCCAAAGGTTCCACCTGCCCATCTTGGAAGAGCTGTTCTCAATGGAAGCCAAGAAGGTTTGGTGGCTGAGACATTAATATCTATCTTCCAAATCCCAAGCTCATGTCAATGTCAGTGCAAATAATTGATCCCTACATTTAATGGTCAAGTAGATACAAACAGATCACCTTGAAATAAAATAGTATGTTTTTGTTGCTGTTAACAAGATTATTTTTTTTAAAGAATAATAAGCTATCCTTTGAGAAGGTGGGAATAGAACACAGTTGCACAATGTTTTTGTAAAAAGTATCAAAGTGTTTAACATCTACAGCTGCCATGTACAGATGCAAAAGAGGTAGACGTAGGGGGCAGAAACTATTTATCTAATTCAATTTCAGCCTGCAAATAGCTTTGGTCCTAAGATGGTTATGAAAGCAGAAAATTATTGCAGCCCTATTTGGTTTCTTACACTGCCGGAGATGTGTCCTGTAACCCAAATCATGTGACCTTTGCACCTCAGTTTTCCATCTATAGAATGGAATTAATATTGCTTCCTTGCCCTGTAAGTCACCAAGAGAATAAACACATCAGTAACAATGGGGTTGACACCATCCTGCAAGTCCTGTGGGCAGGAAATGATAAATTCCTGGGATCCTAAAGTCTCCAGATTTGAAAAAGAAGGAATTTAATATATTTTTGTTCTATTAATGCAGCTTCCCAGGATATCAGTGCAATAGGGATAAGTATATAGATGGCAAAGCAGAATAAATAAAGATGTGGATCATTGGAAAGAATACAATCTCAGAACTTCAGCCCCCAAATCTCCTAATTTTCTGAAGTCCTAGTAAGTATGACAATTTGTGGCGGTGACCTTGTTGAAGTTGGGATTGCCAAAGGATAAAAGAAGCAGAGAGTATTATTATGTCATAAAATATCTTTCATTAAGCCAGATGACATCTATGGAGGGGGAAAATAGATGAGCTTTCTGACCCACCTCATGCCTGAAATATGGTCTGAGGAAGATCCTGGACATATGTCAGCTTGTTTGTCAGTCTAATAAGAGGCACTACATCTTCTTACAAACTTTGTCATGTACAGTATAGTACACAGTTAAAATACATTGTGGTCAAACAAAAGGTTAAACAAAACCAGAATTGAGGGGGGGGGGGGGGGGGGGGGCGCGCCTTGAGTGAAATGAAAAACATAACTTCATGTCAATTCAAATTCTTCCTGGGTTGAAACAAAATGTTTCTTTCAGCTTTTAGTAACCTTTTGCTTAATCGTATTTCTACAGGTCCTTTTAAAATGAATTACTGGTTTAACATTAAAAATCAAGGCTTTTACAAATAAATCATATTTCTGGTATGAAACATTTTGCTTAAAATGTCAAAGTGAAATGTTTCAGATCCCTTAATGGATGTTACCCTTATCTTTATTGGTAGGAACCACACTCCAAACTTGACACACTTGCAAGTAAGACTTGCTCTCTCCATCAAAACTCAGTTTGGCAAAGTTGATATTCACTCCTGCTCCCCTTAAAGCCAGTTTTATTAGAGTTCAAACTGCATAGGACTCCAGGCTGTTAAATTACACTTAAAATACAGTGATGCTGACATGCCTTTGGGTTTCTATCTGTGCATATAATGAGTCTGCATTATACCCTTGTCTATATGTTGGTGCATTTACTCCTGCTTTTGTTGATCTTATGATACACCACTGATACCTTCTGACTTTTGCAAGCTGTGGTGAAAATCCCTGGAGGAAAAATATTTATCGTTAACAAATTTAATGAAGCTTGTGTGTTATTTTCATGCGATTTTGCCATCTTTAATCTTGATGGCACAGCTTTAAGGATGAAGAGGAGAAAAAAAGGCAAATGGAGTCTGATACAAAGCCATGGAGCTGAGAATGTTTAGGTGAAAATCAGATGTGAAATCACGTTCAGAATCAATTCCATTGACTAATATTCCACTGCAAAAACGAAGAGAGAATTAGATAAAGGCAGAGGGAACCTTTAACTTCTTTAATCCAACAAGTTGTTGTTTACTTGCTGAAACATTCCTTGTTTTAAATGTAAATCATGGCATGTTCCTATAGCAAGTACTCCCAGGGTTACCTCATCTCTTGTGGTAGATTTCCTGGGGCCAGTCAAATATAACGTGCTTCCAGATGACTCCTTTTCATCCAGCAGCAAGTCTGAGGTTTGTTTAAAAAGCTATTGAAAGTCAGAACTGAGCAAACTGAAGCGTTAGATTCAAGTATGAACTTGATATACTGTACTTTCCGTGAACCTGTACAGCAACAACCGCTAAATCTCTTAACGAATACATGTCAATTAAGCCTAGGGCTATGAAGACTGACTTCACCCCTCTGCCCTGGTCCCAAGCCCTGACATGTGCTCCTTTCCAGGCTGTTTTGAGGTAAGCCATCTCCCAGGCAACATGCTTTCACCATCTCTCCCGTGCTCTTCTCTTCTCCTTTCATATATAACATAGCAGCTGAGCATCACCGACCTATTTAAGTGTGTCCAGCAGAATGCCTTTAGCACACAGGTTTATGAGTAAGAAATTAGCCTAATTAAAAAAAAAAAGACTTCACTTAGCTCTTAACACTTATTATTACCCTACCAAAGGTCTTGATTTAAGGGAGTGAAGGATTATTAAATGAATATTTCATATGAGTATGAAATATTCATGTCTGCTATTGATTTTTTAATTTTATTTTTAATGGTGGTTCCCTTTGTCAACACCAGCTACTCTTTTATATGTTATATTCCATTGATTTGCATAACAGACCACTACATTGCTCTTGTATGATATTCTGCTGTTGGACAAGCATAGGCCATAAATTAATGGGAATTTTTTTTTTTTAAATTTGAGGATGCCAGAAATGGAAAAGGATGGTAATGTTGTTGTTTGTAGGCTGGGGAAGCGTATGTCCCATGTAGAGTTGGATTAATGTTGCAAGCCCCTCTTTAAACCAGCTGCACAGTCCTGAAAAAGAAAAATTGATTTGGTGGTTTCTTTAAGCTTTTATGGTGTGTTTTCTCCTGAATTTTTTTTTTAAAAATGTATTTTTCTAGCAAGAATGTTTGATAAAACCACCAGCTGTGAAACAGTGTTTCAGAATACTTGTAGGATGAGAGCTACATGGCAAGATGGGGCAGTCATACCCAATAAGCAGTCACAACAGAGTTCAAATCTTAGCAGCTGTTTACAAGAAAGTGTAGATTAAAGACTTTGAATAATGAACAGATTGTTCCCAAATGGATTGCAAATAAATTTATGTAGAAAGTGGTCTATATCATGATTGCACTGACTTTTTATTCTCCTTTCTTTTCAGAGGTTGACTTCCCCCCTTTTTTTTTGTTTGCAGTTTCGTTCTATAATTGTGGCTCTTAGACTATAAACTATCACATAAATTGTGACAGGCCTTAAGTAATTTTAGTAGGAAACTTCAGAATAGAGAGGTAATGTAACAAAGGAGATGCAAAATAACCTGATGTACTGGTAATATACAGTAAGATTTTAAAAGAAAATGCATATATAGTAAAAGAAAACAAACTGCTATGTTGCCTTGTCTGTTCATTGCACTTAAACCTTCTCTTGCCATCAGAAGTGAGGGGCACATTTCCAGAAAACCAGTTGTGCTAGGCAGGGGAACCCAGCTAGCTCCAGAGACAGAAGATTTTCCATCTCCCTTGATTTTCTCTTTAAGAGAGTATGTGACAAACTAGCTTGACTGCATCAATGAACTGACTTGTTAAGGAAATGTCTATGTTCCTTACATAAATACTCTCCCTCTAGTAAATCTTTTTCACACCTCACAGAGTCTTAAATTATGCTGAGTTAATACTTATCTGAAGAGAATTCATTAAAAAGTCAAGCCTCAACTATCATTGTGTACTTCTTAGCTGATGTCCATCTAAGAGCATCGCTTAAGGTGCACCTAAGAGCTGCCAGGAGGAGGTCCAGTGATTCAACACCTCTCTTGCAAAGCTTAGATCAACTTTGTACTCTCTTTAAATGAGGTACACTTGCGTCAAGTGGGCACATCACAGTGCTGCATGAGTACTGGTTGGACTCCTCTCTGGTTAAAGAGTAGGTTGACAAAGGATTCTAGATCACAACAGTTTAGTAGCCTTTATATGATAAGAGCTATGAAAAATCCTAGTGACCATGTCTGTTATTGCACTAGGTGGTGTATATGAGGGGTACCTCTTGGGCTAAATAAATAAAAACAAATGAAGAATATCTGTAAGGAAAGCCAGCGACAAGCATGAGTGTAATGAGAACTGAAAATGGGTTAGTTACTGTTTAATGTTTTCATGTTAAAATTTGAGGTAACTGCATGTCTAAGCTTTACTAGCCTGTTGCGATGTGATAGTTCTTTGTCTTAAACCTCTTAGTTTTAAACTTTGCACTGTTCATCTGCTAAATACTAAATCAAGACTAAGTTATATCATATTAGAGAAAGAGGAGACTTAAGTTAGAGATGCTTGGTTGGAGTTAGGAGGGCTATTATGGCAAAGATGAGGCAGTCATAAAATATGTGCTTCGTGTCGTAGCAGAGAAATAGCTCAGCTCTGGAGAGTGCTTCTCCTTGCCACTCATTCCTACACTCACACTGCCAAAATGAAATATTTGGAAGTACTGGCCATCTTAAAGCAGAAATAGCAAGAGAGTTGACAGTAAAAAAGTAAAACCCCAGTGAAACAAAAAAGGAACAGATTATTTGTCCCAGTGTAAGAGCACAATGAAGGCATTGGTTTTTCTCTACAATGTCTTGAAAATAACTAGCAGATTTTTTCCCTTATTTTAATGTAAAAGGAGTGTTATGAACTATTATTTCAAGCAGCCAACTTTTAGTCTAGTTTAGGCATGTTCTCACTACAGCATCTGAGTGCATGGATAATTATCAGCAGGCATAAAATAAACTGCTCCTTAAACTAAGGGCGGATAATAATCTTTATTAAAAAGACTCATAAGTGTATCTCTGTCTTTAACTATTTGCTTAGTTCTACTGATATGGCCATATATGTAAGGATGACTGGGTGAGGTGAGGTTGATGCAATTTAACTATGCTCCACTGAGTAAGGACAGAACTTTCAGAAGTGAGATTATTATTGATTCCCTTTTAAATTGTGTACACTCAGCCACTGACTTATTAAAGCAGGACTGGTTGGCTGGTTTTTGGATATGGATTTTTTTTTTTCCCCCTCTTAGAAAAGCAGTAAAATGTTTTCCACAAACGTATCTACTTTTCCTTGCTGCATGAGAACAGTGCCTTCTAGACACCATACTGAAGAAAACAAAGCCATCTTGCAGTTGAATATTGAGCAAAAGTGGCTTGGGATAATAGCAGGGATAATAATACTTAAGCTTGAGATCTATGTTCTGTGTTCATGATGAAGTACTGCCCATCATAGGAGAAGATCAGGTTCAAGACCATTGAAAGAACCTGAATGTGCACAAGTCTGTGGGACCTGATGAGATGCACCTGAGGGAACTGGTAGATGAGGTTGCTAAGACGCCCTCTATCACACCTGAAAAGTCATAGCAGACTGATGAAGTTCCCAGGGACTGGAAAAGGGGAAACGCAGCCCCTGTTTTTAAAAAGGGTGGGGGGAAAGATGACCTGGGCATCTACAGGCCATTCAGTATCATCTTTGTACCAGGTAAGATCATGGAGCAGATCCTCCTGGAAACTATGCTAAGGCACATGGAAAACAGAGAGGTGATTGGTGACAGCCAACATGGCTTCACTAAGGGCAAATCGTGCTTGACAAATTTGGTGGCCTTCTATGGTAGGGTTACAGCATTGGTGGATAAGGGAAGAGTGACTTATGTCATCCACCTGGACTTGGGCAAAGCATTTGAATCTGTCCCACACAACATCCTTGTCTCTAAAATGGAGAGACGTGGATTTGGCAGGTGGACCACTCAGTGGATAAGGAATTGGCTGGATGGTCATACTCAAAATGTTGTAGTCAAAGGTTTGATGTCCAGATGGAGACCAGTGGCAAGTGGTGTCCCTCAGGTGTCTGTACTGGGACCAGTATTATTCAACATTTTTGTCAGGGACGTGGACAGTGGGATTGAGTGCACCCTCAGCAAGTTTGTGGATGACACTGAGTGGTGTCGTTGATACTTAGAGGGATGGGTTGCAATCCAGAGGGACCTTGACAGGCTTGAGAGGTGAGCCCATGTGAACCTCATGAAGTTCAACAAGGCCAAGTGTAAGGTCCTGCACCTGGGTCAAGGCAATCCCAAACATGGATACAGGCTGGGCAATGAGTGGATTGAGAGCAGCCCTGTGGAGAAGGACTTGGGGGTATTGGATGGAAAAACTGAACACGAGCTGGCAATGTGTGCTCACAGCCAGAAAGCCAGGTATATTCTGGTTCACATCAAAAGAAGTGTGACCAGCAGGTTGATGGAGGTGATTCTTCCCCTTTACTCTGCTCTGGTGAGACCCCACCTGCAGTACTGCATTCAGCTCTGGGACCCCCAACATCAGAAGGACATGGACCTGCTCAAGTGGGTCCAGAGGATGGCCATGAAGATGACCAGGGGGCTCAAGGACCTCCCCTGTGAAGACAGGATGAGGGAGTTGTGGTGGTTTAGCCAGGAGAAGGCTCTGGGGAGACCTTATAGTGGCCTTCCAGCACTTAAAGTGGTTCTACAGGAAAGATGGGGAGGGATTCTTTATCAGGGAGTGTAATGATAGGATGAGGGGTAACAGTTTTAAACTGAAATAGATTTAGATTAGATGCAAGGAAGAAGTTCTTCACTGAGGGCGGTGAGGCACTGGAAGAGGTTACCCTGAGAGGCTGTGGCTGCCCCATCCCTGGCAGTGTTCAAGGCCAGGTTGGATGGGGCTTGGAGCAACCCGGTCCAGTGGAAGGTGTCCCTGCCCATGGCAGGGGGGTTGGAACTAGATGAGCTTTAAGATCCCTTCCAACCCAAACCATTCTATGGTTCTATGATCCATTTTGATAATGGGATTCTGGGCAAAAATGTGTTTATAAAGGTTTTTCTTCCTTTAAATGGAAGAACCATGTTCAGCTTGAGATTACCTCCCGTGAAGGCAGTGGACCTTCAGTGTAACTACCAGTGGGCAGAAGTTGTTACCTCATTTGTTTTCTAAGCAATTTTGTCACATTGCAATTCCTCCAGGAATATGCAGATTAAATGGCAGAACTAAAAGCTGAAGAATCATAAAAGCTGTAACTTCGTTCTCCTAACTACAAGAGCTGGAAGAGGATACTTTAATTTTTAAAATCTCCTGTAGATTTATAAAGGCAATAGTGGAAGTACCACTGGCTGTCAGTTCTGACAGCTGTCAAAACTTATTTAATAGCAGCAGCTTTACAGAAATCATATTTACACCCAAAATGAAGCATTTTCTCTCTCTGTGTTTTCACTGAAATAATAGTCAAGTTCTTTATAAAATTATTTCTATTGAATTATATATATGTATAGATATATCTTTAAACCAAATATTGCAAGACCTACTGTCCCTCCCAAAACCTCAAACCAATTAGGGTGCATCAGAGAGGTTTGGGAAGGATGGGATAGTTTTGTGGCATTTCTAACAGTTTCTCTGTAACTGCAGCTGCAAGTGGCACTGCTGTGCTGCCCTTTCAACATGTGCTATGCCTTTGTGCTGCTCGAAGTAAGCAGATGTGCTAGTACCTGTTTGCTGTTTATTTTTTTCCTCATTCTGGATAAGTCTGGGAGTTGCAGAGTTTCTGGGGAGCAGCTTGTTAGTCTCCAGACCTTTGCAAGATGTTGCACTAGGTCACAGCAGAGATGAGGTTTGAATGGAAAGATGGAGCCAATCATTCCCAAATCCAGAGTAGCTTATGCTGGCTTGCTGAATTTTCTTCCCATTCCAAAACAAAAAAAACCCCACAAACCAAAGCATAGTGATTATAACCTCTTCTGAAAACAGCACTTACAGGGACAGAGGAAACGTATTCCGCTGTGCGAAGGACCCAGCCCCCAGGCTGGCTGCAGTGAGGCTACTGCTGTGAGACAGCTCTTCCATGGGCGCAATCCTAGGAAATTACTCGAATGTTGGACCAAAACTACTGTGTTTCCAAAATATTGCTCAGCAGGCAAGATTGAGACCAACATGGAATTGCAAGCATTTAATAATACTCTTAAGGTCATTCTGTTGGGATGCAGTCAAAGCTGAGCAGCTTATTTGGTTTAAGGAAAGTTCACGGATTGTGTGCAGATGCATTCATGGGTGGGGATATACCCATGTTCTCTTAATGAACATAGCTAATTCCCCACAGGAGCGATGGTCTTTGGCCACTCTACTTGGCAAATAGGGACCTGGCTTTGCCCTCTGCGCTTCTCTACCAGAAAATTTTAGGGTTTCTTAGAGTGGGAGGGGAATGTAGGCAAAACTGAGCATGGTGGAAGATGGATCACGGCATTTTTCTTCTGGACTAGGGCATCTGTGCACTTCATTCCACTTTACACCACTGTAAGGAAGGACTAAATGTAATTTGACTAAATGTAATAAGTGCATGCTTTGGCACTTTGGTGCCCTGTTTTAAATATGTCTACTGGCATTTCTTTGAAATAGAGTAATCCTGATAGTGGTCACTGATTGCTTTCTGGTTTTTGTAAAGGACTCTGTCCTTTACAAAAGACTGACTGAGGAACATCACTGATTGGAAGAGATTGTAGTCTAGAGTCTTTTCTTCCTCGAAAAGCAACTACAATTTCAAAACCACTGTCAAGGCACTGTAGAGCTAGCACACAACAGCTGAGAAAAGTCTTTGAGTAATTGGATCTCAAACACAAATAAAGAAGGGTGGTTTTCATCATGGATACACCATTACTTTGACATTTTCTCTTCAGTTAAAGTGGATAAAAGTTTACATTTCAGCTATCCAAGTGAAAAATAAAAAACAATCCAAACTAAACTGTTAGGTTTAAACTGAAGTTTAAAACTGCAGCTCTGCCATCACTTCAGAAAGGACTTTGCAGATGCTCTGGTGCCTGAGTCAGGCAGCAGACCAGAAAGTTGACAGTGGCTAGAGCTGCCCTGGGGACCGTGTCTGCAAACACACTGCAGGCACACGTAGAGAGCAGGAGTGAGAAACCTCTTGTAAACCACCCTTGCAAAATGCACCCTCTGAAAGAGATGCTCCGATTTCAAGAAAATTAGGGGATTCAGTGTGGACAAGTGGCTCAGCAAGATGTTCTCATGTGACAGTGGAGCCAGGATGCCCTGGTTGCTCAGGGTATAAGCAGGAGAAGACAGTTAAGCAGAGAAGCTATTTCCACCTTGGGTGAGGAAGTTGAGGCGAGTGTCAGGGAACACTCCATCTTTTAACTTACACTGTTTTAAAAAGAAGGGAAACTCCAGACCAGATAACACCACATGGAAAATTTTAACCCACTTGAGGAAGGTTTTATAATATTTGTTATTTGCTGGGGAAAAGGGTTTTCTAACAGGAGATGCCGAGCAGTGTTATTTATGACTGGGAATCCCAGTTTGTTGTGTAGTGATGAACTGGTGCCTACTCTCAGATGTTCTTAGTCCATATGTAGCATGAAGACTCTTTTCCCTTCCTGCCTTTTTTTTTTCCTGTTTGTTTTTTGTTTGTTTGTTTTGGGTTTTCTTGTTTGTTTGTTTTATTTCGTTGCCAGACAGCTTGCTGAGAATTTCAGTTCATTCCTCCCACAGCTCCCATCCCAGGAGAGCTCAGTATGCACCAGGTGTCTTCAAACAGCAGCCTGAGGGCAACACATGGCTGGCAAAGGGCAGCTGAGAAACTCACGGACAGTCTGCAGCCCTACTGCCCTGGGGTGACTGCTCACCCTGTTGGGAAACGGTCATGTCGTGGCCCAAGCCAGTCCCATACCACCAGTAAAACCCAGGACTTGCAGCTTGTCCTGGTTTCAGCTGGGATAGAGTTAACTGTCTTCCTAGTAGCTGGTACAGTGCTATGTTTTGAGTTCAGTATGAGAAGAATGTTGATAACACTGATGTTTTCAGTTGTTGCTCAGTAGTGTTTATACCAAGTCAAGGATTTTTTTCAGCTTCTCATGCCCAGCCAGGGCACAAGAAGTTGGCACAGGACACAACCAGGGCACCTGACCCAAATTGGCCAACGGTGTATTCCATACCATGGGACGTCCCATCTAGTATAGGAACTGGGAAGTGGGGGCGGGGAATCACTACTCGGGGACTGGCGGGGTGTCGGTCGGTGGGTGGTGAGCAATTGCCCTGCGCATCCTTTGTACATTCCAATCCTTTCATTATTGCTGTTGTCATTTCATTAGTGTTATCATTATTAGTTTCTTCTTTTCTGTTCTATTAAACCGTTCTTATCTCAGCCCAGGAGTTTTACTTCTTTTTTTCCCCGATTTTCTCCCCCATCCCGCTGGATGAGGGGGGAGTGAGTGAGCGGCTGTGTGGTGCTTAGTTGCTGGCTGGGGTTAAACCACGACACAGCTCTGGATGCCTTCCTCGCAGAAGTGTCATCAGCCAGGCACCCTCTGAGGGTCTCTGCTCTGCCCACTCCTACCTTCCTCGGGACACCCTAAAAACTAGTGGAACACTCCTGAATAGTCAGGTCCTTTTCTGAAAACCCACCTAGCTGAAAACAGTGAAAAGAGAAGAAAAGAAATCACTTTTCTTCACCGGAAGAACCTCAGAGTGCTCACTGTGCATACATTTATTTACAAGCTCTGTTTCGCACTGGCCCTGAGCAGCGTTGTGATTGCAGGTGGCCCTCCTGGCCTGGGAAAAAAGGAGGAAGCAGATTAAGAGGAGAAGGTGGGATCAACAAGTCTTTGGTGAAGGAGGCAGGTATGTGTGGAGGCAGGAGATCTCACAGTGTTTTGAGACTGCTTTGAAAGAAAAAAAAAAAAAAAACACTTAGCAAAATGTCAATAGTTTGAGCGAAAGGTGCTGGAGTGCCTAGAAAGGAAGACTCCTACATTTTTTTTCAACCATAAAATACGATGTTGTGGCGCTAAAGTGTTGTATTTATTTTAAATTTGAAATGTTGCAAATATTTTTATCAAATAATGTACATACAGTTCCAGGAATTTTCTCATTTGTTGTGTGTGTCTTTTTTATTTGTTTAAAAAAAATAAATTGTGTACATATGAGTAGAATCCTCCATTTCAGTGTACACTGAGAACAGTCTTCAGTGAGTAGTTATTCTAGTTACTAAAGATTTTATGAATTAATGTTACTTGCTTTTTTTTTTAGGCTGGATTTTTGTGAGTGAGTGTGTGTAGGGGTCAAATATATCTGGAAGGCAGAGCAATAAAACATGATTATCATGAAAAATTATCATTTTGGAAAGTAATGCTATAAAATCCTAGAAGAAATTGTTCTGATTTACTCTTTTGTACATACTTCTGAAAAGGCTCTCTTCTCCTTCCCCCCAGCCTAATTGTGAGCTGGAGCCTAAATTATTCAAGTAATGACCCAAACACACACACACACACACAAAAAAAAAGTCAGTATTGATACCATGTCACGTCTGGCAAAAGCCAAAATTAAACAGCAAGTTATTTACCCCGTGGTGGCATGAGGATATCGGGTTCAGATAGATTTAATTTATCAATAGGGTCAGGCTGCACTGAATATAAAATCAAATTACACTGAAGCAGATGTTGAAGTCCAAGCAGAGAAGGTGTAGATTGATTGAAGAAAGGCAGCCCATCAAAGGGGCCTTTGTCCGGGTTTGACTGGGTGAAGCAGCTGACAAGTGGCCATCGGATACTGCAGCCAGGCAGCTGCATGATGGGAGTTTGACAGCTGACTTCGTTAGGGCCCCTAGGAGATGCGTGGGGCTGAATCTGTCCTTTAATTGAGCTGGGCCAGGAAATAACACCGAGAGGGCAAATGGGAGTGAAAAGGGCCGAAGCGAACCCAGAGGCTAGATAGGTGAATCTAACACTCTTACAATATTCAACACGTGCGTTCTGTGGGTGTGTGTATTTATTACTGCTCTGTGTACTTATCACCAATCTTAAAAGCCTTCAGAAGTCAAAATATATACACAGCAGAGAAGTCACTGGGAAAGTTTCAGCCCAGGTGTGGTGGAGGGTGAAAAAGTGCATTGATCTGGGAGCCCCCCAGGCAACAACTCTGTATGAATAGCCTCCCATAACGTACCATTCTGGGAAGAAATCTTGCATTTCTGTTTGCATCAATAACGTAATTTCCTGTTACTTAACACGTAAGGTAAAGTCTATAACGCAAATTCTGAGAGTTGTGTGCAGTTTTTCTGTTTACAACTCAGTGGTGTTTTCTCCTGGTGTAGCGCTTCAAGAATCCGTCTCAGAGCATTCATCATTGTAAAAACCTAGATTGAGTCAAAATGTTAATAGAAACTCTGTATTAGTCTGCCTCGCCTGGCTTTTTATCTCACGTTGCCAAGAGTCTGGGTTGATATTTAAATACGGAGTGGAGGTGATGGATGCTCTGAGGGGGTGGAGGGAGAAAGTCCTTCAGTCCATCCTCAGGCAAAATGTTGACAGAAGGCAGGGCTCCCACGGAGGGAGACAGGCTTTTGGTTGTAATATAGACTGTACTTTTTAAGTGTTCCTATCAAAGTAGCCTTATGTGATGCTCAAGCTAATTAATATGAAAAAAGGACTGTGGTGCAAAGCTGTGGCTAGTAATCTGAGTCCTCTAGCATCAATGACACTTAGATATATCTATCAAGTGGAGAACAGACTCCTTTATGTTCTCTCAAAGCATAAATATGTGATCAAAGAAATAACATGCACTAGAGCTGCCCTTAAGCAATGACCCTAACCTTTTGCCTCTCTTTTCATCACCAGTATCCCCAAAGCACTCAACAGATGTCAAATACAGTTAAAGGAGGGCATATCCGTGCACCTAATTTGGAGGCAGAGTAATTGCTGGCAAAAGTTGCCAAATTCTAATGTGGTTGTTCAAAAGCTACCTTGATTTACATACCTGTGACTAGTAGAGTTTTACAAATTATTAGCGTTGAATATTTTGAACAGTGAGACATCAGTGACCATTTTTAGTACTAAAGTACTAAACTGTGTGGAAGCATGGACTGTGAGCTATCTCAGTCCAGGTAGTCTGTTGATTTTGTGCCTATACAGCTCTTAATTTGGTTGCCATCCCTACAAACCTATTGCTGTTTATGCAATGTATACTAACAGCAAAATGGTCCAAAATCTGCCCTAAGATGAGGTGCTGTTAAAAGTATGTATCTGCCTTGTACAGCATATTCACAGGGTATAACAAAAAAAAAAAAAACAAACAAAAGCTTTTGAGATTGCCCTGGTTACTTCATGGAACTTTCTGTCTTCCAGTGAAGTGGTTTGCTCCTGCTACAAGTAAACCAGTTCTCAGTTTTATTACCTTCCTGGTGTGCTCCAGCAGTCTTTTCTGCCAGGCTCTACAGGGCTTTCATTCAAAGGAATGAACCCCCTGAATCAGACCAGGAGATACTTTTTCTCCCTTAAGACACAAAAAGATATTTAGGCAGCTAGTGTCCATGGAAACTCTGCAGGGGCTGGAGACAACTCTAGAAGTCTCCCTCTTTGTTTTATAAGTTGCTTAAAAAGAGAACGGGGAGGAGAGGAGAGGAGGAGGCAGGGAGAAGGTTATAACTTTCTGCTCAGAGAGGTGGTTTTTTCTCACCGTAGTGGGGTGGAGGTCTTGATTTCCAGAGAGCTGTTCATGGTTAAGAGCCTATTTGCCAGAGAAAGTGGATCTGATCCTATATTACTTTTCTAGTCTCATTTTTAGTTTAAGCTACACGAGAAGGCACTGAAAAATCTCCTCCACGCAGATACTCGTTGTTATCTGGAGAGCTCTCCCTGGTACGCTGGCCACACATTCAACAAATTAATGACTAACTTGTAGCCAGAGACCTAGAGTAACCTCCAAAAACTGTGGGCCAGGAAACTTTGTTTCAGTTCTGGTCTCTGTGATGATTAAGTAGAGTTCCCTCCACAAGACTGCTCAGGTCCAAACTTTTATATAAATTGTTTTGTGATCTGGTTAGGCCTGGTGCCAGCCATGCTTCCCCATGTGAAGCGTGTTTACAGCTGGAGTAGGACCTGGAGGAGGAGGGAAGGAGGATGATTTATCTGAAATCTGGTTTGATGCCTGGAAAATAGGCATATTATGTATAAAGAAAATTACATCCACTTAGATTGCTCCAACGTGCTTTACTTTCTTTTCCCCTTATCTAGAGAAACACTGAGCCAGGATACAGGCACATCTGAGAAAGATTTGGGGAATATGCCTTCTCTTCTGCTTCTTAGAGCAGGAAGCTTTGCACCCTGTATAAAAGACTCAAGAATAAAACTGAAAGGCAAATCCACAGGACAGCTAAAACTGAAAAAGCCTAGATATGCCAAGAGTTTTTTGAGCAGGGGTAAACATTTCTCCTTAACATACACCTTAGCGGTTTTTTTTTTTGTTCAATCTATACCATGAGGGAATTTTGATCAGTCAGCACAGTTGTGCCTCAAAGAACTGCTGTGATTTCCCCATTTTGGCTGGCCTGATGCAGCCCCTTTCTTGGTGGGGCTTTGCCCCTTCTCCAGCTGGTGCAACTGTGACACCACGGACCTGGGTGGCCTCGTGCGTGGCTGCCTTCTGCTCACGGGGAATTTGCTGCTATAGATAGCATGCTAGTGGCTTGGATATAATAAACGTGGTCTTTTAGAAGAGAAGAGACTGTAATCTGTTCCTGTGTTTTCCCAGAGACCGGCAAATCTGGTGTGAGCTATGTCTAATGGATTATTTTAATTCTGGAATAGTTGCTATTATTTCATTTTTCTTTTAGTTTATGTGCCTGCTCCATGCTGTCTTTTCCTGCCTTTCCCTTCTGTGAGTCATATACTTTTTTTGCTATTATTTGCAGTATTTGCACTTTTGATTGCTACGCTTTTATGCGTGAGACCCAGAGGCAAGGAGATCCAGAACACCTTTATGAAGAAGAGTGGTTTTATTGTGTTTAATATTTTCACTCCTGGCAGAGAAATAAAAATGCTGCCATGAAGTGGTGAGCAAAATCTCAGTTGCAGCTTCTCCTAGCGTTAACAGTGGGTGTATTTTGCTGTGGTTCAGTGCAGGTTCCACCAAGCAAACACATGCAGACCTGCCAATTGCTGTAACAGGTGGAAAATTGTTGTTTGCATTTATGGGCCTCCTCGATAATTACTTTAAAACACTCTTATACTCTTTTTGTAGGTTTCTTAATGAGATCTGTACATTTTTTTTGTGTACAAGCAAATTACTGACTTTGACAGAAACTTTTAGATAAAAACATGATAGCCTTTTATAAAATCTTACATTTAGCTAACCCGTACCTGGGTCTGGTGCAAGTGAGACAGCTGGTTCATTGCTTAATAGAGTCACTGTTAAAACCTAATATAATAAACATTTGCTCAATATTGTCTGATTCAGTAATCCTTTGTAATGGCATACGGAAAGTCAATATTCTCCAAGAAATGGCATTGCTCTACAACAGATTCATAGCATAGAGATCCACACGGTAAATTCCCAGCAAAATCAATTGGTTTGTTGTATTTCGTCTGGTGGAATGAACAAAAAACTACAATAAGAAAAAAAAAAAGGGTGATAAACCAAGATTGCAGATCTCCCAGTCTTAGTTTACACCGCAATGCTAACAAGCAGGCGGCTGCCATTTAAACAGGGCAAAACCACTGAGCCTGCTCCCCGTTTTGCTGGTGCCAATGCCAGTGACAGGAAATAGTTACTTTTTTGTTAGCCTAGTATCTTTGTGAAGAAACTCAAGCTGCCTATCTCCAAAATAAAAGATTGAGGAAATTGGATTCTAATTGCATTTTGGAAGTAGATATAGGATCCAGCAAATGATATCAGCGAGGCAAATTAATTCCTAGTGTAATTACACTGACGTCAGTGGAGTTAATCCAGGGATAAATTTGGCCCGATGTCTTCAAGCATTGTTTGCATAGGAGAAATCTAAACAATAACAAAAGTCTTGTGCTTAACCAGAAAGCCACCATGTTTTTTTGAGTTCTTTCTGTTGTAATGGCCAAAAATAAAAAAGATGGTCCAAAACCTCAGAATACTTGTATTTGAGGTGAAATTTTGGAATTACATTCTTTTCTTTGCTGAACTGTTAAATTCCACTGTATTTATCTTTTGATTCTGTTTTTGTTAATACAAAGCTCTTGAGATACTCTGCAAAAGGACAGTTTTGTTCTCTTGAGGGAGAGCCTGTAAGTTTTTCCCCAACAAAACCAGTGAGAGTTGGAAGCAGGAGACAAGTAACCATCCCTGAGACTAGGCTCCCAGTTTGCTGTCTGCATTAAGCCCCTTAACGACGACTAACTAGGGAGTTTCAAACTAAAAAGACTAACTAGGGAGTTTCAACAAGTAGCCGATAGAGGACACAGTGACTACGCTTCCATCATGTATCATGAACTCAGGCCACACGGAACCAACGTCGCCAACCCCCCAGGTTTAAAGGCAATCTTTGGAGTAAGCCAGTGGCGAAAAACTGGCCCTACTCTCCACTTTAGAGCAGGACCTGGTGCATTGGTCTGGGTGTGCAGCTGCTTTTGTGTTTCCCTGCTGTCTTACCAGTAAAGTCCTCTGACCTTTGTTGGGTGTTTGCAAGGTTATGCAGCTTTATTAGAGGCAA
This sequence comes from Astur gentilis, assembly GCF_929443795.1. Classification (NCBI taxonomy): domain Eukaryota; kingdom Metazoa; phylum Chordata; class Aves; order Accipitriformes; family Accipitridae; genus Astur; species Astur gentilis. Next base: position 23,024,566 of record NC_064899.1, on the reverse strand, counting down.
AGTAGCTGCATGGAGCCAGGTCAGGGCTATAAGCAGGCTTTAAACTTTCCAGCCTGGCCCGTTCAAGTACAACAGACAAATGCTTTACATTTGCAGGTTTAACTTTATCAAGCCTGAGTGCTTTGGTACAGTTTACAGGAGAGGTCTGTATATTCTATCCGCCTCTTGGTAACGCTTTAAGAAAACAGAGCTTCCTCAAATGGAGCAAATCTTTGGTTCCTCGCTACGGTTTTATTTATTACCCATATATGATTACTATGATAATATAAGCCTGCTGTGTAAACAGCATGGCACCTCTACATGTAGACACTGATTTATACATCTCATCATCCACTGAAGATAAAGCGGGGAATTGTCCAGCCAAAGAAGATAGCCAGCTAACCTATTAGCTAGTAAAGCACATCTTTTGTTTGCTTGATGTGCTGTTTGGCTCAAAAAAGTGAATAGATATGCTGATAAAAAGGATTATCACATAAATTTCTTCAAGTTGGTATAACTGAATGCAGTGCTGGAGCCGGCAGTTCCTAAATTAAATTCACCCTTCTGTGATGGAGTCAGTAGATTAGTGACTAGACCTTCAACTTTCCAAGTTCTAAGTTAAACGATTGTAGTTATACAAAAGGGGTTTTGGAAAGGCTTGCTTTTCACTTGCTAATTTATCCTTGTGAAGTATAAGGAGTTTGGTTTGGTTTCTTTCCAGTGAGGTATGTGTCCTAATGCACTAAACATTTATTAGGAAACAGAATTTTTATATCAAAGTTGGAAGGCAGATGGTTAAAGTAAAACCCCGCAGGCTCTCCATTCTACTATATAAACAATGGGATCTTTATGTTCTGCCTGTTCAACGTTTCTTGAAAGTTGTTCTTCAGCAAACTGCAGCACCTGCAGTAACCAGAGGCAGCTCTCTTTCACTGGCTTCTCTCGTCTATAGCCAAGGTTCATAAGGTGCTGAGTGCCCAGTTTCCATCACCCTCACTTGCTTTCTGTGCCTGCTGCTTTCAGAGAAATTAACAGGTGTTTGACAGGCGCTCTGACATAACAAAATGTATGTCCTGTGTTGGATATCAGGACAATGAAAATAAGCCCGTGCTTCAGTCTTACTGAAAATTAAACATCAGCTGAGCCTTGGAGAGCAAAGGGCTTTTAGGTGCTGAATTCTTTTTGCGATATAGCCTGTCACAAGCTCGCAACTGGTTTATAATTTATAAACCCATTTTATAATACATGGGAAGAAACCGTGTGATAAACTTACAGGCGTAGAACAAGGTAAATGGGTAAAACGTCGTGCATAGATCACAGGCAGAGCACGTTAATGCACAGTTAAGAGTCCCGTTTCGATTTAACTGGAATGGCAAAATGCTGCGAGGCAGTAAAACATGGGAGTACCTGCGTAAGTACTGAGTTGCAGAGGCTACCTTTGTTAGCTGACTCCTGCTTGAGTATACTGAAAGCAATTAGCTTGTTAAAACACTGCTCCTGCTGCTACCACAGCACACCCAAATCCTTTCCATTCCTGTAAACTAACTAATCAGCCTTTTGCTGTGACTAGCAAAAAAAAAAAAAAAAAAAGAGGAATTCTGCCAGTCAGTCCCATTTGAGCTTTATTCTCTGAGTGTCAGATGTCTATCACATATACTGTGTCCCTTGGAATAATAATAATTGAGCCAGGCAGCTGAGTCTTGCTGTGGGTATCTACAGGGGAGGGGGGCCCTGATAAAAGACTCATCAGTTTCAGCTTAGTTCAGTAGACATCTGTGCAGCAGAGGACCTCGTGATGATCCTGGCAGCAGCTCTTTTCATTTGGGTTTGGCTTTTTGTGCTGAATGCTTTTTGTACTGAGTCCCCGTACCAGCCTGTCTCAGCACTTTCAGAGCCAGGGCTTTTTCTCTTCATAAGCTCTAGGTTTTTTTACAGGCCACTGGGTCTGACTGGAGCTGTATCCAGAATTACAGAAACCAGCAACCACCTGTCACCAGGATATTGTGCACAGTGGAGGGGGAGAGGAGTGGGTTGAGGCGGGGGGGGGGGGGGGGGGGGGGGGCGGGCATGGGGAGATGGAGAGAGCCAGCTGATTGCAGGGGATTTCTGAGAAGCAGGACTTTTGCTTATCCATTTGCAAATACGGGAAAGGATAACGGTGGCTGGAAGCTTTGGAGGGACTGGGGGAAGGGGAAATAGAGAAGCCAGAAAGAAAAGGATTAGGGGCTAAAAGAGACCCTGCCCAGAAAAGTCTGATAAATTCATCTTTTCAGATTCCTTTATCACTGGTAGGATTTGTTCTACATATGATCCCCTCTTAGCTCCGGCAGAATCTACATGCTCTCCACGTGTTTCTTGCATTAACATAATTTGGCAATAAATGAAGGACCGTCTCTTCTGACTCAGTAAAGACTGTATTGTCCACTCCAGTACTAAGATGGGTACCAGGAAAAATACAAAAATCAATTGCATATGTCTCCTGATTCAGTCACATCAGTTGCACCTCAGGCTTTATGGTGATGCAGATTCAGTAGTCTTTTACAGAGGACTTAGGATTACTTTCTGATTTGTGGGGCCCCTCTGTTCTCACTTCTTTCCCTTGGACAGCATTTACAATGTCTGGTCAGTTTATCTGAAATACTACTTTGAATGGTGCAAGCTGTCTTAATACACCAGAGCATACTAAAAATGTTAAGCCATTTCTGTGGAGAATAATTTTATTTTCTAGAAAATAACAAAAGAGCATGGAAACTTTGATGCTTTATTTTAAAGTATCAATGATAAAAGCTGCATCAACCGTGAAAATATCAGTCCTTATTGGGCAGTATAATGTTCTACTCTACAAAGTACGAAGAGCATTATGCTCCCATGGCATTACAGAAGTGTGTAATAACAAGTTAGACAGAATCTGAAAGTTTTTGCCTGAAAAATTTCCACTGATAACGCTAAAGCAGGTCTTTATTGGTCTGAAATTTAGCCATCTGAACTACAGCACCCATTTTGCCTCCCCCTGTGTCTAATAAAGAAAGTGTTATTCCAGAGGTTAATCCTGAGATCAGGCATCTTGGAATAGGACAAATTGCTCTCTGGATAAGATGGTTGCTCCTTTTGGGTATGCTGTGTGCTCTAAAATTGAGATTTAGTTAGATGCTTGACTTTCAGATTATTGAAGTTAAATGAGGTGAATCCCAACCCAGAACACCTGCTTGTGTCCCAGTGTTATTAAAGGAAAGGCATGCCAGAACATTAGGCTGACGTTTACTGTGTGTCATCATTTTTGGGGTCTTCACTTTATCCCATGTATTGTGTAAAGCTTGCTGATGTATTTCTTTCAAGTGCTGTAACGCTGAGGCTTTCTCTAAAGTTATTCATCAGGGGCCACTGCCTGTCACACGCAGTAGGGCAGAAAGTAGGAGGCTCAGCCAGAGCAACTCTGTTACTTGTCAAAGGTATGTGTCCTTACAGTCCTGGGCTTGGTCTCACTCCTGATAAATTCAGTGAGAAAACTGGGACCTCTTGACCTTAAAATGGAGGCATTAGCAAGAATGTAAAACAATGTGATGAGATTAATTTGCTCCTCTGTAACTGAATAATCTTGTGAGTCCTACAAATGAAAGGACATTCCCTGCTTAGAAAAACTTATCTTGCTCTCCTGACTGTCCTACTTTAGCTTTCTCCGTTTCATTCTCCAACACAATACAAGACGTTAAGTGTGTGGGACAATAAGAGACAGAAATATACGCAGTGTTCAAAGTAGGAATGTGGTGATGAGTGCTCCTAAATCAGGATAGCAGCACCTCTCTTGGCTACTCAGAGGGATTTATATTCACACTAATGAAGAACTGGGCCTGTCCAAATGTATTCCTCCTTGTGAAAATTTGTACAAAATATATGTAATTAATGTATAACCTTATGATACTTTCATGAAGTTACGAAAGGTATAATCTATTTTTAGCAGAGGGTGTTACCTGTGTCTTCACTGGGGACTTTAAGATGCAAATGACTAGTTCTCACCTTCACTGATGAGAGGCAACTGCTGTAGTTGTCTAAGGCTGGGATATTATTTTGGTTTTTTCTTTGGTGTGATACTTAAGTATTAACGTCAAAAAGTAAAAGAAGCAATGTAGTATGTAATGACTTCATTAATTTCAATTCCTGTTTTTACCTTTGGGCTTGTCAAAGACTCTGGAGGTGCAGAACTGTAGATATGTACTGAGAAAATTGGAAAATAATAGCTGTATCTCTAGTAACATAAGGCTCTGGTTTTGTCAGTGACCTGTCCCTGCATGTAAGTTACAGTTTTTAATTTAGTACAGGAATGACTGTGTCATACCGCATAAATATGAACATGTGCTACCTAGTCCTGTTGAACTACAATTTTTTTGATGGCTTTAGTAACTAGTGTGCCTGAAAACCCAAGAGGAATCAGGAATTTAATTTATTGCATGGAGAAATAAGAACTAGTTTTGCAAGGGTAACATAAGAGAAGGAGCACAGTATTATTAAGATGTTGGGGACACGAACACACTCCTTATGTCTTACTTATCCACTGAGAACAACTTTGTTTTGAGAGGTGATCTCCTCCAAACCAACAATCTTCTTACAAGAGCTGCTTAATGCAAGTAAATACAAGTCTATACAGCATCTTCACATCGGTTAGTGTTACATATTTGGCTTTAACTTGCAAGTTAGAGGGCACCAATGCATTCATCCTCTTTCTTCTCTGCTAATTTCTATATGGGCTGTATTAGGCCACACACTAACTCAGAATTTTCCCCTTGGTTTCCATAAAAATACATGGCAAGCGTTATTCAAAATATATTAAAGGATTTAACTAAATTCATCTGAAATGTCCCAGTTTTTACTTTATTTAAACCTTTGAAGGATCTCCCCCTGTACCTTAAGTTATTAAAAAATACTGAAATCCTTCAAACTATCCCTAAAGCAAGAAGGTGTTTCCTTGCTCAGAAATCTCAGTAAGTTAAAACAAGGGGAAATGTAAGTGAACCAGGCATAGCTGATATTGGAAACTCCTCTTCGTTGCCAGCACCCGCGCCTGGCCGGCTTACAGAGACACTGGAGGAAAGAGGCTTCCTCCTCCTTTCTTAAATTTTAAGATATTCCTTAAATTACTTTCTTCTATTTAAAACTCAACTGGGATAATTTGAATAGCTAAAATTCCTTTAATAAGTTCACTGAATGACAGCGACTCATTTTGAATTATTTACTGATAATTTTTTCTGATTCTTCTTAAACTTTATGGAAGAAAAATGACATGACAGTCATGTAAAACTCTATCTCCTGAATGAACTTGTTAGTGTGAAGTATTAAAACTAAATTTTGAGGCTCTACTTATTTCTCTTTGTTTTGGGGTTCTGAAAACCCTTTTTCACGTTCCCACTTTGTCTTTATATATATCTTAGACTGGGACATTTTCCCAAGGCTAGGTGAAACTTTCAGCTTCCCAGGGAATTAGAAAATACTGGAGTTGAATATTAAAATTTATGAAGCTTATCCCCCTGCCATTAGACGTGGCCTCAACAAATACAATCTCTGTGGCTTTGCTTTTGGAAAAAAAATCCTATCAGTGCAGATATCTTCATCAATCAAATACATATTTATAAAAGTACCATTTTTCATTTAACCATAAAAAATGGCACTCTTCAAAGATGAAGACTTGTATGTCTGCAAGAGGCATATGAACGCTGCTGCAAAGAAACCCTCAGCCATCCTTCCCCTACAAGGATGAAGCTCTGTTTAAAGACGAGATTACTGACTTGAGCACTCCACAGTTGTTCTTCAGCCCACACCCAACAACAGCCTAACAGCCTCAAAGGCTTCGAGTAATCATAACAGATCCCTGCTCCTGGCTTGCCAGCCCCATGGCAATTCCAGTTTGCTGTGTTAGAGCGCTTGTCTATTCTGGTCCCTACTGGAAGAACAGTAGCCTCAGGAATTAACTTTTTGATTAGTCTGAAAACTCAATCATCTAGCAGAAACAGTAGGAAAATGCCTGCCTGAACAGAGGATGGTAATTCTGTTTTACAACTCTTTCAGGCTACACACCCACCTGGAAGAGGACACCGAAGAAATATTGGTTCTCCTACATTTCTTTCACTGTACATACAATACAATATCTATTTCACTGTGTGGGGGAGTAGGGGAAATAAAGCTCAGCGGGAGCAGCGGCAGCAGAAGTAGCAGAGACAATAGTCGAATAAATATACACAATGCCTTTGGTAGAGAGAAGGCATTTTATCAGGGTTTGACTTGGGAGTAGCCTTCCTCCTCATTAGTTTCCAAACCACGCAATTTTACCTCTTAAAAAGCATGTGGATGCTACATTTAAAATGCAGTCTGAAATTTGATCTCTGGGGCAGATATGAAAACAATACTAAACCAGTACTTTGACAGCTGGCATAAACATAGGTAACTTCTGAGTGTTAAGCATGATGAAGATGGTGGAAACAAAATCTGACCTCCTTAATGTTAACCTGAATTTAAACTGGATGGTGCTGAGCCTTTGCAGATGACAGCAGATGGCTGTGATGAGCTTGCTGTGAGGGAGTTCTGGGGCTCAGGGGAATCCAGGGACCGACGTGATGGATTGTTACCCAGAAACATCTGGACAAGGATCGAAGATGGTCCTGAAGACATTGGGGAAGTGGCATAAAAAGGTCAAGTTGGAGTAAGATGGCTTAAAAAGAATAAACATCAAAGGAAGATCTTTGAACCTGTCTGAGATTCTCCTTGTCATTGTTCGGTGCTAAGCCTGTAAGTGTGATGTCACCTTGTGAGCTATGCCTGGCTTTTGACATAGTTAGGCTGCTATATGGCATGGTTTCCTTACGGGATGCTATTCCAAATTTTAATCTTCCAGTTTCTGCTTGTAGGAGGAGCAGGTCTGGATAGTCCTTCAAAAATGGGCTGAAATGTGGCACGCAATCAGATGACTGTAAAGATGTGTCGGATGACGATACAGCACGTGCACATCAGGTCTCATGCCACCACGTTTTGGTTAAAGGGAGTACCTGGTGTTCATGTACCCTGGTTCAGGGGAATTTATGAATGGGGCGCAGGATGTTCTCTGCATTGTTCTTACAGGACACAGCTTTCAGCATCCATTTGTTTCTGCTGCTCCTCCGAACAGTAAAAAGGCAAAATGTAGTGAGGGAAATTGTGTTTTGGGGTTTTTTTTAGTTGTTTATTAATTATGTTATTTTTGCTATTGACTTGGTACGCATACACCTAGAGGGTTCTTCTGTGGCTGAAAACATGGCTCTAGCCAAGTCAACGTGGGGTTTGAAATAGCTCGGGTTATGTGCAAGTTGAGGTCTTGGCTGACATACTGAATTATCAACATTTCTTCAAAGCTGTTCCCATTTCACGCTTAAAGACTTGGTATCTTAAGAGCCCTTGTAAAGTAACATTTATGGACGTGTCGTTAAATGCATAATCAAATGGCTCTCAAGCAACCCAGGAAAAGGATCATTCTCCTGCTACTCCTTACTGTTGCCTTTTCCCATCGGCTTAGACCCGTCACCGTCCCGCTGTCCCCCTCCCCGGGGCAGCCGCCCGCCGTGGGGTGGCTGTGCAGCTGCGGGACAGGCTCCGCGTTCCAGCCGTGGGAGCGTGGGTGTGCTGGGTCACCCTCCAGCCTGCGCCCGGGACGCTGATGCTGCTCTTGTTCCCCCCGGTGACTCCAGACCGTGCTGCCCAGCTAGATGCTCGCCGGTCCGCCAGCGTGCCACTTTTGTCCTGCTCCTGTGGCACTTGAGGAGGCTCCTTAACACTCCTGTTTCTTCTTTTGCTGTTGAGCATGAATTCTAGCGGGGTGGGGGGGTGGGGAGGATCCAAGTATTCACAACAAAAACACTGGGGAAAAAGAGTTTCTCCATTGAAGTTAATAATCAGCGGGGTCCAAATTACCTCTTATTAGCATTTATTTTACAAAAGAGGCAGGGTATAATTTCACGATAGATGCAGCTTTGGAGAGGGACTATAATCAGCCTCCTGAAGAGCTCTGCCTGAAGTATACGGCTGCTTATTTCTTTTTTCCAAATTGCACCGCTCTCCTTCCCCCCTCTCGCGCTTCCCCCGCCCGCCCTGCTCTCTTTCTTGCTCTCTTTGAATAATGCAATCACTTTGAATAGCCCAGACAGGCCTGAAGATTAGGGAGCCTGTTTGTGGAGCGGGGGGCCAGCTGAATAGGTGCAGGAGGCTGGCTCCCCGGGAAAACAAGGCGCTGGGAACTAGGCCAACTGTGAAGAGCATGTGCTGGGAGGGACTGAATAGGCAAGCAGCCGGCCAGCCCATATGTCAGGCTGTGCCACAAAGACTTCTCTGCACATCTACCATGACAAACAGGATTACCGAAGACAATTAATCTGGCACGCTTTATCAAAATCAAGCGCTGACCCCCAACCTCTCCCCCCAGCATGCAGCAGATGCCACGCTCCAATTCAATGGAGCTCAAGTGTTCCCTTTTTCGCCGCTGAAAGGCATCCAAAGCCTGAATAAGGTTGGCGTGGACTAATTGCAAACACTGTCTGACGGTGACAGTCCTAATCAAATGAGATGAGCTCACCTTTTCTGTAAACTTCTAATGGGAAGGCTGGCGGCAGCTCCCGTTCAGCTGCCGGGAGAAAGAGAAACGCATGGGGCTGAATGCTTTTTCCCCTCCTTTCTCCCCTTTCCCCCTCGCTGCCTGATGGAGGACGGGGACAGCCACACGCATCTTTTTTCAACTCCAGCCTTTCGGGTGTTGCATCACGGGAGGGACGAAGGAGGGAAAGCGTTGGAGCCACCCCTGCGCAGAAGCAGGTCTCTGCTCGGCAGCTGCCAAAGAGGTGCCGAAAGGCAGCGTGCCGATGCTTGCTGCCATGCTAGAAACCAAGATAAACGTCCAGGGCTGAGTCCTTGGCTGACGTCTGCAGAGCTGCAAACAGCCCTTCGGTATTTGACCCGGGCTGTGGGATGTTCCTTGTGAGCTCTGTAGTACAGAGTGTAAATTTACACTCGTTGGAACCAGTCATTTCTTTTCGTCTCCCTCCTGCTTGTTTTATTTTATTTGTATTTCAACATATAGGAGTTTCCAAAAAGCCTGCCCAGTTGACCTTAATAGAAAATGAAAAGTGCAGTTCAATAAGAGGTGGGGGGGAAAGCAAGGGAAAACTAACAGTATTTTATCTTATTGCTTTTGTATTTACCTTACCGCTGTTCAAATAAGCAGCTCAGATGCTTGCCGCTCAACCTGGTAGGCACAGGCCTCTGTTCTACAGAAATCCCTCGTGAGCGGTCTTCCCCTCACAGAAACTCCTTGTCCTCTTGGTTTCAGTCAGCTTGGAGCCAAGTGCAGGTGTTTCTGTATTTCCATCCTCATGCTTGTTAGTATGGATGAAGTGAAGGTTTGCATGCTCATGGGTGAATGGTTCTTCTGAGTGGGGTTTTTTCCCCAAGTTTTCAAGTAAAATTTTTATTAATTTCAGTTAAAATTTGGTAGAACCTCCTCAGTTTTATTAAATAGAAAAACTGATAAAAAAAAATAGTAGTGAGTGTTGCAACACAGAACACGTCTTGCAGGATATTCTACTGTTTTGTAAAATTTGCACAAATGAAAGGGTTGTTTGATTTGGGAAATGTTGTAAGAGCTTCTCATAATGTTTTAATATGGTCTGGTTTTCAATCAGAGAAAGAAAAACCTCTCTCTCTTCTTCCCATACACACGTAAAACAAAAAAGAAGTTTAAAATAATCTTTTTAACTTAAATATTTTTCAAGGTTCTTTTTCTGTCAAAGCGGACAACATTTTGTTCTGACTGGCATTTGCAGTTCCTCATAATCTGTCTTCTGATAGAAAGTTGACATCTAGGTATTATGTCTCTACCTACTTCTAGGGCTTTCCTCAGCATAACACCTGATGCCTCACCAATTTGAATAATTATAACTTTCCTCTTAAAGTAAGGGTAGTAAGGGGCTGATACACCCCGTGTGTAGAGAAGGCACCGAGGGGCAAGGAGTAGATGACTACCTTCATTTCTGAAAGCAACCTGTTCGGGTTGGGAACGCCTGGGTCACAGTTCGACTCTGCCCACAAAACCACGGTCCCTCTGCACACAAACCCGTGATAGTAACTCCAGGAAAGGTCCGCATGTGTCCGCTAACAGCTGAGACCAACGTGGAGCAGTGGTGACTATGGAGTTACTTTCTAGAAGACACGGTGGCTTTGATTAACATTTTTCCCCGAGTCTCAATTCTCAGCACAGTGTGTCATTCTCAGCACAGTGTGTCCTAATTAAAAAAAGACCAGACCTGAAATGATGACTTTGTGGACTGACACCTGCAAAAGGCATCGCTGTGGGAAGGGAGCTTTTGCTGGAGCAGCATTCTCCTGCCTCTAGCTGAAATAGGCAAGAGGTTCTTATTAACGGCGCATTGCTAATGATGCCCCTCAAATCTGTTAATGTTTCTTCCTCCTGCATATCAAGAATGGGATGTTTAAATGCTAGTTACAGATGGAGGAGCAGCTGATTTTGATATTACAATGTTTACACTCCAGCAACATGTTCCAGCATCTGAGAAATGCAGTACTCAAAGTGGCTCCAAGCGGGAAATCAGAAAACAGAGCTAATATTGCTCAAGGCACCCAGCACAGGGCAGCTGCAGATCACGTAGCAGCTCATTGCTGTGATCCTCTGACATCCCATAGCCCAACACTTTCCAGAAATCAAAGGCCAGGTTGTGTTTTTATTCAGAGTGCTAAGGTTGACTTCTAAGAAGTCTCTTGTAATGAAGTGATATACGGAGTTAGGAGAGCTAAGCTGTAGCTAATGGCTGCCGTGCAAGAAAGGTGAAGGAATGAACAACAAATCCTACTTTAAAAAAAAAAAAAAAAAAATAAAAGAAAGAGGAAAAAGAGCACTACCACCACGGAAAACTCAGTTCACTGCAGGCTAAAGCAGCAGCAGAAGAATGAAGTGACAAGATATCGATCTGAACTACCTGGGGACCAGCAGAAGATGTTTGCATCTCCACACTGCCCGCATTTGAGCCCGTCTGCGGAGGCTTGCTGAGGGGTGATGGGGGAAAGAGCATCCCTGAGGCAGCCAGCGCCTGGCATCTGCGCTCAAAATGAACGCAAAGCCCTGGTGACACCTCTCTCTTCGACTTTCTTAACCTGATTGTTGCTAAGGTGGAGAACAATTTATACCACGATTAGATTAGGAAAGAGAAAGACTGTGATCCTTTTGACTGCAGCTAACTAAAACATTTCTTTAAAAACTAGGGGTACTTACATGATTTTTACACTGGTTTTGGAGCAGTTCTGTAGGTGACAGCAGCATACATCACTGCCAGAGGTACCGAGATGGCTCAGAGTCTGGAAGGTGGAGCTGATATGATAATACTTAGTGACATGGGTGGGAATTTCTCCCAGCTGTTAGAAGAAGCAGGAACTTGCTCTTAAAAGAAAGACTCATGTCAAATGACATTTTAAAAATGTCATCTGGTTTGCGGTGGAGCATCCAGTGTTTCTTCTAAGCTGCACTGTATGTGTAATCGAAGTGTAATTCAGAAACAACTCTGTAAGTATTGACACAGAAAGGGTCTCCCCTTCTCCACTGACCCCGAAGGATTTGCCACTGCCTGCAGACAGCAGGAGAAAGTCTGACCTATTTTATCATGCCTACTCATTACTGTCAAGATGTTTTTTACATCCATAAACCAGCAATCACTGACTTTTTTATTTTGAACGCACACATACACAGTCTAGTGAATTGGATCAGAATAACAGAAGCTCTTACCTTTTCCAGTCCTCATACCAGGACAAGATCAACCTTTTTGAAGGTTAAGTAAATATGCCTCGCTTATTTTCTTTTTTCTTTTTTTTTCCTGGACTCAAACAGGCCCCTTCATCTCTGGTGACACAATGTCCTAAAATGCATCAGAGGATTTTGCTTCCTCTTGAGTTCTCTGTAGCTGCTGTCAGGTCTCCTGCTCTGTTTGTGCTGAAAGCTTTCCTCCAGGCCAGAATATGGAGTCTAATTCAGATGCCTCGCATGTAGGAAAATCTTTCTGTGTTGCACTGCCATAAAGCATGGTGTTTCGGTCACCATGGTATACTTCCAATGTGGCGCACAGAAATACAACCAATACATGAAATGTTGTTGTCTTTTTTTTGCTAATGATGTTGTTAATACCTCACTACATAGGAAAATATAACCAACGTGCTTTGAAGAAAGGATCAGCTTTATCCAGTACAATAATGAAATGAATTATTACATCAATGAGTAATGTTTATGGTAGTGGAAAGAAAGTGTTCAGTTGCTGGAGGAATGAAATGTGCATGTATGAATGTGTAGAGAAACACTGGCAGAGTTTGGTGTAGTGGGCTTTGTTTCACTTACATGAAATATTTTCCTTCCACAAGAAACACTTTCCAACATGAAATGAGGCTGAACTTTCTTGGCTTAAATATCAAAGCGATTGGCATCTATCTAAACATAATAGATAGCTCAGGCCAGCATTCTCCAACTTCTTTTGATTTACAGCCCCGTAAATATAGAGGTGCCGATCCGGTCTAAGTAACTTAAGGCAACTGACATGGGGCTTGCTTTCCTATTTGGGTTTTACAAACCTCTTAGAAGTGGCTTGGGGAACACTACAAGTCCACAGACCAGTTTTTGGTTTAGACCATTGTCCCCAGCACATGGCTTTCAGGCAGCATGCTGTTTGTGGCACCTCCTAACGTTATTCTTGGCCATGGCGTACCAACCAGAGGGAGCACAGTATGGTATTGCTAGTATCACATTACTTGCTCGGGAGATTTTTGTTTTTGTTTTTTTACCTCGAAGCCACTAATCGCTGGTAGCCCCTGGCTAGGGTACTTTTCAGTGCTCAGTAGGAAACAACAGGGGTTTTTGGTTCAGCTGGAGTTTCAGAAAACAGAAATAGCATGGGGCTAAACGCAGAGTTCAGTTTAACTGAAAGGGAAACATTTCCTTTCTGAGGTTTTAACAATGTTTTATAACTAAGATTGCAGCAAACAATTGTGGATCTGCAAATCAAAACCCTAGGTCTAGAAAATGTCCAAAATATTCTGATTATTTCAATAATTATTTTAATTCCTTTTTATGCAGCCAAAATGATTCGCTGCAGTTTACAGGAGCTTGCAAAATGTCTCAGTTGACTCAAATCCTTATCTCTTAATGAATACACTTCAGCCAGAAAAGTTTACTTAGCTGTGAATACTTGATCACATAAATAAGCAGAAGGATCTTCTTGTCGTCAAGGCAGACTCAGATTTGAGGATGCTCTTAGGACGGTCTTGGCATTGCACCCAGAGGTGATTTCTGGTGTACAGAAATAGAGTGGTGGAAAATGTATTCTGCTCCCCTGAGCATAAAGCTGCAAACAATGAGTTAGGAAGAACGGTGCTTTCTTGAGAGAGGGCTCTGTGCGTCCTATCACTGCAGCAGTCACACAGCTATTGATTTCGTATCTTCTGAAGTGATTCAGTGAGCAGGGGACAGGCCTTCCAGAGAGTCAGATGGGAAACTCGGTAGAGCTTTTCCTCACTGGATCAGTTTTGAAGCCCCTGCCTTGAAGACAGTACACAAACCATCTCTGAGAAGAATTCAACCCATAGCTGGATTTCTGAAGACCTAAGATCTTGACAACAAGTGACAAAAACTGAATGCAATCTGCACCTATGTTAATTATCAGCTGACAGTGTGGTCTGAAATGCATTTGCGAGTAAATACAGAACGGATTTAAAATTCACAGAAAGAGTCTTTCCAACTTTCTGTAGTTTGAACAAAAGCAGGTTTTCCTTTTTTTTTTTAATCTCCCATCTTTTTAATCCTTAAATTGTTACAACACCAAGTGAACATTGAGATAAACTGCTGTTCAGATAATTCACTGTCAAAAATATTGAGCATACTTTAGTCGGATGGCAGTAGTAATGGTCTTTTCAAGTGCCTCTGCACAAAAGCTGAGCCTATCAAGATTTTTTGGCAGGCACTGCGTTTAACTTGTCATGTTATATATTGCAGCAATGCAGTTGAGGATCAGTATAAATCAACTTACAAGTCTGGAGGAAATGGGGGAATGTGCTTCTGCAGCCTATTAGCAGCACAAATGTCTAACATAAGGTGGCAGCATTTTAACATCATTCAGTCCAGCAAAAAGAGAGAGAAAATGAACTGAATCTGCATGTCCAGAAAGCTGCTCTTTACATTTCAGGCAGGATGTACACACTGCTACCTTGAATTTATGGGTTTGATAAATTTATGTGGTTACAGACAGGCAGGAAGGTGAAGTTTTGATAACTCCTCAGTCTTCTTAATGTAAATGTGGGAAATAGGCAAAGTAGGTGCTGGAGGGAAGGAAAGTGAAAAATAAATTAGAAAATATGGCTGCCCATAGGGTCAGAAACAGCCCACCTCCAACTAGAGGGCAGTTTTGTGGTAGCTACATTAGAAATATTGAGTAAGAAAATACGCAGTCCCTAATGAATTATTGGGATTTGATCTCATACCAATTTCACAGGGGATAATGCTCTTGTTTCAGAGCTATCACACCCTGTATTGTCAGCTCTCATGATCTCATAACAAGCTTTTTGGCATCTATTGTTTTTCTTAAAAGCCCCAGCCTTTGAAACTGGCCAACTCCATGGGAACCCCAGCTTTCACTTCACCACCACCACCACCAAAAATAGCAAGCTTTTGAATCCTTGTGGTTACTGGGAAAAGGCAAAAAAAACATGAGCAAAATGCTCTCACAATGTTAAAAAACTAAAAGGCAGAACAGGAAGAATAACAGAATTTAAACTAGAAAAAAATAAAACCCACATCTCGTAAGGTTAGCTTAAAGTCATACAGCAGAGTGTCCTGATTGACGATGCCATATTGCTGATGGGAAGCCTGGACCCAGCACAGAAAGCCAGGCATGTCACTGAGTGCTCTGATGAGAGTGGAATTAAGTGCCTGGCTTAGTGCGTAGCCATGAGCATAAAATGGTGTTGTTCACTTTGGTGAGATTATTTGCTGATTTACAGCTCAAGTTGTTTGCTGAACCGAGCTCTTAACTTACCTAAAAACTAATCCAGTGCCCAGTGCAGTTTGATGGTAAAACTCTCAAAATTGGGTCATTGGAGTTCTTAAACAACTATTTTCCTTTAAATATGAAGCTGCTTCAGCTAGCACTTGATTCACCTTTTAAGGTAGATATGGATGACACTTAAGGAATACCGTACTAATGGCCACCTCAAGGACTCCATGTGTTGCCAGTAATTAACACCCTAATACCCAAAGAATCGGAGCATGTTATTTTCAGTCTTTGTATTTGTGGCGGGTTGACCCTGGCTGGTCACCAAGTGCCCACCAAAACTGCTCTATCACTCCTCCTCCTCAACTGGACAGGGGAGAGAAAATATAATGAAAGTCTTGTGGGTCGAGATAAGTACAGGGAGATCGTTCAGCAATTACCATTCTACGCAAAATGGACTCGATTTGGGGAAAAATAATTTCATTTCTTACCACTCAAAATCATAGTAGGCTAATGAGAAATAAAACCGAATCTTAAAACACCTTCCCCCCACCCCTCCCTCCTTCCCAGCTTAACTTCACTCCTGGTTTTCTCTCCTTCCTTCCCCTGACAGTGCAGGGGGACGGGGAACGGCGGTTGGGGTCAGTTCGTCACACCTTGTCTCTGCTTCTCCTTTCTCCTCAGGGGGAGGACTCCTCACTCTTCCCTGTTCCACTGTGGGGTCCCTTCCACAGGAGACAGTTCTCCACAGAATTCCCCAACGTGGGTCCCTCCCACGGGCTGCAGTCCTTCAGGCACAGACTGCTCCAGCGTGGGTCCCCCATGGGGTCACAAGTCCTGCCAGAAAACCGGCTTCAGCATGGGTTCCTCTCTCCACAGATCCGCAGGTTCCTGCCAGAAAACCTGCTCCAGTGCGGGCTTCCCACGGGGTCACAGCCTCCTTCGGGCACCCACTTG
Source organism: Astur gentilis (assembly GCF_929443795.1). Taxonomy (NCBI): domain Eukaryota; kingdom Metazoa; phylum Chordata; class Aves; order Accipitriformes; family Accipitridae; genus Astur; species Astur gentilis. The sequence continues at coordinate 23,008,586 of NC_064899.1, read as the reverse complement.
CTCCAGCGTGGGGTCCTCCCCAGGCTGCAGGTGGAGATCTGCTCCCTCGTGGACCTCCCTGGGCTGCAGGGGGACAGCCTGCCTCACCAGGGTCTTCCCCATGGACTGCAGGGGAATCTCCGCTCCGGCGCCTGGAGCATCTCCTCCCCTTCTTCTGCACTGACCTGGGGGTCTGCAGGGCTGGTTCTCTTACATGTTCTCAATCCTCTCGTCTGGCTGCTCCACAGCACTTTTTCCCCATCCTAAATACATCATCCCAGAGGTGCTACCACCATCGCTGATGGGCTCAGCCATGGTTAGCAGTGGGTTGCTCTTGGAGCCGGCTGGCATTGGCTCTGTCAGACATGGGGGAAGCTTCTAGCAGCTTCTCACAGAAGCCACCCCTGTAGACCCCACTACCAAAACCTTGCCACACAAACCCAATACACCGTTCCAATGGGTTTGTCTCTGAAATCAGGTAAAAACTGGCAAATGTCTTTGTGCAGTTTCAAAATGGAGTAGACTTAATTTCCAGATTTTGCATATGGAAAAGAAATGCTAATTTTGAAGAGACTTCCCCCTGTATTCTCCTCGGAAGCTTGACTGCAGCGCAATTAAAGCAGCAGGCAGATTGCCAGATGGCAACCAACTATGGGAGGAGTTAATCTAGAAGAGATACAAAACCTTGCAGGAATTGAGATTTTGAGGGTTTAGTACAGGTAACTCTGGGCACAGACAAACAGTCACACTGTCAAAAATGGCATTCAGTGATTGAGCCCCAGAAGTATTGAGTGCCTTTCTGGGAGTCCCGGTGAGTGGACAGGAGAGCTGAGAATAGGATCGTGGCACCTTTCTTTCTCAGATCCAGCAAGAATTGTGTCAGACCGCAGTTTTACATTTCATACTGAATACTCAGTTACCGTACTTGGTAGACTCAGCCAAATACACACAGGTCAGGAATAGAGCTGGCAGGCAGAGTAACTGATTTAATTTTGTTTGGCTTTTCGATGCGCCTTCCTGGAGCTCCTATTTGCTGTGTTGTGGGTTAAATGCTTAAACAGGAAATCAGCTCAGAGGACCGGCTGACCATTTCAACCTTGTGGAAACATTTGTCCTTGCCTGCTTCCCAGAACAATTCAAAGAATGCCTTGTTTCTGGTACACACAACCAAAGTAAAAATCTCTGGAGAATAATTTGTGGACAGACTGATTTGATAGGGTGACAGCACTCACTCGAATTAAAGACCTTGGAGTAAAGATCAATACAGGTATCTGCACACCTAAGGACAGGAAGTTCTGCTTAATTTGTATGTTCTCCTGTAGACAGTCCTCTGACTGAGTGTTGTGCCTGAATTGTTACATGAATCTATTAGCTAATCATCTATTAAAGTGATCTCTCAAAATTAATCTAGCCAAAATTTGACATAAATGATCTAGAATGACAACAATTATAAAAATCACTTTACAAAAGAATGACCTTTAACAGAAGAAAAAGCAAATTTAGGCTAAATTGATTCAAATGACACAAAGGCAATCAAGGAGGAATATCTTTCTTTCTTTCTTCTTGTCATTGTAATAAAATGTCTGCGATGCCATAGTTCTGTCAGGCTTACAAATGCCACTTTTCATATTTTTGTCAAGGTTTTTTTATTATTTTTGCTGTTATTCCATGCATAAGGAATAAAACTTCATGCATGACTTCTAATATCATCATTAAGATCTTTATTAAAGTTCATTCCATCATAGCAGATGCATTTTAATTGCCACTTCTTTTAGCTCAGCTCTGCAGCACTGTTTATATTGCTTTAAATTAAACTCCTTCTTACTAATGGCAGGATCTGTCAGTCCTCTAAAAAGCAATGTATGAAGAGTATTGTTAAGGTCTGTGAACTAGATAGAAACAAAAATGGAACACAGTGGAGGCAAATGTATTTCTTCAGGCCTTGAAGAGGTGGTTCATTTTATGCTGCCTGTATTTGGCAAGTCAAATCATCTCTTGGTTAAAATTTCTAATGATCTCAGGTTAGAGATTTGCCTGAGAAAGGACTGTGTGAACCCTTCAGGATTTTGTCCTACATAAGAAATAATTACCTCAATGAGTGATAGACATTTCTCTCCAAATGTGGATATCAGGGACCTGGCCTATATCGGGATCAATTTGCATTTCAGTTGCTTGTGGGCAGCAATTGCTGTAGCTGTGTATGTCCTAAATCACAGCACGGGAGGACAAGCATTAGATGCAACAACCCTAGTTTCAAACAGAAATAAGTTCATCCCATGGACATCACGGTCCTCTGTGTGTTTTCTGAAGGGCTTGCACAATTCTTGCCAGGTATTTATGGTTGATGCCAAGGAAAATCCCTGTAGGATAAAAAGCCTCAGATACTTCCTACTCAGTGGTCTACAGTGAGTCTTTATCTTTTGTTTTTATTTTCCAAATACTTGAAGCTTTCCTTAGGAGCTCTGAGGACTTCACTTATTATCCTAGCTTTACCACTTCTCTTGGGCAGTCGGTTTGAGTTTCATGGTCCAGATCATATTAAATGAGGTGAGACTTGGGTAGACCTTCCTGACAGAATACGCAGAAAGCCATTTCTCTGTCACTGAGGGAGAAGCACTAAAAATTCATCCTCCTCTTTGAGCATAGGCCTTTTAGCTCCCATATACTCTGTTGACACAAGAGAGGAAGTTGTTGCATTCTACTTGCTTTATGACTTGATTTATTTAGCTTTAATTCAAAAGCAAATATTTAAAAGTTATAGGCCTATTTTGAAAAATGGAGCTCCTAAGACTTGTATAGAAAGCTAGGGTGTGAAGACCACGGGTTTGTAACCTGAAGGAGGTAAAAGCACGGGCAATGTGTTAGTGTGAGTAGAGACATCCCATCTGTTAATTAAGCTCATGCTTAGCGTATGAATAATGCTGCAGCAAGGGCAAATATTTCTGAGAATTTTAGTACGTATTTTTGAAAATTTGATTCTAACGCCTGCCAAATATTGCAAAGTTTATTGCTAGTCAGTGCTTGGAGAAAAAAAGTATCTGTTTGTCAGGAGGTACAGAGAAGAAAAAGTCCCTAGGGAGTGCTTCTCAAACCCGCATGGTTTTTGTTTGTTTCTTTTTTTAATGCATGCGTTGTGTGCCTATGGATTTATCACAGGATGCTTGCTCTTGGATTTAAAACCATAGTGGTTGTCAGAGGGCCTGTGCCAATGCGGCAGCACACAGGCCTACTTAATGAGCACCGTAACACACGCGATATCTTGTTTACGGCCATAAAGGTGAAACCCTGCATCCCTAAAGGCGGTAGCAAAACAGTCTGGACAATGTGGAAAAGAAAGACTGGAAGGTGAACGCTGAACTATTGCGTTATCTGTGCTCTTTTGCGGCGCGCTGAGGTGAAGGCCAGCCTGGGCCTGCCCGGAGGTGCCTGGGTGGGCAGCTCTGAGGGACCTGCCTCGGCTTCTGTCATGGCCTCTACGTGCGAAATGTTTATCTTTTACCCCATTTGGGGTTTGGAAAGAGGGCTTCTGCACCCTCCAAAATACAGCCGGAAACAACGGCACGGTGGGTTTTTCCTCAAGAGTGTGGCCTGCCCTCGAGAGGGGCTGTGGTGCTGAGAGCAGTGCCGCTGGGCTGCAGGAGAGATCGCTTGAAGGTTCATTTCCAATATTGTTACAGGTTGTAACTTTAACAAAGTCCTTTAATCTCGAATTGATGTATTTGACGGTGACCTTCGTTATCCTTCATCTGTGGATAGAAATGTGACTAATGTCCACCAGGACAACTTATCACCAAAACCCTATCTTGTTCTCCAAGTATTTATTGACAGATCTAATTTTGAAGCTATTTTCTGCATGCCTAATCTCGTAAGTGTATTAATATTCTGCCTGATGTGTTGTTTATAAGCAAAAAGATCCATTTTTTAGAAGGGCATGAGAGTGGTAAATCTATAAACTGAAGATGACTTTCTAATCTGGGCAGTAAGACCTATTAAAAGTTCTCAAGTTTCTTTGCTACTGCACCTGTTTTTTTCACTCAGATAAAACCATTTTTGGCAGAGCTGTGACAGGAATTAGTGAGGACAAGTAAAATGCAGTCAACACCTACTTATGCCATGGTCCTCTACGGAACTGATAAATGGTGGGAAAAAGGAGTAAATTTAACTTTCCTAGGCTGCATGCCTTGATATATAAAGTACAGGAGAGACACAGAATAGCTTCATTCTACATCCAACTTTGCCATATTTAGGTTGGTCCTTGAGTAGTCATGTCAAATAGTTGTGCCTCAGTTCTACCTCGGTAACTAATAAGAGAGTAAGCCTCTTTATCTCCATGGCAAAGTGCTGCTAAATGATAAACGTATCTTAAACAAGCTGAGTTTCCCACACTGTAGCCCCACCTGCATTCCAAAGGTGAAATGATACATCAGACAGGTTTCAGGTAGGAGTAAGGTTTTGGTAACTCTGGGTGTTCTCTAATTGAAAGTGACTGGATGGGGCTGTTGGCAAATTTGCAAGTCTTTCTGCCTGCTGTGTCAGTAGAAATCCGGGAATATGGCCATTTGGAGCCAAAGAGCAGCCCCCCCCCCCCCCCGCCCCGCAAAGAGTGCTGTAAGCTTCAGTACATCATTTCATTTGCATACATTGAGACAGCTGGCAGCTTTGCTAAAGTATGGGAGGCGTCAGTGTAAGCACAGGGTTTCTCACCCACTGGGAGAAAGATTATGAAATATGGGGGACTGAAAAGCCAGCAGTTTCTTTACAGAAGTTGGAGTCTGTCTGTAACAATACTGGTGGGATTTGCTCAGTTTTATTTTTAGAAGTTCATGCTCAATCAGCTCCGTATTTCCACTAGGAGAATACAAAACAGTGTAAATCTGATTTGTTTCTCTCTTTTGACAATGGATCCATACACTCATTACGATTTTGTAGGCAGAGCTTTTATCTCCCACATAGATGAGTGGAGTAGTCACCCTTCTTTTCCAAAGTCTGTGTTTGCTGTGTTTTTTCTAGGTAATACAGCATTATGTGCTGAGAGGCTGTCAGCAATAACTTGGTGAAGTGGGCAGCAGAAATGTGGTTAGATACACAGATATTCCCCTTCCTTTACAGAAAGAAAATAAATTGGAAGCTTGATCTGTCTCAGAGATACAGAAGAACAAAATGTTCTGTTACAGTAAATTGTAAGGGAACGTGATATATACATATACTATGTATATATACCATATATACACACTGTACTATACTATATGTGTGTATATATATACACGTGTATATGTATATCTATATTCATCGAGGCAACTGAGCAAAGCCAGGACCCTATAGTGGTTTCTGGCTTGAAAGCTGTTAGCTAAAACAAAACGTAAATGGACAGCCCAGTGCCTCACACAAAGTCCCAGGCTGGACCAGGCAAACCTCGACTAAACTTCTCTTTGTGAATGATCCCGTGAACCTCTCTGCAGTGGTACAAAAATACCTGGTGACAGACTTGGATAACTGGTTTGGTTGTCCCATCACAGCTGCCATTTAAGTGAGCTGCAAGAGACAGCGAGGCATGTAATTCTGCCAAAGCAAAGGCGCATGCAGAATGGCTCAGCACCATGCTTCAAATTTGCCTGGATGTTATTTGAGAAGGGATGTCGTGTGGATGAATGAAACCGCTGGTGTGGGGAATACAGCATCCTGGAAGGGGAGAAAAGGGAGCTTTATTATTGCTTAAAGTAGCGGTGGTTTCGGGGTGCCTGGGGACATCTGGAGGATAGGCTTAAGGCCAAGCTTGAAAGAGCCTTGCAGATGTAAACTGGGAATCCTTACTTCCAGAAAGTAATGACTGAAGACAGCCTTGTAAACAGAAAGCAGTGGGTAACCATAATGACACTGTTGCTGTTATCAATTCGTGGCTGGAATAACTTCCAGAACCAGTACTTGGGTTAGGCACTTGGTCCAGAAAGGGCGACATGTCAGTTCTTGTCTGCTTGAAGGAGGCCAGAATAGCTGGCTAAGTGGAGTATAAAGCCTGGGAAGTTGTTGTCTCTTCATGACCGAGATACAAAGTACAACCCACCGCCAGTGCTGTCTGCTTCTGGGCCATGGTTCTGCCTTCTCTGAATCACTTGCAGGGCCGAATATATATTTCTTGTAAGTCATCTTTGTCCTTCATGTCTCAGAAATGTTGTTTTTATAATCTGGAAAGACTCAGAGCAGGATTTCTGGATGACAGCTCCCTCTCAAGAATTATGCTTTATTTACAACCACTCCTGAGAGTGGGAATGGTTTTAAACAGACTACCTATCCCACAACAAACACTTGCTTGGTATTTTTAATAGCAACAACTCAGTGTCTTAAGACTGGGCATTCACGGAGTTCCTTGAGGAAGACATTAGCAGCTGTCAGAAAGCAGTTTAACTTCGTGAAAGCTAAGATGCAGCTTAAAGTCTGTCCCAGGCGTAGAGAAAGGATTTGCTGAGGGGAAACACCAAATCATCACATGAAATGTTTTCCTAAATGAAGGCCTGGTTTTTGTGGATTCTGAGACCTCACAACATCATCGTAAAGGTCACTAGGTTTGAGCATTTGTGTTTTATGTTCAGTTCCCTTCACACGTGCAGATGAGCATGGGGGAAAGGGCTGCAGGGAAAACTGGCCAAAGTGTTTCATTATGTCATCCAGCCTAAAACCATAAGAGAATAACTTTCATCCTACAGGTTAAGGTTTCCACTTGCACCTTCCCTCCTGCACATTTTGTTAATGCAACATGAATTGCTGTATCTCCAGGGTGTCAAAAGCACAGTACACATGAACACCTGATTAGATGTTAAGGTGCCTCATATCAACAGCATTCAGACAATGAAAACTTGTGTCTACAGCATGAAAGCTATTCACATAGATATTTTTCTGACTAGACTTAAGAAATATGTTCTTACAAGAGGTTTGCCTCTGAACAGATCAGATCTTAGACATTGGAAATGCTAACATAAATGTTAGAAATAATGTTTATGCTCATTTTACCAGTTTCTCCAGAAATCACTGATGCTGTAGGGCTGCATACTGCCCCTCTGTCATGTTGTACTTCCTCTCTTTTCAAAGCCACATGCCACTACTTGTTGCGGCTTTGCACACTGAGCAGCGATGTTGATTCGATGATATGACTGGCTTTAGTTTACTTTCTTTGTGGTCCTGCTGTGTACATTCCTATTCATGTGCTCTTTCTCTGTCAGACTGTATTCTTCATGGTAGTATCCAAGCCTCCAAGCCAGCAGATATTGCACAGCTCTGATTTCAGCAGAACAGGCTAAATAAGATTTTTCTTTTTTCAGTTGTCTCTTTCTTCATCAGCAGTAACAGAAGGCTATTCTTCTCTGTGTTGCATACCTGACAGTTTCTTTCCCCTTGATTAATTGGAGCAAAAGTCTCAAGTTACTGTGGAATAAACAGCTGAGCTGTCATAATGGGCCCTATATGCACTTCATGATGACTTAAGCCAATGTGCTTTACCTTGCAATGGGAGCAGATGAACTGTATGGGCTGGACAATTTTGTCAGATCTGTTGACAGACCAAACCTTGTTAAGCTGCTGTAACTGAGTTATAACTCAGTCATGTGGCAGAGTCCTAAATTCTTGTGCTAGTGTCCAGAGACGTGTGGTTAACAGCAGGTAACGCCATTTAAAGAAAGGATATCTTTGTATGTGTGTGCTGGTGCCATAGTTTTGGCAGAGGCCTCTGAGTCTCTAATGGACACCTTGAAGCAGCATTTCTACTTTTGTCAGCCCAGGTATGTGTGCTGCATTGGCTGGTAAAGTGAAGCCACCATGTCCCAGTTGTTCCCATAAAGTTAGCATAAAAAGAAGTGGGTTGATTTTTTATTATTATTATTATTTTTATTATTATTATTATTATTATTATTTTAACCAGGTCGGGGAGAGGATGAAGGCTGACAGTAAGGAAGGAAAGTAGCAAAAGTAGAAGCAATAAAATAATTATACACCTGCCAATTCCTTTATTTCTTGTTAAAGACTCACCTACTTTTTTGTCTGTGAAAAGTTCATTTAGAGCTGTCTCTCCCGTGCAATAGGAAAAATAACAGTTCATTCAACAGTATAATACAAATCCCAGAATGTTTTCAAATTTCCCTCTTTTGTGTGTTTTAAGATTGACAACTATATAATTAAGCATAACAAAGAGAGAAAGGATTTAACAAGATTTAGCACAACTTGGGGTAGCAGAGGGAAGGAAAGTCAAGGGCAAAGTGGAGTTTACTCATCAGAGTTGTGCAGACTCGGTTTGAAGCACTATTTTAAGAATGGAAATAATCGCAGAGCTACATGCACAAAGTATGCTATGGCCTGCAGCCAGGTGCTGCCCGCCGAGGTCCCCGAAGTGACAGCGAGCGGAGGACCCAGCCTGGTGATCCCCGTTTGTAGAGGAGATGGACACAGCCACCCCTCCTGCAACGGCAGCAGAAAGCTCACTTTTGTTTCCAGGGACATTTCAGCAGCAGCTTCTTTGTCTTTGTCTTTCCCTATCCACAACGTGTGTGTGGAGGTATGTTGGAAACGTACTCTGCTGTGTTATAGTCTAGCCTGTGCTCTACACTATGCTTTCCATCCTTGATGTAGAGAGTGGACTCATCCCATTAGATCATATCAAGGTCCAGCTTCAGGTAAATCCAATGGAAAACCTACCCTGTGAACTTTGCTTTAGAGAAGTAAGGAAAAATAAAGAGGTCTGTGTCTTCAAATAAGTCATTTGTCTTCCTGTGACTGTTTCATTCCCTTCAGAGCCTGTTCTTCAATTTACTGCATTTTCTACACATGTCTTTTCTTTAAATATGCAGTTTCTTAGATTTTTCCACTTATACAAATCCCATTTTTCCTGATTACTTTGTCAAAACCTTTGTGCTTATACAACTATTTCAATCACACAGGTTCTATTTCATAGATATCCATCTATCATTTTAATTGTTAAAGAGAGTTTGAAAAGCCCTCCTGAGAAGGATCTTAGACCTTTTAGATTTGTGAAGAAGGGGGGAAGATTCCTGTGGCCCGGAACAAGATTCTCACAGGTTCATTAGAAGCCTAATTCTGTTCTTTTGAAAAGTTATATGATATCCGAGCAGGTGATCAAACAATTCTGAGCCATTTTCAAAAGCTTCTCCAAATGTCTGAAAATAAAAAGTGGAGGGGTTTATGGCAAAAAAATATAAATATGTAAATAAGAATAAAATTTTTAATTCCATATCAAAATTTCCTTCATAAGGAGGCAGGCAAAACCCTTCATGTTTTCTGACTAACCTTAGTATTCACTTACAAAGGCGTTCTGTTTGTTCAGTGTTTATTGGAATAGAAAAGTGGTGAACCCCAATAAAAATGCCATTCCTGCTTCTTTGTGGGAGCTCACAATATGCTATTTCATTATCTGAAAGTCCCATTAAGTTAATACATTTAGTTAAATCCTGTCTAGACACGTTTCCATTGCTTTAAATTCCATTTGAGCTTAATTCAGTTTCTAATTAAGTTGAAATACAATAGGAAAAGCACAGATGAAAACACATGGCATATTCGCACCACTGTGAAAATGTCTGAAGCCCTACAAGAAAGTGGAAATGCTGAGTCTTTTGCTGGGTATCCACGAACATAAGCAATTTTTATTTCTTATCTCATTTTTGTTGTCAGGCACTGACTCCAGCTCAGAATAATTTCTTTTAAACTCAAAGAGGACCTGCAGAGCTGTGTGGTATTTTCCCTATTTCTTTCTCACCCTTTCACATTGCTGCCCTGCTAACTTTATGCCGTTATACCTTGTAATGTCCTTTCTATGTACCTCAGAGTTAGACACCTATTTAATCCTCCTTACAACTGCTGCTATAAAAATTCCTGTGGATGTAACAGATGCACGTGCACTGCCAGGATGAATGGTCCGTAGACACAGAACTGTCAGCCCATCTCGTCCGTAGGAGTTCTCCATGCGGTATGACACCATGGCTTCTTGCCAACGCTTAGCCAACGTTATGAAGCGCGTTGCTCTCTTTCTTTACGATATTTTACTCTCAGTGCTTTTGCAATTCTTCCTGGGACTTAAATAAAGATGGGACAGATCTGGTCCCCGGTGATTCCCCCACTTTGAAGCCACA